>NC_092042.1:1002489-1602489 GCF_003086295.3 Arachis hypogaea | reverse complement strand
CAGTTCAACAATTTAAAGATAGCCAGACCAAAAGCAAAGCAGCAAAAAAGGATGGAGTACAAAAAGTTTACCACATTAAGGTTATGGCGACTGCACTGCATAAGGACACATATATCATTAATTGCATGGTCTACAACTGACTGATCTGCAAGAAAAAATAGAACAAATGGTTAAGAAGGCATCATGCTGTGCAATGATGCATATCAGAAATGTAGCCCATGACCAACAAAATTGCAATCATACACCATAATTTTTCAAATCAATATAACTTTCAACAGATGAATCTCATTCTCTAGCTAAGTTTCACGAAACAATATATTTACTCATCCCAAGCTCCATACCTGAAAACACAGAAGGATGCATGTAATAAATATCCCTCTTGGAACAATGCCTGTTCTCTTGCAAAAGTTTCTGAACAATGAGTAGCACTCTCAACATCACATCTGAAAGATACTCAGTGAGTAAAATTCAACAACAGATCTAAAAAATCTACAATCACATAACTCAACATTGATCAAAACACACAGAGAATTCAGTTTAGAAAATTCAAATTAGCTAAAAATTGAAAGATAGAGACCGAAGAAGAGATGAAGCGACCTATTCTGTGTACGTGTGATTCCCTGCAGAGAGTGAGAACATCCTTCCCGCAAGGTAGATTGGAGCCGCAAAAGCTGCATCGTCAAAATTTCACAAAAGAACAAACATAGAAAAATTTCAAATGAGAAGGATTCAAAAATTGGAAGCGATGCGGAACCATACCAATTGGAATTGGGATTAGTGCAGTGATTCCTGAAACGGTGGATGAGGATGACCGGCGATTGACCGTTGCTGAGGTCAGTGACGATAGATCGAGTGAACTCTGCTATGAAAGCGAATAATTAACTAACTCGATTGAGAGTCTTTATGAGCTGAGATGAGTGAAAGTGGATTGGATTGTTTACCTTTGATCTTGGCAAGTACGTGGAAGTTCGGTGACTGTGATTGGGAACTCATCCACTTTCCCTCCATTTTTAGCTTTCTTCTTCTCGCGCCTTTCTTAGTTTTTCTCCACTCTCAATTTTAAAGAAGAAATATTCTAGAATATAGAAGAAAAATATAGATGATGGGTATTGGAATTATGATAACCAGCGGCTTAACGGCACTGACGTACCTAGGAGTGTTTGCGGTGCGGTTTGGTTCGGTTTTAAGGAAAAAAGTTATTCGATCCGAACGTTTAATTTATGTGCGGTGTGGTTTTGATTGGATAAAATTTTTTTGGAAATCTGATCCGATCCGATTACAAGCGGTTTGGATTTGTAATTTTTTAAATAAAAAAAATTAAATACATATAACAAATCTCAACATCAAATTTTAAATAATCAACAATGACATAACAAATCTTAACAATATCTTAAAAAGCTAACGATAACATAACAATAGAAATAAAATTATAGGTTAGTTAAAATAAATAAATAAATAATATTTTAAACATAAAATATTTATTAAATAATAATAATACATGAATAATAGAAAAATGTATAACAAATTGAACATGTTATAAGTATAATTGTAAATATAATAATAAAATAATAATATTATAGCACATTATGCGGTTTGGATTGAATTGGATCGGTTATGAAAAATAGATTCGAAATCCGATCCAATTCAACGGTTTGTAAAAAATAGAATCCAATCAAATCCAAATTAGTGCGGTTTTAATCGGTTTTCAGTTTGAGTCGGATTGGATCAACGGTTTAATTTGGATCGGTTTGGATTTGAACACCCCTAAACGTACCTGCCGCTTTTTTTATTAGATTTAAAGTTGATTAATTTAATAATTTTTAAAATTTTATATTTGAATAATATAAAAATAATAATATAGAGTAGTCATTGATAATATGAAAATGATAAAACTAAAATAAATATATCATCTATCTATAAACAATAACAATATAAAAATATTTTGATTAAAATTAACTTACATTATCTATTTATAAATAACCTAATTTAAAATAGTTATCACAATAATATTTTATCTTTTTCTATCTAACTCAAAGTCAAAAAAATTAAATATAAAAATACCATTGTTTATATAAGATGAGTTATATTCAAAAGTCATGTATATTTATTTTTGTTTAAAGACCTTTTTTTTTAAGTGATAAACCAAAATACGGATCTGTATTTAAAAAAACTTTCATTTGTCTAAAAAAAAATGCAAAGAAGAAAAATAATTATGTCTTTTTTTGGAGATTATAGATTAAACTATAAGAAAAACGTAAAATAAACTTAAAATAATTTTTAAATTTTTACGGAGTAAAAATCTTTTGCAATTTCTCATACATCTCCTTATTAATAAATTTTTTAGCCTTAAAGAACTATAAAATTTAGAAATCAATAAATATATTATATGCCAATGCAAATTTCATTACGACAATTTAACAAAAAAAAATTATAAAACCTGTAAAATTAAAAAATTTTTGTTTAACATTGAATTTCCTACACATGTACAACAAAATAAGCTATTAAACCCTCTGCAGAGCATTCAAATCTATTTTTATTCGATATTACCTCTATTTTGTGCGATTTCTTAATCTAATGATAGGTACCTGTAATTTTGTTCTTTACTAACATGAGTTGGTTTCGCTCTTGTGAATTTGTGGCTGGAAAAAGAACAAAATTAATTTATTATTACGGATATAAAATTATTTTTTACAACTTTATTAAACATGAAAAATATAATTTTCGTTGGAATCTCATAGCAACCCTTTAACATTTTAGTCATAAAATTTTTTTCTTTATATAATAGAAGAAAAAGATGAAAAAAAAGGGATAAATAATAGGCATATCTATAACATTTTGATTAGGATGACTGCATTATTTTATATGTTGTTGGAGCTGTATTTTCTTGTATGTTTTGAAAAGTTTGAGTAATAGTGTTATTGCAGGTCAAAAAGAGCAAGACTCTATTAATACGAGTCATGATATAAATAGGAAGTCATTGCTTTCAAAAGAAAGAGATGTAATACATATTTTTCATCATTCTAATTTTGCTTTACTGTATTTTTTTTATTAAGTTGTCCTAAATTCTTTCTTGGTTTTTATTATCTAACTGGTATACATTATCATCATGTCCATGTTTTCTGTTTATCTTTCTTCTTCAACATTACATGTTTCAATTTTCTTGAGATAGACTGCGTTATTCATATACTAATCAAATAACCAATATATCATATGCCAGACAAATAATATTATAGAAAAAAAATTAATTTTTTTTTGTAAAAAATTATGAGTGATTTTTTTTGTAATTATTAGTTAAATAAGTATCTGCAAAGCTTTAGATTATGTTAGTAGGATTAAAATAATATAGAAAAATTTTGAAAAATAGAAAAATACATAATAGCACATAGGTGTTACGTTTTTTGAGCCTCTCTTATATTTTCATGAAAATAATATTCGCTTCATGTTGTATTTGCTGGCACATTGATTTTATGTCAGCCAACCTATCTGATCATTTAATTTTTGTGGCTAAACCTTTTATATACGTCCTATAGTATTTATTATTTGCTTTTCATGCATCCAAAATTCATTCTAAAGTGTTGTCTAATATTCTATTATTTTTTCATTCATTCTTGTCATTTTCATTGTTTTCAACAACTATTATTATTCTATATCAACCATTTTTATGCGCGGCGTTCTTTAAAGTCATTCTAAATTAATACGTATTAATATAGAAATAAAATATTAATTGACTTTAATAAATATAGACTTTAATAATACGTATCAAACAATCAATAAAAAAATATAGATAAATTTTAATAAATATAAAATATATTTATAAGTAAATAAATAAATAATTTTTTTATATCTTAAAATGACAAATATAATTTCTTTTATTTTTAAATAAATAAATATAATTTGTATAACTGCATAAAAATATAAATATTTTTTATTCATTATCAATTATTATGTTATAAATTTTTTATAATATTAAAAAAATTTATATTAAAATGTTATTTTTAATTAAAAAATATAAATTATAAAAGAATTAATTTTATTACAAAATTATTATTATTAGTCTTATCAATGTATTATCTATTTTAATTTTTATTTGTTAATTATTTATTCACATCTGAAAGATACGCAATGAGTAAAATTCAACAATAGATCTAAAAATCTACAATCACATAACTCAACATTGATCAAAACACACAGAGAATTCAGTTTAGAAAATTCAAATTAGCGAAAAATTGAAAGATAGAGACCGAAGAAGAGATGAAGCGACCTATCCTGTGTACGTATATTCTCTACAGAGAATGAGAATTGGCTTTATATATTAGTATAAATGTAAACTTAATCAAAGAAGATTATGTATAAAGTGAAGTATTGAATACAAGTTGAGAATTTATAGTTAATTTTAACGAATTCTATCCTCTAAATTATTTTGTATTTTACTCTCTCATTTTTTTGGGCTAAATAGTTCTGATAGTTCTATTATTTATAAGCTAATACTTATTTTTACTCTTACAAGCATGTCATTTGTTGGCTCAAGACTGAAGAGTTTTATTTTAAAACACATCAGTTATTAGAATAATTAAATAGATCATAATAAAATAATTAAATTTATAATAATAATAAAATTTTTAATGATATATGAAATATGTATTTCTATATACAATGACCAATTAGTAACTAACTTTTTATGTATATGTAATATAATTATTTTATTTTATTTATTAGCAAAATGAACTGATCTGAAACTGAAAGCATGTCATTTTCTTTCTGTGGCCAGCCACCATCTACAAACATCAAAAGTCAAATCCAGTTGAAACAAAACAAGTGGATATAACTTTATTATAAAAAAAAATCCAAAATAGCTCCTAACAATTATTTCAAAAAACAACGAGGTCTTTGACAAAAAAAAAATACCAATTCGGTCTTTGAAATTTACTTTTATAGGACTGATTAACTCCTGTATATCTTTTTTTAGCACAGGGGCTAATCAATCCTAAAGAAAAGATTCAGAAACTGAGTTGAGTATTTTTTTTTTCTTGGGATCTTGTTGTCCTTTCGAGATAATTGTTAGGATCCGGATGGGTATTCACTCTAAAAAAAATAGATTCATTAACGCGGAAGGGAATGGGATCCACACATGCACCTAAACCTGCACCTTCACTGAATCAAAACTTTTGGTTCCCCGAAGCTTTCAGAAGACACCACCACACTGTAACTGTAACTGTAACTGCATCATCATCCATCTCTTCCACTTCAAAAATTTCAAGGTCAACATTTAAAGCTTCTTCCATCACTTGTTGTTCATTCATAATATGCGTTTACTTTATAATGTTATTGTTATTGATTTGTTTCTGATTTGGATATCAGCTGTTTTGTTAAGTAATTGGCGTGTTTAGTTTCTGTGAAGAGGGTTGAGTTTGTGTATCACTGTAGATATATTGGTCAAGATCTATTGTTTTGTTTTCACATGATGACGATTAGTAGTGTTAATGATCATGATCAAGTCGGATCCAACTTGTTGGTTCAGTTTTTTCCCCACAATTAAGGCATCATTAGTATTTTAATTAAGGACACGTTTATTTTACTTTAATTGGGAATTTACTTCAGAGCCAATTAGGAATTTAGGTAATTAGGGACAAGGTGACTTTTGAACTGATATGTCAAATAAGGAAATTAGGTAATACTGATGTATTGTTCATCAGAATTCTAAGTACGATGGATTTAAGGCTGGGAGTAATTTGCAGATAAGAAGTTCTTGTTCATTAGTTTGTCTCTGGCTTTCGGCTGAACATTTTCCATGTGTAAGTTATCGTACTTTGGTTCCGGAGAGAAAGCTAAACCAATTTTCTACTTAGGAACCTATAGAATAATTTTACAGGCCATGCGTTAATACAGAATGTTTGTGCACTGGGCTGCCATCTTTTATTCTTATTTCTATGAATCATTTATATAGCTTCATTGTTTGTATAACCTTTGCTGATAGGGCTGCTGAATTCGTTGTTTATAAACTCAAAGAGATGGGGAAGATTAGTCAAGAAGATATATCACTTTTGATGCAGGAGTTTGAAGAACTTGATGTTGATCAATCTGGTACCCTTTCAATTTCTGATTTAGCACTTGCTCAGTCATCCTAGACTGACAAAGACACATTGTATATTTGTATGTAGTATTCACAGAGTAGAGTTTTTGTAGAGTTCACATTTTCCACTTCAATGATAAAATGCACACTAGAGCTTTGAAGATAGAGTCTGAAATTTCTTAGACACGGTTTACTTGTAATTAAATGTTTTGTCTTCCTTTTTCATAAGTTGAGAAGACATCACGTCTAAGTCTCTCATCTTATAAACTCCTCACTTCTCTTTGTTTTCTTCGATGTGATAAGGCTAATTTCATGCATTCTTCACACTTGCAACATTAACACATTAGTGTTGAATTCACTTGGATTCCTTTCCAACTTAAGTTACATGAATGAAACATTTAAAGCATTCTGTTCAGCTTAGCTCAAACCTTCTCATATTTTGCAAAGTTTGGAAGTAAAAGCTAATTAAGGGTAGTTTGTATGTTCTTTTTCCCAGTAATAGTTCTTCCAGATTAACAAAGAGTTTGTCCAGAATGTATGATAACATGTTAATGTATTAGATAATGAATCTTCCATTCTTTTAGCTATCTTGTCTGTTAGTCTATCTTATCTTATCTGTTAATTAGTTAACATGATCAATGCTACACCTTCAATCACTTAGCCATAACCTCATCAATATTTTCAAGTCAATGTAGTACCATTCATGCATCAACCAATTACTAGAATAATTATCAAATAAGATAAAAGAACAAAAGTGTATCTATTTATTCAGGATAAACAGTATTATTTCAACAAAATTTTTCAATTCCATATGATGTTCCATCATTTTTCTTTACAATACATAAAGAAAATCGAGTGACTCGCTATGATGGAATGTAATCTCACCAAATTTAACAGTATAATAATTAAATTGTAAGATGCAAAATAATATAGTTACAAAGTTACCAACTAATAGCAGAATTAGATGTACAAGAAGTTGTGCTATTAATTATTTATTTATTAGTCACTCATGTTAGAGCAGAGTTTTAATAGCTATATAACCAGTACAAGAATTGAGAGGGATGAATACAATGAATTTACACACCTATATCTAGAAAGCATTCACACTTAGGACTTATCTATAATTTGTGAATGTGATTGTAGTCAAATTCAAAACGACTCAAATGGCCCACAATGCCATAAACAATTGAGTAGCCTACAAAAATTTCAAACCAAACATTATCAAGTTTTTAAGCATAGTTGTTGCCCATTTCTACCATTCTGATTTTCCTATTTTACTCCCCAACTTTACACCTCTCTTATCTCATTTGAAATGATACAAGAGAAAACAACAGAACAGATTCAATTGAGTAGTGTAAAAAATAGTTAATTGAGTTGTTCAATGCAATTCAAATTCTTCAACTTTGGTAACAGTACACTTGATGACATTAAAAGTAGATGTTATATAGTGTGTTGACTCTTGAAATAATTCGTATATTTTTCTCTTAGGATCTTAGTCTTCCTACTAATAAGTATTTTTAGTGCATTAGTTAAGAACATAAAAAATTAAAAATTATACAATAAATATATAAAAAAAATTTTAAAAATATATTATTATATTTTAACAAGTGTTTTAGGATTTTTTTTTAACTTAGATTTTCTTTTAGTTTATTTTACAATTATACTACATATACACTAAAAAATAATCGTCAAATTAGCTATTTGTATAAAATACATATTAAAAATGTGTAAAATAATACATATATTTATATATAAATATATAATAATTAATTTAATTATTAAGTTTTAGTGTGTAAATAATATACCAGATTTAATGAATCGATTGAACTAGTTAAGAAGCTTTTCCTTTTTTGTGGAAACGATCGTATGATACTATTAAGAACCCAGTTCAATTCAAATGCTATACTTATATACATAGAAGTTTACTTCATCGATTCCATTTTGTTCAAGTTTAAAATGCCACATATATTATAAAAAGAAATATTCTGCGGGGGCAGAAGGATGAAGTAGGACCCCAAAAATAATAATAGAGTAATGGACATTTGAGGCAGTGAGAATCTAATCTAATCTAATATGGATGGCACATGCTGCATTGTACCATGGTTCTAACTTCTACGACTTTCAAGACTTTTTTTCAAATTCCCTTCGCTCAAAAATCAAATAAAATAGTATATCCTTGTATTTTTACAGTATTATTCTTTTTATCTCCTAGATGCTGCCCAGGTTATAAGTTATAACACATGCTTGGTTCTTTTGAAGAGACAAAAATCTAAACAAAAGATTATTTTTCCTCAAACCATCATTTAACACTTTTCCACGGCTAACTAAACATATGTCACTACCAATAAGGAGATTTTTTTAAATTTTTAATTAAAAACCACTTTTACTTATATCTTCTTACACTTGGTAATAGGCTAATAGCTAATACAAAATAGTTCATATAAATATAATTCCTTGGAATTTTTCTTAAAATTCTTAGCAATATTTTTAAATGAGTTTTATGGTGCCTTTGTTATGATACTTAAATTGTCTAACTTTCTTTTTAAAATAAAAAATAAAATATTTAAAATAAAAAATAAATCATATTAAATTTATTAAATATTATTTATTTATTTTTTTTAATAACTTAAGTATAAAGTGATAGGCATCATAGCATTCACTATATTCTAATATTGCTTAGTACATGTCATGTTGCTAATTCCGAGTCAAATGTTTTCAATCAATATCAATCAATTTTTTTAAATTATTTTAAATTTTAAATTTTCTAAAAATAATAGTTAAAAATATTTTTATAATAAAAAATTAACTAATATTAATTAATTAAAAATTAATTCTAGTAGTTATTTTTAATTCGTGAATATTATCATGAAATATGAAATACATAATATATATGAAAATTAATTCATGACCTAAGCATAACGTCATCAATAATGAGAAATAATTGTAGATTATGTCTTAAAAGAATAAAGAGAGAGAGGGTTTGAATTATCAATTTTGTACACACAAAATCATTGTATTTATCCAACCCGCACCCAAAAAAAAAAGAAAAAAAAAAGAAAAAGAAAAGATCGAAAGAAAAAAAGCATAGTAGGTTCAAGGTTGAATCTTTCACAAATCACAATCACACCAACGCTATCAACTTTGAACTGCACCTGCGGCAACCCCGAACAGCCAAAACATCCCTCATTTTAATAATTGAACCAAGCTTCAATCAATTCACATGCAACAATAATTATTGAAATCTAGCTAACAATAATAATTTTCAGCCCAAACTTCAAACTCAATAATAATAATAATCATAAAACAAAAATTATTGAATTACAACACTAACATGCAACTCGAGCATAAAAATTAAAAATAATAACAACAATAGTACAAGGTAATAAAGCTATCAAATTGTAAGTAGAAGTTGTTAATAACTAATAAATAATAATAATAATAATACACATGATAGAAGTGAATAATAAAGTAGTAAGAGCAGTTGAGGAGTTTTGTATCTTATTATTGTTATTATCTAATGTTGTTGTTGGTGGGTTTGGTTTATTCTAAGTTGTTCTAACCTTAGGCTAATCGAACTTGTTGTGAGCAGAATCCAAAGGTGGATCTTGGGGGCCAGCAACGTAATCAAGGAGGGAGTTGTCAAGGGAAGAATCGGTAGCCGGTAAAGGAGAGGTCTTGGCGAAAAAGAAGACTAAGGCAAGAACAAGAGCTGTGGAGAGAAGAAGTGGCCAGAAATATGCCAAGAGATTCATGAATCTTGGTGCCACCGTTATGAGGCTCAAGATTGTTGCTGACAAAATAAGTGTTGCAAGGATATGGTATCTCAACTTCACCAACTTTTCTGGGATCTCCATGAATCTTGATCTGAGTTTTGGTGAGTGAATGAGTGTGTGAATGAGAGGAAAAGAGTCTCTCTCAGGTTGAGATTGGTGTTTTCTGTGCAGAGATTCTCTCAGACAAAAAAGGTCTTTGTTTTTGGGAAGGATGAGAGAGAGAGTATGTTTTTTTTTTTTTTTTAATTTTAACTCTGGCACCGTCACTATAGTCTATAGGGGCATTTACCTTCAAGTTTTAATTATTTTTTATCTTCAATTTCATATTTCATGTTAATAGGAAAATTTAGTTAATTCTTACTAATATATTTAAGTTTTAAAGTAAGTGTTATTATATGTTAAAAATGTTCACTTATGCTTTCAGTTCAGCTTGTTTGTATGATTATTCTCACTTCTTAGCTAGTTAATTGCTTATTTGGGCATCCTTATTTTAATAAAAAAAATTTTAATAATTTTTTTTTATTTTTTAGTATGTTTGATAAATTGTTAATAATAAAAATAAAAATATTAAAAAAATTAAAAAAATATTTTTTTGAGAAATTATAATTTATATTTTTTTAAAATATCTTTTTTTTAAAAAAATATTTTTTATGTAATAAATAAATAAAAAAATATTTTTATATTATTATATCTAAATATAATTGATAAATAAAAAAATATTTTTACATAAAATACCTAAACATACAATTAATTTTATTTTTTTATAAAATTTAAAAAAAAATAATTAAAAAATATATTTTTTTTTAAAAATCGCCCAAACAAATCCTAAATTAATAAAAAAGAAATAATAACATTAACAGCAATGAAAATAATCCTATGAATTAAAAGTGGGCCAGTACTGAAAATCGGGCTCAGCCCAATAGCACGCTAGCCCACCTTCATTAAATCCCACCCCAAAAAAAATCCTACACGCTAATTAGCATTTAGCAGCAACATATTAATTGGTAACTACTAATTTGATTTAATTAAAACTACAATTAAAAAAGTACAATAACTTTCACAATGTTAAGATTACGTTAAAAAAGCCAATGAGCCTTGGTTCTAATGGCATCTCTCTTTCTCCCCACATCAAAGATTAAGGATTCAAACTCTAGAGAAAGTAATTGAGAAAAAAAATGTGATAATATGTGTGAAGAGTATGTAGGTATATTGTGTACTTAGAATTGAGAGTTGTCCTATCCACCGAAGGTTGATTAATAAACAATTATTATGAGTTTATGAGATGATTAACCTACATCTCTGAACTCTAGAAGAGTCAGAAAAGCGAGAGAAGAGAGAAGACGCGAGTGGCATCTGAAAAAAAAAAATGGCGCGTGTTGGAGGCACAAGCGCCGTTGGCTTCGGTGGCGCCATTTTGGTGTGCGTAGCTTTTGCCTACTTCATCTCCGACCGTCGTTGGAAGAAGAAGAAACCGATTATGAAGAAAACCAGAGGAGGAGTGGTTGATGCCATTGGCAACACTCCTTTGATTCGAATCAACAGCCTCTCCGATGCTACTAACTGCCAAGTAATCACAATTATAATCAAATTCAAATTCATTTGTTCTTCTCTCTCTGTTTTCGATTCAGCTCATTAACTTCCTTTTCTCTCTTCAGATTCTTGCCAAGTGCGAGTTCCTTAACCCTGGTGGCAGCGTCAAAGATCGTGTTGCTCTTCAAATTATCCAAGAGGTACAAATCTTACTGTTTTTTTAGGGTTTTCATTCGTCATATATTCATATTAAGCCTGAATGAATAAGATTTTTAGATAAATTCATAGTTTGTGACAAATTAGGTGTGAGATCAAAGTCTTCCACTACATATTAAACTCTCTATGATTGATTATGCAGGCCTTGGAATCTGGCCAGCTAAGTCCAGGTGGAATAATCACTGAAGGGAGTGCTGGTAGCACTGCCATTAGCATCGCAACGGTTGCCCCTGCATTTGGATGCCAATGCCACGTTGTTATACCCGATGATGCTGCCATTGAGAAGGTAGGTACTTTTGTTATTCTAGTTAAGCATGCTAATTATGAACTATTAGGACTCATTAGCTTGTAACATTTGGTATATCATTATAGAGCTGCTAGATTAATCTTGACCAAGTGTAGTTTCTGTCTATCAAGTTAATTTAAATTAACCATGTTTCTTCTTAGCCTCCCCACTATTACTGAAGCAATTTGTTTACTCTATTGGAATCAAATTTCAGTCTCAAATAATTGAAGCCCTTGGGGCAACTGTTGAAAGAGTAAGACCAGTGTCAATTACTCACAAAGATCATTTTGTCAATATTGCAAGGAGAAGGGCATCTGAAGCAAATGAGTTCGCATCAAAGCTCAGAAATTCACAATTGAATGGCAAGGACACATACCAGATAAACGGTCACAAATCCAATGGTTATGATCACAGTTCGCTCTTTCCTACTGATTGTAAAGGTGGATTTTTTGCGGATCAGTTTGAGAATTTGGCGAACTTCAGAGCCCATTATGAGGGTACAGGGCCTGAGATTTGGGAACAAACCAATGGAAATTTGGATGCATTTGTTGCAGCAGCAGGCACTGGTGGCACTGTGGCTGGTATTAGCAGTTTTCTTCAGGTTCATACCCCGTTCCTCCACCTTCACCTTTGCAACAATGTGATTCTGATTATGGAACCTGCTTGACATTCTAGTTTTATGCACAACAGGAAAAGAATCCAGGGATCAAGTGCTTCCTTATAGATCCTCCTGGTTCCGGTTTGTATAACAAGGTAACAAGGGGAGTTATGTATACAAAAGAGGAGGCAGAAGGACGAAGACTTAAGAATCCATTTGACACCATAACAGAAGGAATCGGAATTAACAGGATAACAAGGAATTTTGCAAAGGCAAAGCTTGATGGCGCTTTTCGAGGCACAGATCTTGAGGCTGTTGAAATGGCTAGGTTGTAGTTTGTATTTTACATATCACTTATTCATCTTATATATTTTCCTTACTCAGAGATGGTATTTTGTTTCTTTCTTCTTCTTTATGTTCATGCCAACCAGAAGACATGATGAAAGAATTGAATCATGGACATGAATATTTTACTGAATGTCGGCTTTTTAATGTATTAGGTTCCTCTTGAAGAATGACGGGCTCTTCTTAGGAAGCTCTTCAGCAATGAATTGTGTAGGAGCAGTTAGAGTAGCGCAGGCATTGGGCCCTGGTCACACAATTGTGACAATCCTCTGTGACAGTGGAATGCGACACCTGAGCAAGTTCCACAACGACGAATACTTGTCTCAGCTCGGATTGATGCCACAAGCAACTGGATTGGAGTTCTTGGGCATCAAATGAGAAGAGTCGAGAGATCTCTTGTTTTGAAGTTTAAATGCACTAGCAGCTATACTACCGGCACCCCAGTTTCTAGTGATCTTTCGGTTTCAGCTGAGTGGCTAGTTAGATGTTTGAAGAAGGTTGAGTGCAAGATCAGAGTATATTTCATCTCAGAAGATTTTGACATGGACAAGGACGGGTAGTAACATTCCACAATCATATTGAGGGCGTTATATTTGATTGATATATCATTTAGAATGTTGTACGGTTCATTATTTGTTAGACTAATTTATTTAGTTAATTAGTTTAGTGAAATGCACGTTGACCGATTCTTAGTTGACAAAATACAAATTCACTTTGAGCAGAATTTCTTGATAAGAGTAGTGTTGCTACTTCTAATTATTTCACTTTTATTCTTGGCAAATTATTAACAATTGTTTCAAACTTGCACACAGTATGATGATATACATATCATCCTGTATAAGGCCTTCTCTTCAAATTTTTTGGTAAATGATAGGAGACTTTTAAATATCATCTAAAGACCAATTGATACATTTATTATCTGAGTACATAAAATCCAAAACTGTGTGTCCCAATAGATAATGCATTAAACTATAACATAAGACCAGAAGTTCTACTTCAACAATGGCCGGAGAAACTATCATCTTTAGTTGTTTCATTACCTCCTCTCAAATTGAGATTCATGGCAATGTGGATCTAACCATTCCTTTGGGGACCCCTTTGCCATGTTAGCATTCACTTTCCCACCACCAACAAGCTCCCTTAGGTTATCCACTTTGTTTTCCCTACCAGTCCCACTAGTTCTCTTATCAGCTTCTTTCAGCTTTTGCTTGAGCTTCTGTTTTCGGTTTGGTGGATTTGTCTCTTGTTGTTTTGATTGTGAAGGAGGGGCTCCGTGTGGTCCGAGATATATGTTCTCTTCTTTCTTAACCTACACAAACAAATACAATTACTTAGCTTAAAACATTCTACCCAAGTAGTTCCATCCAAAGCAAAAAGCTTATGAAAATTTCACAATAAGAAATGACACTTTGAGCTGACCTTTGCGGCAGAATTTGAGGATTCTATGCTTGGAACATGCGGTTTACTTTGATCCGAGTCAATTCCCAAACTTGGAATCACAAACCCATCAGTGTCTACGAGTCAAAAATCACTCATTGAATATCAGAAGCAGAAAATCTGTGTGTTTGGATGCATGTAACTTTAAGGGCAGAGAACTCAACCAATCAAATAAGTATATAGAGTGCAAAAAATGGAAACCAACGTCAAATCAATCACTCTAACAATTCAGTTAAAATTTGAAAAGAAACAGTTGAATCAAAGGAGAATATCAACTCATGCCTGAGCTATGAGCATTCAACACAAGACTCACACAAAAAGGAGGGGATGAGATCCAACAACAATTACCTATCTAATTAGCAAAATTTGCATCCCGATTCAAATGATATCCACCCCCAAATGCATAAATCAAAACAATATTCAATATTAGCATCATAAAAATCAATCCTTGATCCAACCCAACCCAAGAAAGAAACACGGTATAGAAGAAAAAAAAACACGGAAACATCATTATTTCTTCTACCTTCATAGTTCTAAGATAATACATAAAAATAAGAATAAAAAAAGGAACTTTGAAGGAAAAAATAGCATACCCCACTCATCTTCTTCTTGTTCAATGGGAGAAATTGTGGGCATTTGAGAAGGGTCCATTGGAAACTGACGACCATGGATTTGATGGCAAAGTGGGCGATGAAGCCCCAAATGAAGAAAGCGCAGATGAGATCTCAAGAGAGAATCAAATCGAAACTATAATCTATTATGCTATCGATGAATCAAGAGATAAGATGCTTTGGGGAAGGGAACAAATAAACCCTAACTCAAGTCTAGGGTTTCGGTCCCTGAATTGCCCCTGCTGTTTTGAGCGGAAATTGTTTGAAGGTTGCACCATTAGTTCTCCACATATCAAGGGTAGTTTTGTTATTAAATCTATGAAAATATAATTTATCATAAATTGTAATTCTAATTCCTTCTCTAGAACATTTATTTTTAATAGCTAAATAAAAATAATATTTTTTTAAAACGATAACATGCTAATTTATCTGATTTTTTATTAATACTTAGATACTGATTTATTTCAATCCATTTTGATTTATATATTTTTTTTATTTAACCTAGCCTATAATTTAAATATATTTTTAAGATAGTATAAAAGTAAAATAATTTTATTGATATAGTAAACACATAACTAAACTTTAGAATAAAATACTTATATTGACATTATATCAAATTTAAGTTTATATATTTTTATAAAGAGAATATTTTTTGTCATATAAGAAGTTATTATTTTTGTCATAATCTATGGAATAACTTGGAAGTTTTACCTTCTATTATGCAAATTTTTGCTTAAGTAAATTGCCTCTAACAAAAAAAATCACGAGAGTCTTTGATTTTTAAATATTAAAGATATTAATTTTTACTGATAAAAATAATTATTTAAAAAATAAACACTTTAATTCTTTTATCATGTTATTATTTTTAAGAAACATTATAGACCAAATCTTCGCTTTTATAAAGATATTAAGACCAAAATTATTTTCTATTTTGTTTAAAACTATCAATACATGTAATCTTCTGTAATCTTCTAAAATATTAAGGATTAATCTATAAATTTTAATTTTTTTTAGCACTAACATGTGAAGTGAGATGTTGTTACCTAATGTGAACTTCAAAGTCTAAACGAGGTCGTTTTGCAAGGAACAAGGAGAAACAAAGCAGAGAATCTCTAATTCTCTTTGCAGATAGATTCTAAATTCACCTCCGCCGCTTCTACTACCGCGGCTTAGCCTCAACCCACCGGAGCTTTGTTCTACCTCCGCAAGCTCTTCTGTTGCTTCCCGTGGCCTGTTAGGGTTCGTTTTTCTAACTTTCTATTTTGTGACTTTTTTTTTTAATTAGTTACTTAGTTTCTAGGGTTTAGTTCATGTGAAACTTGTTCGTGTAATAATTTTTATTAAATTGAACTCCATTAAGTTCAAATCCCCGATTAGAATCCAAAATCTGACACGCAAAAGAATCATTAAGGGATAGTTTGTTTTGATCCGTCAACTAGAATGGAATAATTTGTTGTTTGCAATTGCATGGTAAGAAGACAACACAAGATCAACAATTGCATTTTGAGATTGAATTCTTTTGATAAATAACTTCTGGGAGGTCTATTGTTTTATTCTTCAAGAAGTGCATTTTACTCTTTTCTTTCTGGGAAGATTTGTTGCATTCATTCTACTGAAATAGCGTGAATATAGGCATATACTAAGATTGGTAATTACAATTTACAGACCAATAGGGTTTGTTGATGTCCCAAAAGTGAAGTCAGTTGAGTTGAATATCTGTTATGGCCGATAACGATGAGGATTCAGCAATGCCAAGGGATGCAAAGATTGTGAAGTCTTTGTTAAAATCAATGGGCGTTGAAGACTACGAACCTTGTGTTATACACAAATTTCTTGAGCTCTGGTATCGCTATGTCGTCGACATCTTAACCGATGCACAAGTCTACTCAGAGCATGCCTCCAAGTCTGCAATTGACTGTGATGATGTTAAGCTTGCTATTCAATCCAAGGTTAACTTCACCTTCTCCCAACCACCACCCCGAGAGGTATTTCAATTCAATTCTTTCCATTTTTTTCAATTTCTATTCTTCATACCTGGTTGTAGTTGAGATTGACATTGACATTTGTTTATTGGTATTGTTTAGGGTCAGCTTGTAGAACTTAATCTTGCATTTATTTTAGATTCATGGGGACTGTCAATTGAATTTAGAAAATTAGGAAGCTAGTGCTTCGATCTGTTTTCAGATGTAGTGGATCAAACATTGGTTAACTTGAAAGTAAGGTGAGTTCTAATCAAGATTTTAGGTGAAATCGAAAAAGTAAATTAAGTACGTAAAACATGAAATGGTAACAAGATTTAAATCGTAAAATCGTTAGACTTAGTACAATTTTGTAAAATCAATTAACTCATTTAAAATTGTAATATTGAAAGATTTTAAGAGTTGAATCGAGATTCTAGTAACTATGCTTGAAAGGATCCTTGTCAGTTGTGTTGAGTAACAAGTAATGCTAGAAAATTAGTAAGATATGTTATTTGTAATGTGACGGCAGGTGCTTCTGGAGTTGGCGCAAAACCGCAACAAGATACCATTGCCAAAGTCTATAGCAGGGCCTGGTCTTCCACTTCCACCTGATCAGGACACATTAATCAGTCCCAACTACCAGCTTGCGCTTCCGAACAACAAAAGGCCTGCGGAGCCCATGGAAGAAACAGAGGATGAAGAACCTGCTAATCCCAACCCTTCTCAGGAAGAGAAGACAGATATGATGATGCAACAGAATCCTCATCAGAGAGTGTCTTTTCCCCTCCCCAAACGCCAAAGGATCGATTCCCCATCCACCACTTAAATGTAACAGAAATGTATTGACTTGTAGAGTGAGTCCACTGGGTTTTCAGCTTGGAACAAAATCATCAAGAAACTGCTCATTTTATAGTGTGATCAGTGTTCATCTCAGCTGTATGATTGTATCTGTTGTCTTTGGATCCTTACAACTGAACTGAAAATGCATTCAATCAGTTCATTAGTCTGTATTTGCAATTTATTAAATCCTTGTTCCACCAGGCCACTAATTAATACTCCAAATTCATCAGAGTAATTAGGAGACTAGTTATTTATTCATATTTTGTGGCATTTGTTAAGTTTCATTTCTGTTTGAAGAGTTATATATATAACTTTTCTATGCAAATTTCCTATATTAATACTCTAAATCATTGCCACTTGTGTTAGTTAATAATAATAATAATAACAACAACAACACAAATCTCTTAATATCATAATTCATTTGACAAATCAAATCACGGGAAAGCATTATTTTCAACTATGCAGTGACTTTTTGTAAAATTAGCATCATTTCGTCATAGGCACGAGCAATGATTAGGAGTGAGATTATATATTAGAGCCAAGAATTATGCATAATTAATTTCAAAAAGGGACGGAAAGCTGACAACGACATTCACAATTCTTGTACATGTGAAAATGCTTTTCTTACTTTCCTGATATAAAAAAAAAAAAAAGCTAAAAAATGAGTTGCATCTTTTTTAGTGTGACTAAATTAGTTGCATTACCTATTGATCATTCATTTTTTTTCCATTTTGTATTTTAATGTTACAATCATCCTTTCAGCAAGCTCCTAATTATCACAGAAGAAAATTTTTTTTATTTGATTACTCACTCATGATGTCAGCATAATCACCTAGCACTTTATCTTTTGTTTTAGTTTCTAATTCGACAATTTAATAATTAATCTGTCAGAGATCTAAGTTTATTTAAAAATTTATTACTCATCAATAAATTACTACATATACAAGACAAAATACAAATATGTATACGTAACACTTTCTTATTACAATGGATTAGGATAGTTTATTTTCATTCACAATGGGCCTCCACACCATCAAAACATGCATCACATGCTGTCATGCTGAGGATAGAAATGGAACTCTAAATAGTTACTCCTTCATGGCTTTTCCCTCAAGACCCAAGACAATAGAAAATGGGTCAGTTTGCATTGCATTGCTCATTTCATTTATTATATATAATATAAAATTTGCAGGGTGTAAATTTCTTTGTTGACCAACACACATAAAAAATTATACATTGCTGCAGAAATCTATTATTCTGGATTTGTACGTTTCTTTTTATGCTTGTTGTGAAAGTCTTGTCTTGAAAAGAAATCATGCAATGCAATTCCATATGTATATATTCATCTGAAAAATATTTGTAAGATCTTAAAACACACCTTATATCTATACATATATATATGTTGCATAATTGTGAATAATTTTAGAAAATACACTAAATATATTTTAAAGCCATGCAAGATTGTATTAATTCGAGAGTTTGGTTTGTTTGACTCTGAATATAATATAGGGAGAATCAAGAAAGACCTTATTCTTAGGTATAGATTACCAATTTTGAGGTTTCTGTGCTACTTATATTGCCATGTGAAGGATACTCAGATATGAATGGCACATGCACTCGATAATTCCAATGCTTTTATGTTCCAAACATCGATGAAAAACAAACATCATAGCCATCTCCAAGATATATAATCATCTCAGTTTCACATTAACCAATTACTAAATATATATAACCAAAACAGTTTGGTTTTAATTGTCAGAAAAATATTGAACAAACAGTTGCTCAGAAGTAGGAAAAAGGAGAGTTAAAAAACTCACCAAATCTCAACTACTTGTTTGAAGCTATAATAATGAAGAAAAAGGGTATGATCCTTTGGATCTTATTCACATTTGTTGTGGATAAAATTAAACCTTTTTCTCCTTAGCTTTCCCTTTTCTTTTTAACATTTTTAGCAACAGTTCTACAAAATGGTATCAACTTTTTTCATAAAAGGCTCTTTTTTTGGCACCCCAAATTCCTTTTTCCCATGCTAATAAAAACCATGTATTTTACCACAGATAAAGACTACAGCTTGAACAAAAAAAAAAAATTCAGGTACTTTTTAACTTTCTCTGTATGTTTTTTCTTTTTTCATTTTTCTTCCTCCATAGATCTTCATCTCTTGTTTTCCATAGTTTCTACATACATAAGTAAATTTCAGTGAGTGAATATGGAGAAAGTATCAATTCAACAAATCTTTTGCAAGCTGTGTTATTTGCTACCTTTTGTTCTTGTTCTTGTTCTTGTTCTCTTTTCACTCTTATACTTCTTTTCAGTTTTTGAATCCTTTCCTCTTTCTCTTTTTACAACACTGGTTGCTCTTTTCACCACTTTGTTTCTTGTCACATTGACAAGGACAAAATGGTCCATAGATGAAAAGAATCTAATCCAAGATGTTACTAAAGAAAGTGAAATCAATGCTGATGAGAAGTATGAAGAACAACATGATGATCAAGATTCAGAAAGTCAAAGTACAAGTAGTTTTGAGAATGATCAAGAAAGAAGTGAAAATTATGGCATGATTTCTAATAGTGATGTTGAAGAGGAGGAGGAAGAGGAAGATAGCTTGATTGAAATCAAACTTCCAAACAGGTACTTGGTTGAGGAACCTAAGCAAAAATTTGAGTCTAATTTGACAGAGTTGTTCTTGCCAGAATACATGTTCAAGCAGAAGGGTCTAATGGATCTATTAGAAGAAATCAATGAGATAAATGAGGATGAAAATTTAATTGAAATTGATATTTCAATGGGATCTACCAAATGTCAAGATTTTAGAGTAAAGAAGGAATTGGCATATTATGGAGCAGATCAATGTGTTCTTAGTGATTGATAGAGATATTTCAATCTTATGCTGCCATTATTTCAGGTCTTGTTGTGTAGCAAATTTTCCACTTTACTAATTTTTGCACCTAAATTAGAAAATTGGAGTCCTTTTTTTTAATCTTTTTGCAGCTAATTATGTAAAAAATTTGAGCCCACAAAACATAGTATGATGATATTTTGTTTATAGTCATGATTCTAATCCGAAAAAGAAGAACATTATTGAGTGGGTGCATGAAGATTGTGTTCTTTTTTTCTTTATCTATCTTTTTTTTTCTTCCCACGATATTCTGTCTAATTTGGTAAACTAATAATTAATTCGTTGCAAAATCGAGCTCTATCTAAAAGTCTATGATAAATTCTCAACATACAAGCGTTTTTTTATACAAGTCTTTACAAGTGCACATTCTTCTTCTTCTTGCGCACGTTCTTCTTCCTCTTTCTCTTCTTCTT
This sequence comes from Arachis hypogaea, assembly GCF_003086295.3. Lineage (NCBI taxonomy): Eukaryota > Viridiplantae > Streptophyta > Magnoliopsida > Fabales > Fabaceae > Arachis > Arachis hypogaea. Next base: position 1,581,510 of record NC_092042.1, on the reverse strand, counting down.
CTTCTTTTCTTTCGTTTCTAGCATTCTCTTTCTCCTTCTTCAACCATTACTGCACGTTTTTGCTGCACCTTCTTCTTCTTCTTATTGCACGTTCTTCTTCCTCTTTCTCTTCTTCTTCTTTTCTTTCGTTTCTTGCCTTCTATGTCTCCTTCTTCAACCGTTACTGCACGTTTTCACTGCACATTCTTCTTCTTCTTGCTGCACGTTCTTCTTCTTCTTCTTTTCTTTCGTTTCTTGCCTTCTCTTTCTCCTTCTTCATTTACGTGCTTTTCTCTCTGTTTTCTTTCTTTGTTATTCTCGATTTCCATTATTTTTTAACATCAATCTCTGAAATCGTTTTTAAAGAAGAAGAAGAAGCAGCAGAAGATGAGGAGGAGAAAGAGAAAGAGTTATGAATTATGCATAAGGTGTACTTCAACGAATTTTGGGTGTATTTCTTAAATCCTTTAGGTGTATTTCTGTAATCCTTTGGGTGTATTTCTATAATCGTTTGGGTGTATTTCTGTAATCGTTTGAGTGTATTTCTGTAATCATTTGGGTGTATTTCTAAAGTTCCATTATCTTCAAATTTGGCAAAAAACTCATTTTCATGGAGAAAGAAGAAGAAGAGTTGTTTATAATGCATGGTGAGTAGCGCGTTTTGGAAACAAGAAGTGGTTGAATAACGTCCATTTATTTACTCTTGAATGTGGGAGTGTAATGCGTGTTTTTTGTTGAGCTTGTGCCAACTTGTAAGCCAAAAAGACTTGTATGTGTAGCAGGCCTCAAAGTCTATTTCTATCCAATGAGTCATTACTTACACAAAGCGAGATTCAAATCTCTTGACACTTACTTAGACAAATGAGCGTGCTAACCACTCATCGATCGTGCTTTATCTTTTTTATTTTTATGCAGTTTGCAATATGCAATGCTAGTGTGCTACAATTGAATAAGGTTCAATTTTTATATTTCACAGGTATGTAAAGAAATGAACCTAATAATTTTGATTATGCCAATAATATTCTTCAGCTTTCTTTCTGCAAATATTGGAGCACCAACAATCAAAGGCGGATGAGTAATTTTCATACTATATACTTAAAAAAATGGTCCAAAGGAATCAAACAATATTATTTGCTTACTGAAAAATTTGATGTTTATTTATAAACAAATTCTACTACAACTAGATTAACTTGTGAAAAAAGAAAGATTAATTTATGAACACTACTCACCTCGTACTCACGTACTTTCTTTATTCTTGAATTTGGAAAGTGTTTAATTAAGTGAACACAAACTTTTGTTGTGAGAAATAATACTTGGGTTTAGTTAATATGTAGTTTAAGAATACATTTCAAAATTATTATTAATAAAAGCTTTTAAATTTTTTATTTTAATAGATGCATAATAGACTGAAAAATAAAAACTTATATTTTTTAAATAAATAAAAACTATTCATTACCTTAATATATGTTCAAAAATATATATTAGTTAATCTTTTCTCTTTTTTTCCATCCTCACCATTTATCATTTTCCTTATTTTTACGGTTATAGTTTCGCTTTCTTTCTTCACCTATCACATCACTTACCACTGTCATTCTCCAGTCGTCCACACCTTCACCTCGTATCCAGATAGTAGTGTGGAACGTTACAAAGCTCGCCTCGTTGCAAAGGGATTCACATAGGTTTTTGAAGTTGATTACAAAGATATCTTTAGTCCAGTTGTTAAATTGAGAACATTACGAGTGATTTTGGCTCTTGCTACTGTGAAAGACTGGCACTTGAAACAAATTGATGTTAACACTACGTTTTTGTATGGTGACTTAGATGAAGAAGTATACATGAAGGTACCAGAAGGACTTCATGCAAAGCCAGGGCAAGTATGCAAACTTGAGAAGTCACTATATGGATTGAAACAAGCTAGTAGGCAATGAAATTCAAAACTCAAATCTATTCTTGTGGAGCTGGGTTTCAAGCAGTGCCAACCAGATTATAGTTTGTTCACAAAATCAACTCCAAAAGGATTTTCATCAGTCTTAGTTTACGTTAATGATTTGGTTTTGGCAGGTGATGATCTTAATGAGATTGAGAATGTGAAGAAGATACTTGATGATAGATTTCGGATTAAAAATATTGGAAACCTCAAATATTTTCTCGGCTTAGAAGTGGCTAGGTCACAGAAAGGAATTGCTTTGTATCAATAAAAATATGTGCTGGATTTGTTTAAAGAAACAGGTTTTGAGGGATGCAAGCCTGCCCCCAACACCAATGGATTATGGTGCAAAGCTTAGTAAGAGTGATGGGGAGCTGTTGTCTAATTCTACCGAAGAATCATTGGAAAGTTGCTCTATCTTTCGAACACTAGGCCGGATATAAGTTTCACTATAGGGAAGTTGAGTCAATTTTTAGATTGTCCTACCACATAGCATTTGCGAGTTGCTCATCGAATATTGAGGTATGTGAAAGGATCCCCAGCTGCTGGCCTTAGCTTTTCTTCTCAACCAAATCAGACTTGAATCTCAGGCTTCTCATACTCGGATTAGGCAAGGTGTCCTGACTCCAGGAGGTCAATCTCACCCTATTGCTTTTACCTTGGATCATCTCTTGCTAGTTGGAAGAGTAAGAAGCAACTTACAGTCGCTGCTTCCTCCTCCGAAGCAAAATATAGGGCGCTGGCGCTTGCAACTTGGGAGGTCCAATGGTTGAGTTATGTTCTTCAGGAACTTGGCGCACCACTTTAGAAGGCAACGAACATTTACTGTGATAGCAAGTCTGCTGTGTATATAGCCACTAATCCAATCTTCCATGAGCGGACAAAGCATATCGAAGCGGATTGCCACATTGTCCGCAACAAACTACAAGAAGGCGTGATTAATCTGCTACCTATCTCTACACATGAGCAGGTTGCAGACATTTTGACTAAGCCACTATCACCAGGTCCTTTCCATTACATCCATAGTAAGCTTGGACAGCTGAACATCTTCGTGGTCAGCACTCCAAGCTTAAGAGAGGGTGTTACTTAACAAGAGAGTCTACTAATAGTTAGTTAAAAAAAACTGATTTGAGTAGTTAGATATTTATGCTAATTAGTAGTTAGCCAGCTGTGTATAAATATAAGAAGATCAGTTATGTAAAAGTGTGATTCATCATTTAATACAAGTTCGCATTTCCACTCCTTCTTCTCTCTAATTTTCTTATCCCCTGCATTCTTTCTCCGTTCTCATGCGCAGCCTTCAACAGCCGCCGCCCTTCCCTTTCCTTCACCCGCGTGCCACCTTTCCCTGGTTGTGGTTTCTTTTTTTTTTTTTTGCCTATGTTGCAGCACTTCCATATAGTTTTAGAATTCTGTTTTATAAATTTTTTGTAATCGAACTGTGTCTTCCTCTCAGACCAAAGTTTACATAAAACTTATCAATTTTCTTTCTTAGTTAATTAGTTTTAGATTTTATGTATTTTTTCGATTTGTAAGTGTCGCTCAGCTATTTCCTTAAATTTATGATGCACGGACACGACACGACACGGAAGACATGCCACATGCGAATTTTAAAATTTTATAAGACATGGGACACGCATACATATAAAACATAAAGTATTTTTTAGATGAATTGTAATCATATTTTGATATTTTATTGATATTAAAATATAAATTAATTTCTTAAATTATTTTTAATATCTTATTTTAATTATATCAATTATTTAAAATATTTGTTTATTTTAATAAATAATAATATATACTATATCTAAATTAATTTTACGAATATATATTAAGAATAAGATTGAACACACTACATGTGATAATATTTAAGTGTGTCCAAGCGTATCTAATGAAAAAAAATTTATTTTTTATTTTTTATTAAGACATAGACAGACACACATATCGAACAAATATCAGTAGTCTAAAATGTATCCGACATGTGGACACGTCAGCAAAGTGTGCATGCTTCATTTTGAACGAAAGTTTTTTGTCCTGAATTTTGGTTTCGATGATGGTCATGGGTCAGTCCGGGCTACGTTATCAAAGTATTGGGCTAAGGTTCTATCTGTTTAATGTCCAACAGTTATGACTTACGAGTAACTCCAAGACCCAAAAAAAAAATATACACTAACATTAACTTGTCTCATCTGTCTTGAGTGACAAAAAAAAAAGTTTGTCTCATTCCTTGTCAATTTGTATTTGTGTCAGGAAAATTTGAATTCTATCTTATACATATAATAATTTATTGGCTAGTAAAAAATTTTTAAATAGAGCTTAGATCGCGATGAATTAATCCTTGGAATACTGTGGAAAAAATTAATAAATAAAAGGTCATTATCAACTATACAATCTATTATAGCTTCACACACAAAGTATTAAATTTCTACGTACAATCTATTCCATGAAATCACGAGGTTGTAATATAATAAATTTGAACCGTTTTTACAGTTTATTTCACATTAGGGTTGCACAGAGGAGTTGCTTTCTTATAATGTGAACTCATTCTCCTGATCTTGAAAATTAAATTTCAAGATTATTATTATTGCTTAAAACTTCTATATCAACCTTTTTATTGGGTTCTAAGCACTGTTTTCTGACCTAATCTATACGCTAGCATTACTTCAAATAAATACAATAATGCAAGTGGAGCAATTCAAAAAGTTTATAGCCATGCTTTCTTCACTTATATTAGTGGCGCACCAAAACCATGCACCTACATTTATTATATAGCCCCCCTCAAATTAATTACAAGATTTAGATATCTTAATCTAAAATAATAATGTGTTATTTTGCATTGAGGAGGTGACTGGTGGAATATATAGTATAGTTTATAATTACATTTATCAAGTGTTGAAATTAAAAAAGACTCCATATTGTAAGGTTCGTTATTTAGAATACATAAAATAAGACCCATCATTATATAAAGTTTTCGTCAAAACTTGCATTACTATTGGTCATAGTCTCATAGAATAGGGTAAGTTCTGTTTCCTTTGACTTTTATATTCATAACACAAGATGATTGATATATTGAAGAATAACTTTTTGTTTAATGAAAAATGATTTACATTTGAGTCTAATTAGGAAATTAATTATTTATTATTTAGCTTATATCAACTAATTGTATTTAATTTTTTTTATTCTTATATATTAATTATTCTTTTTTTCGCTCTTTTCCTTTTTCGTTCTAATATCAGTAGTCGGTTATAATTATCACTGTCAGATATTCTAAATCTTTAACTATAAATTCTAAATCTTGAATTTTAAATTATAAACTATAAATTAAATCTTAACTCTTAAGTATTAATCCATATATTCTAAATTATGTATTTTAAATCTTATACTCTAAATTTTAAACTCTAAAAAGAAATAAGAATTAAAAAAATAATTTTGCAATAAAAAATAACTATATTAACTAACTAAAAATCAGTTCTTTATATTTATTGAGAAAAATATTAAGAGGTCAATATTTCCTATTAATATTAGTCAATATTTTAATTTTATACTATTAAAATTTAAAATTAAATAATATTTAGAATTTAAAATTTAATATTTAATGTTTAAAATTGATGAAAGATTAGCTAAAAAATGATAAATTTATCCAGTAATGTAGCTTTCTCATTTATTATTTACATTTAGACTTCTTTATATATGAACAAGTGTTATAGGTCAACACATTGAGTACCAAGAGGTGAAAATTATATATCATGTTTATTTATTTACTCTTCGAATCCTTCATGAAATACACCATATGTTCTCAAAAGCATAAGTTAACTTTTAACCCAAGCTTTCTTTACTCTCGTCTTAACTTGTTTTTATGATATAATAGGAAATCTTTTGAGGAGAAAATTAAACTATTAAAATTGGGAGACACTTATATAAAGACGTTGAAAACGTCTTTTTTTAAAGATATTTTTTAATAATTAAAATTTAACACATATAATTGATTAAATTGTATTATTTTTATTAAAATTAGATCATACAAATTAATTTGACCCAAAAGTTGGTGAATCAAATCTTGAATTAGTCTAAATTAATATTATTATTTTTTTATAAAAAATAACTACAATACTCTTATTATAAAAAATAATTAAAATACTCTTATTATATATATTAATTTTAATAATTCTAAATTATAGCCCTTTATTTATCTGTCCTTATAGGATTAGAATTTAGAATTTTCATATATATATATATATATATATATATATGAGTATTTTAATTATTTTCTGTAATAAGGATATTGTAGTTATTTTTTATAAAAAATAATGTTAATTTAGATCAGTTTAAGATTTGATTTACCATTTTCTCAATCAAATTAATTTATCTGACCTAATTTTGACAAAAATAATACGATTTAATCGATTATATATGTTAAATTTTAACTACTAAAAAATATCTTAAAAAAATATTTTAAACATCTTTATTTGAGTGACCCCCGTAAAAATTACCTCGCCATGCATGATTATTCTATCTTATATACAGATTATTCTATCATACGAGTTAAAATATTATTATTAGAAGCAAATGTTAAACTGAATTTGATATCACTATATATATAATTAGAAATGCTTTGGCCATTACTATGATAATTTGCGGAAAAAACAAAGGAATACCGTCACAAGAAAAGAAAGAAACAAGGAAATGACATCACATCAAGAGATTAGAAATTAAAACAATGATGCATGGGTCGGTGACCCACTTAGCTAGTAGTTTGCATTGTACATCCCTAATAATGTTTTTAATAGTGGAGAGACCTACATGCAATGTCATTGTTTTTGTGACCACATTTTATAACTAATGCTACCTCTTTGCAATGCCTCAAAGCCCTATATGTTCGTCTTCAAATGCTTCATTATTGTGCATGGGTCCATATATAAACAGAATAACAGAATATGAAGCTTTTTCATGATTTTTATGATAGATTTATATTTTTTAAGAAAATAAAATTTAATTTAATTTTAATACACCACGAGTGTAAAACTATTTTAGATGTATATCTAATCACATAACGCTATATTAACTAAAATAATTACCTTTTATATTAATTACGTAGATAGTCATCAAAAGAATGGTTGTAATAACTGCACGATTATTGTGTAAAACGTTTTATACTATCAATGTATTAAAATTAAACTCGATAAAATATAAGTAATTTTTTAAAAAAAATTTAATAAAACACTATACTTATAAATTCTTAAAAAATATAATGTTGAATACTATTTATTTTTTTTAATTAGAGATCTATAATTCTATTTTATAATTTTTTAGGTAATTACTTAATTTTTTTCCCCTCGAAAAACCTCGCTATAAATTTTGTCGTAAAATTTTCTTAAATAATACTTACTTAATACTTTATTTTATTTAAAACCTATAAATCTATATATTACAAAATTTCTACAGAAACCTATTTATCTTATTACTCTAAATATAAATATGCTTTTTGACAATGATTATTAATTTCAGAAAGAAAATGAGGAAAAAGAAAATCATTGTATCACTCAAATACAAAAAGATCATCAGTATTGAGCACTCCCATTTTAGATTTTATTAATACCACTAGCTTGTAGATATTTTGAGATATTTTGGAAATAAAAGCGTATGGTCCGTTCACGTCAAACTGATCCATTATATTTATATATACAATCTAAGGTCTTTTCTTCTTTTATTGAGTGTGTAATGATGTATGATATTGATTGATTTTTTCCTTTTCTTTATGGCTTAGATTTTTCTTTTGAATGTAAAGGCTTGTATTCATTGCCATCCTTTCTCTTTTTCATATAGTATTTTAGGAAGCGATTCCTTTTATGTTTAGTTTTATTTATTATATTTTTTTAAAAAATAAAAGTTAGTTTCTTTAAAATATTTGACAATACATTGTTGTAAAATTTAAGAAGTTGATTGGTTTGATTATTTTTATTTTTACCTTAAATCATAAACTATTAATACTAAATCTTCCACAAAAACAAGAATTTTAGAATAAAAAAATTGATTAATATTCGTTAACTAAAAATTAATTTTTTTTATACTTTTTTCTTAAAAAAAAGCTAAAATTGACAAATTTTGTGGGTAAAAAAATACCTGTCAGTTTAAACACTAAAGAAAATAAACACAAGCTAAGAATTAAGGTTGAACTAATAATTTAATCAAATATTTTGGATTTAATATTTTAAACACTAAATATAAAACTGTGTTACAATTTTATTGCTTAAACAATCTTACTATAGAATAACAGTAATGTTAGAGAATCAGCATATTTTATAATTTATAATTATTAATTGACTATTATTAAAATTTTTAATAGCATAAAATTACATTTAATAATATAATATTACACATTTTTTTAATAATTAAATATTTGCTAAATTTTAATAAAGGTATTTTTTTTTGAGATTTTTTTATAGAATAATACAGTCCTTAAATTTCGGAAGAAAAAAAAAAGACCCTAAAACAGTACCATATAGTGTACGTAAGTGTTAAGTTTCTTTAACTAGAAGAATATGTGCACAAGGATCAGATTAGATATCATCATTTGTGAGTAGCAGCCTACAAAATATTCTAAAGAATAATTTTATTCTCATCGAAAACAACTTTAGCCACGCAATTCATATTTTTGAAGTGAAAGTAGAGATACATATATATCTTGTTTACACAAATGTACAATCATGAAGAAGAAATTAAATTTACTTGACAAGGAAATTAAGGATATAATCACGATCTCTCTGATCCATTTCATTATTCCACGTCCTTGGTGATCTTTATTTATGCCCTACAATGAATAATTCACACATGCACTTTTGCCAACTTTCTCAGCATGCATATATCTATGGATTAATATTTGATTTGATTGCTAGACACAAAACGTTAAAAGACACACTCCTTATAAGTAGTCCTAACTCATGTATCACCGACACATCTAATCATAATCAAAATGCCCTCTCAAATTTTTCAGATATTTTATTTTAATAATTAAATAAATAATAAATATATTAAAATTTTAGAATTTTAATTTATCATATGTCTTTAATTAAAGCTCCAAAATGAAAACCCAGGCTTACAAAAGAAGTTATAATGGTTAATAGTTAATACTTGTTTTGGGGCATACATGGTTTAGTTTTGTCCACGCAATTATATGCATTAAGTTGGCTGCATTTGAATATATAATATTCATCGTAAGATCTTATGCTTTGAGATAACGAGATTAGGCTAAATCTGTTTGTAAATTAGAGTTGTCTTATTGCGAGATGTCACAGCAATATGCTGAACTCCACGCTGTAATTTATGATTCTTCTAGAAAAATACCCTAGACTAAAAATAGACGAATTATATAATGTGAAAATTTAGGTGAAATTGACTTCACGTAAAGTTAATATATGAGAGTCGTTAGATAAAAAGTTAATAAAATTAGTCAAATCATCTAATTGATCTTAAGTATCAACTTCACGTGAAGTCGACTGCACATGAATTTCTATAGAGGAAAAAAAATAAGGGTTGATCGAAGTAATCATTATTTTATTGAAGGAAGCTACTAAGAATAAAAGGGTTTCCACCTAAGATATTTATTTTTGTATGAGATATGATGAAAAGAAAAGTTAATTGGTCATTGACCAAGTATGAACCATTAAAAATGAGCAGAGAAAGATTAATTCATGCATGTACCTCCCAGCACTCTCTACCTATCAGAAAAGAATCAAATCAAAGAAAACAACTATTGGTCTCTTAGCTTAAATAGAATTGAATTAGGAGATAATGGTTTTTTTTTTGTAATATCAATTAACTTTTAAGATTTTATATTTTAATCCTAAATATTCAAAAAATTTAAATTAAGAGAAATCTTATGACAAAAAATTAATTAATATTAATTAAAAGTTAATTTTCTATATCTGTTCAAATAAATAATATTGAATTTAAAGAAAAAGGAGAGGGTGATTAGAGAGTCCAAGTCAGACCAAGTGGCAGATACCATATGAACGGTGAAGATCACTCAGTCCCTCACCCAATCCAACGGATAAAAATCCGTCCGCGTAAGCTTACACTTATCGACTAACAACGGTTCAGAACGCTCCACGTGTCCACCAGATAAACCCCCTTATTAACCAACCAACTCAACGAACCCCTTCCTTCACTCCCCACTCCCCAACTCCCAACTCCCTCACTCTCTCTATCTCTTTCTCCTCCTTCTCCGCCGCCCCCGGCCGCCGCCACCACCACCAACTGACTCACCAAGTCACCATCCTCCACCTCACCTTCACTGAGCCGCAATTCGTCAAAACCTCTCCTTCACTCTCAAGTCAACGCACATTCAAAAATTCGAGAAAATTCGGTCATTGAATAATCCAATCACTGAGCTTCAGCTTCAGATTCCTAGGGTTCTTCTTTCGAATCCAATCCAGCAAATCAGAGCGATTCAACGATTCGAAACCGAGTTGAGAAGTAGTGAGTTAGGTTAATGGCGGACTCGGACAACGAGTCAGGAGGCGCGCAGAACGCCGGGAACAATAACAGCGAGCTGTCGCCGCGGGAACAGGACCGGTTCCTACCGATCGCGAACGTGAGCAGGATCATGAAGAAGGCGCTTCCGGCGAACGCGAAGATCTCGAAGGACGCGAAGGAGACGGTGCAGGAGTGTGTTTCGGAGTTCATCAGCTTCATCACCGGCGAGGCCTCCGACAAGTGCCAGCGCGAGAAGCGGAAGACGATCAACGGCGACGATTTGCTTTGGGCGATGACGACGCTAGGGTTCGAGGAGTACGTGGAGCCGCTCAAGATTTATCTTCAGAGGTTCAGGGAAATGGAAGGTGAGAAGAGCGTTGCGGCGCGTGACAAGGACGCGGTTGGGGTCAACGCCGCATACGATTACGGAGGAGGTGGTAGTGGTGGCGCAATGGGGATGATGATGAACCAGGGACACGTGTACGGCTCTGGTGCGTTTCATCAAGTGGCTGTGAGTGGTGGAGGTAGTGGTGGTCCTGTTATGGGTAAGAGTGGTGGGCCCAATTATCCGGGTGCTGGATCTAATGCAGGTAGACCCAGATAGATGTCGTGGTCTTCTTATTTTGTGACGTGTTTGGACATGCCTTTTTAATTTTTATAATTTTTAATATTCCATTTTTAATCCGCAAGAACTTTTTTAAACTAATGTATTGTATAGGGTAGGTAATTTGGGAATGGGGGACTTCGTATTAAAAACTCTTAAATTGAGTCGAATTCTATATTACACCAAAAATAAAATAATAAAAATATTTTAATCAGTATGAATTGTAAGAGAGTGACACTCGTGAAGCCAAACATGGCTTGATGTTGTAAGTTGTAAGTTCTTTCTTGTCCATTAACATCAATTAGTTACTAGTTATAATAATAATAATTTAATCAGTTGTTGTTACTGTTTTATATTGGTATTAGATGAATGAAGACTCAGGTTTGAAAATCTTTTTCGTTTATTTTTTTTGGTGGGACTGCGGTTTGAAAAGTTGAGTTTGTGTCCATTGCGAATGAATCGAAGACGACAAATCAAAGGCTTATGCCTGTAGTTTTTAAATCAAAATTTTATAAATAATAGTACTAAGAAAAAAAATAACAAAAATCATTTTTTCAACTAATTTTTGTGATAAAATGAGAGTAGTAAAATGAGAACATAAAAGTCAAACTGTGATTGGTTGAAGTAGTTTTTCAGCTATAAAACTCGACTTTGGAATATATAAAAGGAAAAATAAAAGGGAGAATATTTGGAAGGTTAAAAAAAGGTTCATGCAACTAACGATGACTAACTTTATTATTCCTTCATTCACATGCTAGTATGCTACAATATACGTAAGAGAAATTATAACCTTTTTTCTTTTGGATAAGAGAGAAATTAAAAGCATATCAATTGAAATTTGAATAACATACTGAAAGTGACATGCAAACATAAATAGCTAGATATGCCTCTGCATTCGCATTGGTTGGTTTCTGTGGGATCCAGATCTAGATGGCTTCGGCGGAGTTTGTACATTTTAATATATGAGACCTGTGTGAATCTAACATATTCGGGTCTTAGCTACACAAATTTGACAGCATGAGTATTTATTTAGCTCTGTACTATGTCGTTGCCAATAAACACTTAGATTTGCGGGTATGTGTTCCTAACTGCAATTTCGAAGGATGAACATGTAACAGTTATATTGAGTTTGAGAAACAATAATATTAGTTTGATAATGATAACTATACAGTAGCATTTGGTGGAGAGACAAAGACAGAACTGAGACTGAGAGACTGAGACTAAGAGATAGAGATTGAAATAAGTCTCAGTATCTTATTGGTACAGAGTGGGAAACAAAAATTGAAACAAGAATTAAGCTCTAATTTAATTTGCACAAAGGGTAAAATCATAATTAATTAATTGAAATGAGAGTATTTTAGGTATAAAATGTTATTAAAATTTCGGTCACAATTTCTAAAAATTTTAGTCTCCTGTGTCCCTACTTTTTGGAAGTACTGAAATACTAAAATTTTAAAGACAAAGACAGAAAATTTAATACCAGTCTCTAAACCAACAAACATGATACTGAGTGTCATTCAAGTCTCTGTCTCAGTACCTCAAAACAAACGCTACCTATAAGTCTTTGAGTTTGAAAGTCCAAGTGATATTTGACGAGTGTTGTTTATGCCGGCTTAAAATGAAATGAGAAAGTTTAGGAACAGTATTTTTATTAAAATTTTGAGCACTTAACCAATAAAAGACAAGTAAGTAATCTCACACTATTGAATAAAATCTCACACAATTAAAAACACTAATAATGAGTAATTGATGACTACAAATTACAAAACTTGCTGACATCCTATCACTTTTCTAATGAAATATATGCATAATCCAAGAAAAAAATAAAGCAAATCAATATTTGGACAAAATAAAGGGATATTGCAGTAATTACATAGACATGGACATCAAGCATTTATCTGAAATCTGAATATTAGTCAAATTAAACTTCAGCCATTTGGGTATAGCACAAAAACAAGAAGGGAAAGTGAGTTTGTTAGTTTTAAGCTTCTTTGTTAAAATTTGATGGAGGAAAAAGATCAATTTTTTGAGTCAAAGAAAAGATCAATGATACTGATTTGGTTAGCACAACTAAGGATAAAGTGCTAATAACATAAGAAAGAAAAAGAAATAGTAAGGACAACGCACTTCTATCCATGATCTTCTGCTATCGCAATATTTTTCTTTGCTTTTTAGCACCTCCATTATTTCTGCTATAATACTCTGATTCAGGAAGAAGAATGCAAGTTCAACACAGTCCTTTATGCTCATATATGGTACCAAAAGACAGTTTCAAATTTTGGAAGCAATCCACCTAAATAAAAAAGACATTCGGTCAAGAGTTGAAGATAAAGAGTAAGAAATTTAAATTTGGTGTTTTTATAGTATTTTTGTCACATTCATCTTCTTCTTCATTTTGTTCATTAAATATGTTATTTTTTTAGTTTATTTTTCTTTGTTTTCATGGTAAAATACAAATATTTGAGGCATTAATAAAAACCATTAAGAGAAGAAATAAAGAAATATTTACTTAAAAAAAATTATTGAATGTCAAATTCTTTTGATGTATTTTCTATTTTGTGTCATCAATATTAAAGATTTTTCTTACGAAATTAGGAGAACATTTAGTATCCAAATCTAAGCTAGGTTAGCTTAATGATGACAAATTTAGTATGAAGCTTGTGTATTTCTTAATAGAATTATAAAAAATTTTAGAAAATTAATGTATGCAATTTTTTAAAATTATATAATTGTTGTGGTAAAGACTTGATATATGCCATATTATACTAAGTGGATGAATAAAGATTTATGGTGGTGCAAATTTTTATTCTCTGTTCTATTTTTTATTTTGTTTTTATAAGATAAAATTAAAATGTCTCCTCCATAATCATTTTAATAGACATTTCAAAAGATTTCTTGCAATTCTTTTTAGTATAGAATGAGTCAATCATTCACTTTGGTATCTTATTGAAAAAATATGGTGATATTATTCTTCCATTGATCAAGAATTTCGATTTTTTAAAAGTATCACGGCCATCCAATAAGAAGGGTGAACAATTGGCTGAATCTCGTGAAACCATTTCATAAAAGTTCATTGATATCTTCTTTTTTTAAAGCAAATCGACTTCGATTATTGAATAATCAATATTACTTTTATTTCTATTGTAATAAAAGATTCCCTTTTTTTGAGACTGGAAACTTGCTTACTCTCTTCCTTCCCATCCTTTCTCACGAATTGGATTCGAACCAATATCTCTGAAAACTTTTTTTTAGTAGATCGTCCTCCTCATTATAGTCCTCCTAAAATCAAGAGCATTTCGTCGAAAAACATCCTGTCTTTTTACCTGAGTCTTGCAGCATTTAAGATTCAATTAATTTTGGTAAAAAAGTTAAAATACAACTTTGGATTCAACCTCTTTTTTTAGAGCATTGATAAGCCATCAAGTTATACTTGCATTCCTTTGTTTATATAGTTAGCTATGAAGCATGGACACTTCGATGAGTTACCGTGTTCGCGTATCAGACACATTTCGGACACGACACTCATCGACACTCGTCCGACACGCGTGTCTGCCGTGTCCAACCGTGTCTTAATAAAAAATAAAAAAATTCTTCTTCGGACACACTTGGACACACCTAAATACCATTACGTGTCCTCGTGTCTAGCCTTATTCTTAACATATATCGTTGAAATGAGTTTAAAAATAATATATATTATTTATTAAAACAAAAAATATTTTAAATACTTTTATATAGTTAAAAAAAGACATTAAAAACAGTTAAAAAATATTTTATATTTTAACAACAATAAAATATCAAAAATTCATTATAATTTATCTAAAAAATACTCTATATTCCATATATATGCCGTGTTTTCGTATCTTATAAGATTTTAAAATTTATGTATCCGCGTGTTCCGTGTCGTGTCGTGTCCCATGTCTGTGTCAGTGTCAGTGCATCATAGATAGTTAGTTAAGGAATGAAATATGTGATACCATGAATCCGTGATAGATAGAGGCATTTGCGTGAGTTTCAAGTTTTCATCAATGTACAAGTATGTGAGACTAGATCTTTTAAGAGTTAATTATCAATTCATTACTTGAAAAATTAAGTGTTAAAAAAAATTTTGTAATATGTTATTGACAAAATAATTTCATACAAATTTAAAAATGTTATAATTTTTTTTTTGTTTTTAGTAGATAATTTATTCATGTAGATTTAAATTTTTGTGGTAATATTTAAATAAATATTTAAAAAGTGCATAAAAAATTTTAAAATAAAATTTGATTTTTAGATTTTTTTTAATTTTTCAAAAAAAATTTGGTGATTCACAATAAAAAATATTTTAAAAAAATTTACTTAACATAAAATTTCCAAATTTTAAAGATGAAAATAACTTTTTTTTAATAAAGGTTACAAAAAATTGCATCAAAAACTAATTTGTAAAACCTTTTTTAAATATATATTTAATATTATTTTTTTTGTTGTATTTTAAATTTTTCGAAAGTTTATTCGTGTTAATATTTTTTGGGGTTATTTTATTAGCAATATGAACTTTCGAGTACTATTTAATAGTTTACTCACTTTTAAGTTCTACTAATTTTATTGTCTTTTTGGTTGGAGGTAGAAATCTTATCCTATGGTATTTCTCAATTTATCATACTAATAATTAATTCGTCATAAATTAAAGATTTATTTAAGGATTTGTTATTAATTAATAATTTGTTGTATATAAAAAATGAGATTAGAGCCTTTAGTACTTAATTAAGTAGACTAGTAAATTAATGACTAGAGTAACCCAAGTTGGTTTGATGGGATAAATCTGTTTATGAAAATCTTCGTTTTGGGTTGGACTGTCTGTTTCATAATCTTAAGGACTATGTAAGGTGAATTGATGGGCCAATTCCAATTCTATTGCATGGGCCAAACAGATGCTAGAGTCGGAGAAACAACACAAAAGATGATCCACAAAAACGAAACATAACAAGACAAAAAAAAAAAACATGCTTTATATATATATAATTAAATAAAAAGGTAATTAGAGTTGAAGACAAATACATGATAATATGTCCAAATGGTAAAGATATAAATGATAAAGGACGAGAATAAAGGAATATAGAAACCTATAAATCACGCATACTTCGTTGAGTATTGTATTCATGTGTCGAACACATTTTGAAATATAACATTTACGATATACGTGTCTGTTGTATTTAATCATGTCTTAATAAAAAATAAAAAATTATTTTCCATACTTAAATACCATCACGTGTCAGCGTATCCAGTTTTATTCTTAACATATATTTTTAAAATAAATTTAGATATAATATATGTTATTATTTATTAAAACAAAAAATATTTTAAATATTTAATATAATTAAAATAAGACATTAAAAATAATTAAAAATTTTAATATCAATAAAATATTAAAATATCATTATAATTTATTTAACAAATAATTTATATTTTATATATATACATATTTTCATGTCATGTAAAATTTTAAAATTTGCGTGTCGGTGTATCCCGTATAATACGTGTCGTGTTAGTGCCAGTGCCAATGTCGTGCATCATAGATAGAAACAAAAAAATAGGTATCGAATTTTTTTTTCCATAGATATTTGCATTACTTAGAGGAGTTACCTCTTTTAAATGACAGGAAAAAAAAAAAAACAATTGTACGATACAAGTTCTGTGGAAGAAAAAGAGATAATCTGCTGGATCCATCTCATATCATTGATGAAGATAAATCACCGTCATTAAAATTATTTGAAACAGAGATATGAATGGAGAGAATCAAGCAAGTAATCAGAGACTTGAATTTTTTATTTCCAAATATAATTCACACCGATTGATCCATGAACCGAACCATTGCCAATTTTCAACGTTCAATTCACCCCGTTTCAAGTTCAACTCTCCTACTAAGTCCTATATATATACACATTAACACTCTCACTCAGACACAGACACATTACACACGTTTGATTTCTACGAATATTGTTTTGTTCCAAAATCTCATATTATTCACTTACGATGATGATGCGGCGTCTTAATATTGTGGCGGTTTTCTCTTTGATTGTTTCGCTCTTCCTCTCGCATTCTCTTGTTATAGCAAAACGCCACCATGAACACCATTCTCCGTCACCTTCTCCGGCGCACTCTCCGAGATATCATCACCCATCCCCTGCGAAGTCTCCGTCATTACCGCCGAAATCCGCCACTCCGACGGTTCCTTCATATGGTCCTTCGTCACCGTCTCCGGCAACAACACCAGCAGCGGTTTCTCCGACGATTCATTCCCCGGCTCCGGCTCCCAGCCGTCAGAACCATAGTTTAACACCGGCACTGGCACCGGTAGCTTATCCTCCGTCTCCAAAGAGTGGTCTGTCACCGGTGGCTCATTCTCCGACTCCAAAGAGTGGCCCCACACCCGAACCAGTGCCAGCGCCAAATGCAGGAGAGAGTAGGATTCCAGCTCCGGCGAGTTCTTCTCCGACGGGGATTTCAGAGCCATCTGAAAATGACGAAGAGAATCATAAGGGTTCGGGTTCGAAATTGGGTGTTACTGTTACCTTGTTTGCTTTATCAGTCTTTCTCGTTTTGGCCATGTAGCCATGGCGGTTCATGTTACGTTGTTTCGTTCTCTTCTTTTTTTCGTTCATTATTCTTTGGAGACTCGTTAAGTGCTTCATTTTATTTTATTTTTAATTTGTATTTTATTTGTATTGTTTAATATTTTATAAGATGATTAATTTAAAGTTGCATTTTAAAATATCTATGAAAATTGAAAAGAGAATTCACATTGGATGCAAATATGCAATTAAAAATGTGTAACTAATAACGAATTATCTTTTGAAGAGGATGATGATATATTTTTTCAGAAAATATTTTTTAATGATCTTAACATAATTACTGTAAATGAAATAATAGAAAAGTATAAGAGACTAGTAATTTTTGTAATTTTTTATTAACATTTAAGTATCAAAATAAAAATGAATAATCTTTCACTATTATTAAAAATATTATTAATGATTAATTAATGATTACAAAACACTTATATTATTGGCCCTAACATTCCTCTGAAATTATATTGAAGTGTCATTTAGCCTATTAAAATTACCATAATAATTTACATATGATAAAACAAAATAATATAATGTAATTGAGATGAATTGACTCATCATCGTTTTAAATCAAGTGTCGTTGAATATGAAAAAAAAAAATTACCAAAATATAAAAGGACTCATTACTTGTCGTGGTGCTGGTATAATAATCTCTCCATATATATATGATACTTATAAAGAAAAGAAGAATTCTTCATATGTTTGAGAATTAATGTATTTTTTAGATTCCATTTAAATATATAAACCTTTTAATATAAAATTTAGCTAACATATTTATTCTAAAATATATATTAAATTGTAAACGAAATTTATTTAGAAATACAAATGAATTTAATTATATTTGTTATATACATTTATTAAAATAAATCGTTTAAAATAATTTTACAAAGAGTAAAGCTAGGGAACCAAAAGCATATCAGTCAAAACCTAGCCAAAAATCTTTGGATGAATTCAAAATCTCTACGAGTTAATATATATAGATGTTTTTTCTACTAAGTATCAGAATGTTTCTTTTTCATACTAAATGGATGTTCTTTTATATATTTTTCGAATTTTTTTGTATTGCAAATGTGAATATCTATTTTTTTAAAAATTTCATATATTTTTTAAATTTTATAAATATTTAATTATTTTTGCTAAAATATAATTAAATGTTTCTTTTGTTAAATATTAAGATATTTTTTTTCATATTAAATAAATATTTTTTTGGTGCTGGACCTGCCCCACCCCTAAGAAGGCTGCGCTGGTGGCTACTGCACCCAACACACAGCAAGAAGGTCTTGACCAGTTGGAGCACCATGTGCTGTACAATCTTGATTGGGACTCCATCATAAAAGACCTTGGATTCCACGAAGACTCCAACCTACCCTTGTTCAAGACCACCCTCCCTAATGTCCCTGACTTCTCTACTTCCTTCGATCCACACTTCAAATTTCCAGACATCCAAACCATATCCTACAACGATGAATTGCATCACCAAGGGAAAGAGAAACCTTGAACTGGGCTTCACTAAAAGGAAGCTGAATTTTGAATTGGACTTGATGAGATGTTCCGTGATTCCAGGAGTGGATTTTGGGTTGTTGCAACTTGTTAGTGAAGGGGTGATTTCAAAACTGATACGGTAATTAATAACAAATATTAAAAATTAAATAAAATTAAATTAATTAAGTATAATGTGATTTTGTTTATGTTTTGGCTGATCCCTTGATCCCTTTTGGTTCCACGTACTTTTCCTTTTACAAATAATCATTTTAACCACCCGTTAACTAAACTTTTTAACATATTATTGAATAGCAGAAATATATTATTATTATTATTATTATTATTATTATTATTATTATTATTAATCCACGTTTTCCTAACTCCAAAGAGAAAAGATATTTTATTTCATTTAAATATTTTAATAATTTTTCATCTTTTTTTCTTCATCTATCGTGTCCTTGTTCTCTTCTCTGGTTTCCTCATCTTCTCTTCCAAATTCGTTGGCCCCAAAAACCAAAACTTTTCTTCTTCTTCTTCTTCTTCTTCTTCTTCTTCTTCCATGGCCAGCTCCACCTTCCTCCTCTCTTCTCTCACTTTCTCACACAACAAAAAACCACTTCTTCATTATTCCTTCCTTCATTCCTCCACAAAAAATCTAAACTTGCTGCTTCCAAAGGGATTCATCAGAAAAACCAATGAACTCAGAACCCTCACAGTGGCCAAATCCAACGGTAGTGATTCAGCAGATGCTCCT
Organism: Arachis hypogaea; assembly: GCF_003086295.3. Taxonomy (NCBI): domain Eukaryota; kingdom Viridiplantae; phylum Streptophyta; class Magnoliopsida; order Fabales; family Fabaceae; genus Arachis; species Arachis hypogaea. The sequence continues at coordinate 1,561,690 of NC_092042.1, read as the reverse complement.
GACCGTTTGATCTCTGCACTCTGCTACTTCTACCCTTTCTTTGATGGGGTTCAGTATGGTAAATATGTCATCAATCAGTTCTATCCTGTTCAAGCCATTGTTCAACCCTTGTTCCCTGCTATTAGGGTTTTCAAAAGCTTCCCCTTTAATGGGTTCCTTGTATTTTTGACACTTTACTTTGTTGTTGTGAGGAACCAAAATTTCAGTAGGTATGTGAGGTTCAACACAATGCAAGCCATTGTTCTTGATGTGCTCTTGATTTTCCCTGATCTTTTGGAGAGGACTTTCAATCCAAGGAGTGGTTTTGGTTTGGATTTGATGATGAGCTTGGATAGCACTGTGTTCTTGTTCCTCTTGGTGTCTTTGATCTATGGTTCTTCTTCCTGCTTGTTGGGTCAAATTCCAAGATTGCCCATTGTTGCTGATGCTGCTGATAGGCAAGTTCTATGACTCATCATATTCCTACCTTTGATTCATTTTTTTTACTTGTATAGCAAACCTTATTGATTCAAGCTTTCAACTTCAGCTAATTAGGAAGTGATTAAGCTATGCTAGAATGTTATGCAAAACATGTTTAATTGGATTTGTTGTATTCTTGTAAAATTGGAAATTTCTTAGCATGGATTTTGTTCTTGGTGTATTTGGAACATGTTGGATCAAATGGTTATCAATGACTATTAGTCCAAATAAAATCAAAGCTATGGTGCAGCTTTTGAAAATAATGTTGGGTTATATTAATAGCTAATTTTTAGAGTTAAGGTATCTAGCATAAGGAATTATACTTATCACAAGCATCATGGATTGGATGTTAAGCACTTAAGGCTATACAAACTCAAAGGGTGGTGCTGGCAAAACAAAATTATCATAAGACAATGATAAACTTGTATTAATCAATGTCTTGAATTCGGTTTTATATGTCTGCTTCTTTAGCACTTTTATAATGAGATATCTCGTGCTCTTATGTTTGAGGAGGCCAGGGTGATATCTTTTAGAATGGTGTAGTGTAGTATTAGAATATTCTATTAATGGCATTGGGAGAGTTAAATTCCAAAGTGGTATCTTAGATTAGTTGCATGCATTAAAATAGTTTTCGAGATTTCAATTGAACTAATTATATATCTGAAATTGACAAAAGTACGCCATGTTAGTCTTTTCGCTCTTTTCCATCAAGTAAGTAACTTATCATGCCATTAAGAACTAACTTGGTGCATTTTTGCTATTTTCAATAATGTAATTAGTACAACTGTGATTTCAAAGACTATTTTAGTACACGCGGTTAATTTCAGATATCACTTTAGAGCTTGACTCGGAGAAGATGAGAAAACAGATGTAGGGTGATACTTTTCTAAAGCGGTTTAGTATAGTGATATTGGATTGATTTTGATGCTCCTCTCTTCACTAAGCAGTTGTGGATTATTGTATTGGAATAATTTTCTTGTGCTAATCTTCTAAGGACCAAAGTTGGGGATTGCTTGTAAATAACAAGGGAAAGTCTTTTCATGAATGAGAGTTTTATACACCAAACTAGTTTCCACCCTACTTTTATCTTATCTTCCAAGTTCCAACAAAACATATATACACCTTTGAACGTAACTGGTAATGCATTGTGTTTTTCCATCATTCTCAAACAGTTTCATGATGCATATAGGTTTTGTTAACCTTTCTAAGTTGATGTGGGGAAAGAGCAGTAGCACTAAGAGGTTTTAAAAGGCTCTAGTATAAGCTTCATGGGAAAAACGTTTCAGTGAATAAATTGATGAATCTCAAAAAAACAAAGAAAAAATTGCAAGACACACTGCAGAAACAGAGGAAGTTACCTACTATGAGTTGAAAGTAGGGCTGTCAAACGGACCAATTCAGCCCATTTAAACTGGTTTTATTTACAGGCGTCATTTTTTAGCTCGGATTATTTATGACTAGCCTGAAGAGTATTACTTTTAGGTCAAAAATCTTAAATAAATTGTGTTTTTTTCTGGTTAATGGGTTGAGTTTTCGAGTCTGATCGAAAAAAAATATTAACAAAAAGTATTACTTTTAATGAAAAAATATATAAAATAATTAAACCGCCCATTCGTTTAGCCTGGAACTAAAACGTTTAACTTTTTTTTTCCCGGGTTAATCAGCCTATTTAATCCGAAATTTTAACGAGTTTGATTCTAAAAATAAAATAAAACGGATAAATGAACTGGTTTGATAAATTCTAATCTATTTTTGACGGGCTTATCAAAGATAAACCTAAGCTTGTGTTCATAATATTTAAGAAATTGGTAATCTTTTTGTTGTAGAATTATATAAGATTGTAAAAGCACTTTTGAATTAAAATCCAAAATTTAGTATTCTTATCAATTTTAATTCTTTTAATAATTTTTGAAAAAGAAAATTGTATTTAACATTCCCTACTGACTTTCGTTTCGTTCTTTATCTTGCCTGTATAAAGTTGTGTACTGGTATCAAAATTGAGAAAAACAATTATTTCTAGAAATATTTAACATTCTTTCAATTTTGTCCGCTTAAAGATAATTGAAAAGTGGAGTAAAACCTCTCTCGATCTCTAACTATTTATGAAAAAAATCTGGTGTTTTCTGATTATTAGAAAATAACACGGTTTTATCTATTTTTTCGTGTGATCGCAATACTTTTTCGACGTTCCCTGATTATTAGAACTTCTAGTTATTTTTTACTCAAAAATCGATAAAAGAATTCTTTCGGTCACACAAAAAAACTGGATAAGAATCGCATTATTATTTTCTAATTGTCAGGAGAACGCCAAATCTTTTTTGTGAATGGTTAGAGATCGAAAATGAGTTTTACTCTCAAAAAGTGTATAAATCTTTGAGACAGAGATCATCATCGTATATATACTTTGGAGTACTAACACATTTGGTGGTTCCATATAAATACAAATCAGGTTTGCATATAAGCCATGAAGAGATTAAGGAGGATTGTCGGTAGATGATTCTAGCAACGTCACATACACACTTTCATGAAATCAACGTGGCATCCTCATATGCCTCCATCTATTATCTTGAAACTCACTATTATCTTCGCGCATATGAAGATAATAATTAATTAAAATATTGATGCGAGTAATTTAGTTAAAGAAAAAAGATTCATATGTTGACATAATTTAATTAATTAACAGTAATATGAATAGGATACATATGAACTTGTATAGACTAATTTCTTGCCATGGAACATATACCACATACAAAATTAAACTACAAAATATTGACAACATCTTATATAAGCATTATTATTACACGTCCAATTCAAAATGATCATTGATTTTTATTTCTTATACAACTTAATTAAAAAGGACAATAAAAAATAAATAACCTAGCCAAATTTTAGAAGACAAAAATAAGAGAAGAGAAAAGCATCATGATCAAGAGAAGTTGAATCGGCACAACAAGAGTTGAAACAAAACCTCTATCATTATAAGGCACGTAGGTGTAAGGATTTGGAGGTGCATAACCACCATAGGCATATGGAGGAGCATAAGCATTTGGAGGACCATTATAAGTATAGTAATAGGGTGGTGGTGGGGTGCAGCACTCAACACCGCCACCACTATTTCCACCACCACCACCAGAAGTAGGAGGACATTTGTTACTCTGTCCTCCTTTCTCGTGTGGTGGTGGTGGTGAGCCATATATAGAGTAACCGGAAGATGTCGGCGATGGTAGTATTGGTGGAGCTTCATAAGTAGGGTTTGGTGGAGATTGTTGTTGACATGGAGGATCACATTTATTAGGGCAATTCAAACAAGACTTTGGTGATGAAGGGACATCATCACTTGATGGGTCTCCATAAGCTTCAAGATGAAAATAGGATAGTGATAACATCAAGAGGGGTAGGGCTACTACAACAAATAGAAACTTTGGTGGTGGAATCATTTTTTTTTTTCTTTTGTAACAACTTTAGTAGTGTGTTTTTTCGGTATGAAAATTCAACTTATAAGATGGCATAAAGCAAGAAATAAAGGAGACGGGGGGAAATTGACTATGAGGACTGCAATGATTTCGACGAAATTTTATGCATGAGACAAATAATTTTAACATATCTCTTAGCTATATATATATATATATATATATATATATATATATATATATATATATATATATATACACTCCTAGATAAAATAAATTTTATTTAGATATAATTATTTTTTTCAAAATATCTTTTTTTAAATTGTAGATAATTTTATACTTTCGGTACTAACAATTATTTCGAAAAGATTACAAGGGTTCCAAACAAAAAAAAATATTCAACCCGATCTTTGAATTTTATTTTTATGAAATTGATTAGTTCTCATGTCAAAAAAATAAAAAATACTGACTCAAAAACTAATCAATCTTATAAAAATAAAATTTAAAAACTAATTAAATATATTTTTTTTGTTAAAAATTTTGTTGTTTTTTGAAATAATTGTTAGCGTTTAAAATTTTTCTCAATATATAGGTATGTAAAAATACAATTTAATAGGCTTAAAATATCCGACAAGAGAGGACTTTAGTATAATATAATAAACTTATATTCAGCTATAGTTTAATTAATTTTTGAAGTGAAAATGATAACTGTAACATATGAAGCAGGGGAAACAGAGTGTTCTAGAATCTCTGTTTTGATTATAAGTTTATAATGAACAAGCATCAGCATGTCCATGTTTATGGCCTTGGATCTTTCGCCATCTTTTCTAGTTCATGCATGATAAGGTGCCGCATGGCACAACATTTGGCGTCATAGTATTGAAGCACCACACACAAATGTCCACCAACACTTCAATTTCATTTAATTTAATGCATGCTCTCATTGCTAGTCCCTACTGTGCTAGCAAATTGTTAGTTCTTGTTCCATCAACTTTCCCTTTTTCGTTGAAAATTGTTGTGTTTCTTCCGTATTTTTTATTTAATTGGTGATTATTTATGTTGTTTAAGATGATTATTATTTACCTAGCACTTCCATATAAATATAATTGAGCCTATATGACTTGTCGTTTTCTTTGTAATAGTAATTTTTGCACTACCACCTTCAATAATGGAGTTAATTTCTGCCTCTATAAAATCTAGCATAGGATTCTGAAGAAGTATAAACATTTAAGCACTTGAGGCCCACAATTATGTAGGATAAACTAAAATGTAGAATTAGTGATATTAAAAAATGATAACAGATTGGATTGAAAGCAAACATGCAGCAGTGTCAAATTAAATATTTTATAAAAAAAAAAGCGTACATGGACTTTGTGCATTTTATCACAACTCTTTCAATTCTAAATGACTTGAAAACCTATTCTCTCTATGGTCTGAATTTTATTCTGAATGCATGCTACTAATAGTTCATATTTACTAACTGAATTTATGAATTAGAAACACTACAATGAGTTAAACTCCAAAATTATCTTTGAAATTGGCGTTTTACACTGAAATCATCCTTGAAATTTTAATTGCACTAATTACGTCTTTGAGATTGAAAAAAAAATACACCATAGTAATCTCTGACCCATTTTCCATTAACGACGTGATGACATGGCATGATGACGTGGACTGTAAGTGACACGTGTCACTTCATGATTTAGCTACGTGTAATGGTAGGATGATGTGGTGACCAGTGACACGTGACATGCTGACGTAGATAATTTTGCCACGTGTCACAATGTTATTTGATCACGTGTTCGGTTGTGCCACGTGGCGCAACAATATTCGTCCACTTGTCATCTATTATGCCATCGTTGTATATGAACCAAATTAGTCCCTCACTTTGCATTAATTGACTAATTTTAATCGTTGTATATGCACCAAATTAGTCCCTCACTTTGCATTAATTGACTAATTTTAGTCCCTAAAATTGAATGTCGTGCACCAAACTAGTCCCTTCACCAATTTTTTCTCATTTTTTTCTGTAAATTCAAAATTCTCAATATTTTTGAGTGCATTAATTTCAATTCTATTTTTTCACACGTTCTTCAAATAAAAGTGTTTTTATAAAATATTTTTTCTCTTGCGAATACCCTATTCGCCGACTTGGAGTTGACGTGAAGGCTTTTCAAGCACCTTCACTACCATCTCCAACCTCTTTCAGTACTTTTATAAAATATTTTTTTTCTTGCGGATACCTCTAATAGCCGCCGTCTTAGAGTTGACGTGAAAGCATTTCAAGATTCTCTCATTATCATCTCCGACCTCTTTCGTCTAGACTGCAGAGATCAAAAGTGGTAGTGAGGGTGGTTGAAGTGCCTTCAATCTAGCTCATTTATACATAACGAAAACGTGTATTTCATAAGAAAAAAATATTTATTTTAATTATTAATTTCTTGTTAAAAACACATGTTTTTTTATGAAAAAAATGTGTCTAATCAATCATATAATTATTTTTTTTTATAATAACATACTTATATATTATAAAATTTACCAATATTAAATTATTAAAAAAATTATATAATTAAAACTAAAATCTTAAAATTTTTTATAAAAGCATTTGTATTTAAACGATATATGAAAAAATAGAATTGAAATTAGTGTATTCAAGATATTAAAATTTTAAATTTAAAAAAATGAGAAAAAATTGGTGAAGGGACTAGTTTGGTGCACGACATTCAATTTCAGGGACTAAAATGAGTCACTTAATGCAAAGTGAGGGACTAATTTGGTGCATATACAACGATGGCATAATGGATGACACGTGGACGAATACTGTTGCGACACGTGGCACAACCGAACACGTGGCCAAATAATATTGTGACACGTGGCACAACTATCTACGTCAGCATGCCACGTGTCACTGGTCACCACATCATCCTATCATTACACGTGGCTAAATCATGAAGTGACACGTGTCACTTACAGTCCATGTCATCATGCTATGTCATCACGTTATTAATGAAAATTGGGTCGGGGACTATTATGGTGTATTTTTTAAATCTCAAGGACGTAATTAGTGCAATTAGAATCTTAGGGACGATTTCAATACAAAATGCCAATTTTAGAGACTATTTTAGAATTTATCTCCACTACGATCACAATTCACAAGTGAAAAAGACAAGTAAGGAGAAGAAGAGAACGAATGTTTATTTGTCTTCTCTTATTTATTTCCTTTAAAGGCAAATAAGAGTGATGAGCAGGTGAGGAACTAAAAGTCTAAAACAGACCTGGTTGAAACCTGAGATTAATTCATATATAACGTTAGAAGTTGCAAGAGATGCACTGAATTCAGAAAGCTATTGTGTAAGATGAAAATTCAGGTAAAATTAACTTTATGTGAAGTTGATAGTTAAAAGACATTAAATAATTTGACTGATTTGACTAAATTTTTATCTGACGACTCTTAGTTATTAACTTTACGTAAAATTAACTGAACCTGAATTTCTACTGTTAAGTAATTAGAGATTATATGTCTCCTATGAATGATACTTAAATCTATTTAAGAAAATCTTATTGAGATATTTATACTTTTTTTAATCTTAAATGTTAAGATAGTGTACAATTATTTATTATTAGATAAAAAACTCTTTAGTCTATCAATTTTTAGTAATTTTGATTATTATTTAATTGGTATAAATATTAAATTATTTTTAATAAATTTATTTTATTAATTTCTATGTATAAATTAAAAAAATATAAATACAAATTGTATTAATTTATGTGTATAAATTTTAATAAATATAAATAAATTATAAATTTTTTATATGCAAATTTTTGTAAATATAAAGATAAATTATTATTGACCAAATATTAATCCAAAATAATAATATTTGTGATATAACATTGCTCTTATTAGATTAGATGAGAGGCAAAACTTGTTATTTGTTTCAACATAAAATATGTATGTTAATGTAATATACAAAAATTAAAAAAAACCTTGTTTTCCATTTTGTCTTTATGTTTCATAATACAATGTTAATTAAATTCTAGTAATCATTAGTTTTGTTATGACTAAGCTATTATTTTTACCTTAGACTTATCTTAACAAAATTATCAAGAAACTGCTCCTACAGAGATCCTTGCAACTGAACAAAAAATGCATTCAATCCGTTCATTTAGTTGCATTTAACTATTGATCATTCATTTTTTTCATTTTCTGTTGTAAGAATAAGAGAAAGAAAATAATAATAATGGATGACAAACCAGGCAACCCAAGGCTAAGTTACTTGAATAATAATTTCATAATAAAGTCAAGGACACACGGTTAAAAGCAAAAACAGAAATATGCAGACATTTATACCTCAACCCTAATGATAAAATCTAACATTCATACATAACTAACTCTTTTTGAATGTCTCATAATTCTTTATCCAAACTGGTGACCTCCTTTCCCATCATGATCTTGATGTTCTTGGGATCAAAAGATATAATACATCAAATAGAACATCATTTCTAAACACATCAAGGGATGAGTACACATATAGTACATACTTAAACACTTTCAAAACAAAGAGGCCCGTCAAGTTTGCAGTAACATTTCTATAATCTTGCCTTTCAAATGTATACGACAATAAGTATAGTCAAATGTATCTCAATTTGTGATTTGGGCCTAAATGAGACAGAAAATCAAGGGATACTAACGAGTTATTGCTCCTAAACTCCACCTTATGAAGGTTAGGACATTTTTTAATAACTAAGTTAAGACTCGTAATATCCAAATAACTAACACGTAGTGTCTTAATTAATTTTTCCATGCATGCCAATGTACCTAAAAACATTCTCACTCACACCACAAACCAAGCTTACTGAGTTTCTTGCAATTAATAAAGATAGCTTCAAAACCCTCATCTAAAGGCATGCCACTGATGTGATCATACATATTCTTACATCTAAGGATAGCACCCACTTTGATAGAAACTCAATCTCTTAGAAGGGACCAAGCGCACCTTTCAATATGACCGATTCTATATTGTCGCAGAATCGCCTAGTGGCTCGTTCAGGTGAAATTGCATGGCAATTTTGAACGAAGAGCTCCGACCGTGTTTGGCCGTCCACACCATACCAGATTTTTGATACCATAGAAGCAGCATTTTGGTCACTATGTGATGGCAGAAACTCAAACACTTTTTCTAACGCTTCATTTGGAATAGAAAAAAAAAATCAATGTAATTTATTAGGATATTATTCCATAACGAATGTACTCTTACCGTACTCAGTCTATATATTGGTAAGAACTTTGTAATCACAGATGAAAACATATGAATAATAAAAATAATATTTTTTTTAAATAATGCTTCGTTTCTTTTCTAAACTCTTTGTACCATGGTAATATGGTATCAGAGCCTCGTTAAGTTCTAAGGATTTAAAATTCTGACGAATTCACATTACAAATTACAAATATGTCATGCAATAATTTTGGCATGCGATCATCACAATTCTGACAATTTGTCAATTAGTTTTAAACTAAACCGGATATAATTATGCATTATGGACAACTCTTTGGGATATTATTCTATAACGAGTGTACTTTTAGCGTATTTTTGGTCTATATATTGATAAAAATCTTGTAATCACGATGAAAAAATATTAATAATAAAAATAATATTTTTTTAAATAATATTTCATTTTTTTCTAAACTCTTTGTACTATAGTAACAAAACTAACGTTATTTTGTTGAGGAAAAAAAATATAAATATGAAGGAAGATGAAGATGCAGCGAAAAAAATTTTGGAAGAGAAAAAATGAGAAGTTTCTGAGAATAAAAAATGAGAAGCAAAGTCAAAAAAAGAGAAAAGAAACAAATAGTACATATTGTGCTTCATTTGCAGCTTTAATTTTAAATTTGTACATTGTACGCAGTTTCTCATCGTTACTAGTAATACAAAATTTATTAATTTTGGAATTTGTTTTAACATTTTTTTATTTGTGCTTTCATTATGAGTCATACTCATGATAGTTGATAGATAATTATGTTTTAATTATTATTAATAAATTAATAAAAAATAATTTTTGTTGTTTATAAAAGGCTAAAAAATTTAAATATAAAAGTAAGATGAGTATTATACCTTAATGTGATAATTTTTTGTGTTTTTTAAAATTATAGGAGGTACATAAATTGAATTCTCTGATTTATGTTTAAAAAATTTTAAAAATTTGGAATAGATAAATCGGACCCACCGATTTGTATTTAAAAGATTAAAAAAATTTGGAATACACAAATCCGATTTGTGTATTCCAAATTTTTTGAATTTTTTAAACACAAATCGATGGATCCGATGGATCCGATCGAATTTCTGTACCTCTTAAAAATCGAACGGTCCGACTTATACTCTGTAAATTAAATTATCTCACATTTAAAAAAAACATCACAATTGATTATAATTTAAAAAAATATTATTATTAATTCAATATTAAAAATAAAAATATGTTTATAAAATTCAAATCCTTGGTTAGAGTATAAGATATTTATTATTATAAGTTATTATAACTTATTACTTACAAGGAGTTTGATTCTTTGATGTACAAATTTATTAAGATATTTACAAATAGACACGTTAGTGTCTATAATCATCTAGTTATAAATAATCCTAGTTTTTATTAATAGATATAGAATGTATAGAATATTTTATTTTTACTGCTTTGAATGTTAACATGAAGGAGAAGAAATAAATAAATAAAGAAAATCTGGATATGAACAATGAACTTGATTAGGTGTTGAAGTAGTGATAAAACATGATTCTTTAGCAACAACTGCTAATAACGAAAATTAGGATAATAAAAAAAATCCAGCCAAATGGTTATTCGCGAAAATTACTAGACTAAATAAAATTTGTCTACGTAAAATGGACAGAAATAAGAAGATAAGTACTTTTTTTATTGATCCATTAAATTCATACGGATATAAAACTATTAATTTATCTTAATATATATATATCTTAATTTTTTTTAATTTAATAATTTTAATTTTTGCTTTCAATTTAATTTTTTTTTAAATTCATTCTTAGTCTTAATTTTGTATTTTTCTCTGTCTAACTCATTTTGTGTCATTTAAGTTTGATCTGTCATTACATAATTCAGTTTCATCTCAAAAATATATTATGTTATTATATTGGAAGATATTTTATTTTTTATTTTAAATATTATTTTTTATAATTAATATATTATGAATTGTGTTAAATTATATTGAATTGATTATTTTATAATTATTCTATTATGACCTTTTTTATTAATTTTTTTAAATTTTCAAAGAATATCTATAAATAGCCGTGAGTATCTGTATTTTACCTAAGGAGATAATTAAATAGAAACTTGTGTTAAAGATGGAGAGGAGACATGGGGCATTTTTTTAAAACAGAAGTGATAAACAGAAAGAAGATCCGCCATGCTCATACAAGTATTTATTACCATCTCTAACTAACAAAGAAAATTCTACTTGAGCCGATTTGAGAAGGAATATGTAGACTTCATCTGCATTGAATTCTAAAATAATGAACCTAATTTAGATTTGGGATCTTAACAGTAGACCTCAGTTGGTCTTGCTCACTTGAGTTAATATTTTGAGTCATTACTATAACAAATACTATACTATTAAATATTATTACATTTAGTATATATAAAAGTTGGATATACTTACAAGAGATTTTTTAATCAAACTAACAAATAAATTCTAATTATCTTTTTTTTTCTCTCTTTTAATTTTAAATAGGTTTTGTTCTTGCAAGGATACTGTGCTTGATCTATACGTCGGTCTGGTGATGTGGTGAGTGTTCCTAAGCCGACGTTAGTCCTGAGCCGACGTTATCTTTGTGAACTCGAACCCGAACGTGGTACCTGCAAAAAGGACTCCGACACTCAAGTCAGTGATGAAATAAAATGCAGTTAAGAAATCGAACGTATGAGATCGAGGTTGAGCAGTGTGGGGTGAACTGAGTAGTTCTATTAGGTGAGAGTGATTTCTTTGCCGTGTCCTGCTCAATGTTACCTCTTCAGATTTATAGGTGAGGCTTGTAGTCTGATTGGTCAGTGCATTCTAAGATTTTGGTGAGTGGATTAATTTGGATATGCTGGCATGCACGTTGTCTCTGTGATTCGAGCATGTGGACGGTTTCAAAACGTGACCGTTGCGTCGAGGTATATCTCGGATATGGCCGAGATTCTTGGGTGCAGTACACAGCCCCCAAGCTTGACTTGGTGTAAGCAGCAATTTGAGCTTTTTTTATAGAAGATATACCTCGGCGCAGAGAGGCTAAATGGGTGAGCCCCCAAGCTCAACGAGCGTACAAACTTGGGCTAAAAACTCAGACGGATTTTTCTTGGAAAATTTTGAGAATACATACTTCATTTATGTTTTTTGAAAAAAAAAGGTATTTTTCGTCATTTTGTTAACTGGGCCGTAATTAATGCGCACGTTCAGCGATGTGGGAGCCCGACCATTTCCTTCTCATTCCTTAATGGTTTATTGTATTCCCACTAAATTAGTGGGTTGTAATTTAATGTGTACGTTTTTCAAACACGAGTCTTCAGGTGTCTGCAAAAAAGATTTTTGGTGAATTAGAGACCATGTCTTCCAGAGGTTAGTCTTCTTGTTTTCTTGTCTTCTTCTTGTGTTGTGTGTTTTCTTTCTGGCCTCGTTTGTTTTTTCTGAAAAAATGGTTAAAGAGAAAGAGAAGTTGAAGGTTGTAGAGGAGGATAAGGAGAATCCTTATCATTGGGTTCACGATGATGTAAAGACTCAGTCTTCTTCTTATTGCAATCGTGAGTCGGTTCAGGCTTTGGTGCCTGCTAAATTTGTTAGACCTGGTTTTGATGTTGGTTTCGAGTTCCTTCCTTGCGCCGGTCAGGATAGGGTTTGTGAGAGGAGAGGAGACTGGGGTTATTTCTACATGTATATCCCCTGCCTATCTGAGCTTCATGTGAAATTTCCCTTTTCTGATTTTGAGTGTAAAGTGTTGATTCAGCTTAACTGTGCTCCTTCACAGTTACACCCGAATTCGTGGGCATTTTTGCGCGCGTTTGAAGTTCTGATGAAATTTTTGGACGTTGCTCCTTCGCTGAACGTTTTCTTTTCTCTTTTCCAGTCTAAAGGGGTTCGAAAAGGGCTTTGGGTTTTTCTAAGTACTTTTCCTGGTCGCTCTCTCTTTTTGCTCTACAAATCTTCTTTTAAAAATTTCAAGTCAATGTTTGTAAAGATTCGCCCTTTGGAGACTGTGTACCCTTTTTTCCTTGATGACGAAATGATAGAAAGGTTCCCTTTGTATTGGTGTTCTGAGCCTTTACAAATTCTTGAGGCCGATGGTATGAGCGAGGAAGAGGATTGTCTGTTGGAGTTTCTAGTTGATACTTTCGCTGCTGGAGAGTGTTTGCCTATTCCTGATTTACTGAAATATGATGCGGAAAATGATTTTGAAGGGCTGAAATTGTATATAGGTACTGTTGTTTTTGCAAATTCTTGTGTTGTGCTGCTACATTTTTATTAACTTCCCTATGTTTTCAGGTAGCAAGTTGCCCAATCTGAATCCTGCTAAATTTCAAGCTTTTCTGAAGAAGAAAAGTGAGAAGGGTGGGAGTGTTTCTGGGGTTGTGAAGGAGGCTGTTGAGGATGCTGCATTTTCTACTGCTCAGGCTCCTCCGTCTCCGAAGAGAAGGAAAACTGTTTCGGAGAATTCACTAGAGGTGATTTCTGAGGGTGATCAGAATGTTGCTACAAAATCTATTTTTGATCGGCAGCGTCGGCTGCATGGCTTCCTGCTTGGCTCGAATACTCACTCGCTCTGGAGTGATCAATTCCCTCTGGCCGAGCTAGCTGACCGTGTTTCCCAGTTTTCTGGGGATATGGCCCTCACTCGTCGTGTGGGTTTGGAGGGTATGGGCAAATTTATCCAGGTGTGTGTTTTTGTATAAGTCTTATTTGTTTTTGTTTGTTTCTGAGTGTGCTGAAGTTATTTTACTTTGCGTAGATTGTCGCTTCTCGGCTGCTTTGTGTTGGCCGTACTACGGAGCTATTAAGTTCGGAGCAGCAGGTTCTAATTAAGAAGGCTGCCTCATCAGAGCATTTGTTAAAAGAAAAGGAAAAAGCTGTGAGTGATGTCACCGCTAAGATGAAAGAAAGGCAAGATGAAGTAGAGGACCTAAAGGGACAGGTTAAGTTGTTGAAGAAAGAGAAAGAAGACGAAACGGCACGTCTTCAGGAGCAGATCAGGTTGCTCCATGCTGATTTTAAGGAGAATGATAAAGTTAAAGGTGAGATGACTGCTCGTCTGAACGAGCTTGAGGAGGAGAAGATGGACATGTTTGTGGCCAGATTTGACCGTGCCGTCAGCTAGGTTTTATTGTTCACCCTCGACTTTGACGTCGGGAAGTTGAATGTTGCAAAGATTGTAGTTAATGGTCAGCTTGCTGACGATGAAGCTATTAAAGACCAGGATGAGAGTGTTCCTCCTCCTTGATGAAAGTTTCTATGTTTTGTTTATTGTATTTTGCTGTTTGTGTTGAGATATTTTGAGCTCTGTGTCCGACTTTGTTTGTCATTGTTTTGTATGTTTTGTGAATACTTGTTTGGCTTTTATGCCTTTTATGAACATTGGGTATTTTGTCGACGTGTTCGGCCTTAAGAGGTCGGTTCTATTAATTTGGCATGCATTAAAGCTTTTGTATATGTTATAGACTTGAATTTCTCAATATATGAGATGGTCGGCCTCGTTAAAACCTGTCCGAGTAAAACCCTCCTTAGGGAAAAACCTCGTGATCAGGAAAAAGAGTACCTGGCCACCTCATAATTAGAAAGACAATTTAACTGTAATACATTTTTAGGGATGAAATATTCCAAGTGTTGGGGAGGGGTGTCCCTTGTATTGTTTCTAGGCAGAACGCTCCTTTCCCAATAACTTTAGAGACTCGAAAGGGGCCCTCCCAATTTGCAGCTAATTTTCCCTGACCTGGCGGTTTCTGTATATCCTCCATCCGTCGCATGACGAGGTCTCCCTGTTGTAGTGTTCTCGGCCTTACTCTTTTGTTATATTTTTTCTTTATCATCGTTTCCATGGCTTGCTGTCGTAGTTTGGCCAGGTTGCGTTCTCCATCGATTAAATCAATCTCGGTTGTTCTCTCTGTTGAGTTGTCTTGTTCGTTGAAGTATTCGATTCTACTAGATCCTTGGCTGATTTCGGCTGGTATCATGCATTCTGATCCATACACTAGTCGGAATGGGCTTGCATTTGTTGTTGTGTGTGGTGTTATGTTATAGCTCCATACTATTTCTGGTATGAGCTCAGCCCACCGCCCCTTAGCATCTGTCAATTTTTTTTAATGCCTACAAGATAACTTTGTTAGCGGCTTCTGCGAGCCCGTTGGTTTGCGGGTGCTCGACAGAGGAAAAATGATGTTTAATATGCAAATCTGTAAGATATGATGCAATTTTTCTATCAGTAAACTGCCTGCCATTATCGGATACAATTTTCCTAGGTACATTGAATCTGCATATTATCGACTTCCATATGAAATTTTGTACCTTTTCGGCTGTGATTTTTGCGAGGGGTTGTGCTTCAACCCATTTTGTGAAGTAATCGATGGCTACAAGTAAAAATTTTACCTGTCCCGTTGAGATGGGGAACGGGCCGAGTATATCCATCCCCCACTTATGGAATGGCCAGCTGATGTTTGACGCATGTAGGAGCTCGGCCGGGTTATGGATGAGTGGTGCGCACCGTTGGCATGCATCGCAGTGTTGCACCTTGTTGTGGCAATCCTTTCTCATTGTTGGCCAGTAGTAGCCGGCTCGTAAGGTTCTCGTGACTAGGCTTCTGCTTCCAGTATGATTCCCACAAATTCCATCGTGAAGTTCGTTTAAGATAGTTTTTGCTTCTGCTGGCCCAAGGCATTTCAGAAGGGGTCGAGAAATTCCTCATTTGTATAACTCGGCTCCTAGCAGGGTATACTGAGCTGCT
Organism: Arachis hypogaea; assembly: GCF_003086295.3. Lineage (NCBI taxonomy): Eukaryota > Viridiplantae > Streptophyta > Magnoliopsida > Fabales > Fabaceae > Arachis > Arachis hypogaea. The sequence continues at coordinate 1,545,831 of NC_092042.1, read as the reverse complement.
TTGTATCTGAATGACCTCGGTGCCTCACCTTCTGGTATATCTCCGTTTCTTATGTAGTTGACGAATACCTTTCTCCAGTCTTCTTCCTCCTATGATATGCTAAAGACAGATTTCGGATCTACACTAGCTTCTGTTAGTGTAATATGATGGAGCTTTTCTGTTTGTTCGGTCAGTCTATGCGTGGCTAGTTTTGATAAGATATCGGCTCTATAGTTTTCATCTCTAGGTATATGTAGTATTTCGAATTTCTGAAAATTCTTTATTAGGGTTTTGATGAGTTTAAATATCTTTCTAAGAGTGTGTCTCGTACCTGAAATTGGTCGCTTACTTGTTGTACTACTAGTAGTGAATCATAGTGAACCGTTAGAGAAGGGATTCCTACCTCCTTGGCCAATCGCAATCCTGCCAGTAAAGCTTCATATTCGGCTTGATTGTTTGTTGCTTGGAAGAGGAATTTGATTGACTGCTCAGCGTGGACGCCTTCATCATCCTTTAAGAGGATTCCTGCTCCTCACCCATTTTCATTTGACGTGCCATCTACATATAATTCCCAGTTTTTGTTCTGTTCATCTTTGTATGTGAATTCGGCTAAAAAATTGGCTAGCGCTTGAGCTCTAAGTGATCCTCTTGACTGGTATGATATGTCGAATTCGGAGAGCTCTATTGCCCATTATGTCATTCGTCCTGCTAAGTCTAGCTTTGAGAGTATTTTCCGCAGAGGGTGCCCCGTGCGTACTATGATTGGGTGCGTCTGGAAATAATGTCTCAGGCGTCGAGCTGTAACCACCAGACCCAGTGCTAGTTTCTCTATTGTTGGATATCGTAGCTCGGTGTCCCGTAAGACTCGGCTCACAAAGTATATCGAGTGTTGCTCGTTCCCTGTTTCTGTTACGAGCACAGAACTGATAGTATTAGCTGAAATTGAAAGGAAAAGTAGCAGTGGTTTACCTTGCTCTGGCTTCTGTAATATAGGCGGCGAAGCTAGTATTGCTTAAACTCGGAAAATGCTCTTTCGCAGTCAGTCGTCCATGTGAAATTTTCCAATTTCTTTATTGTTTTGAAGAAATGATAAGATCTTGTTGCTGCAACTGGTAAGAATCTTGATAAGGTGGCTAGGCGCTCTGTTAGTCGTTGCACTTCTTTTATTGATGTCGGCGATTGCATGTTTAATATGGCTTGGCACTTATCTAGGTTAGCTTCTATACCTCGGTTTGTTAACAGAAAACCCAGGAACTTTCCCTGTTTTACTCCAAACGCGCATTTTTCTGGGTTGAGCCTCATGTTATGTGTTCGTAGTTGTTTGAAAACCTCTTTTAAGTCAATTTCGTGTTGTTCTTCAGAGCTGGACTTGATGACCATGTCATTGACATATATCTCAATATTTTTCCCGATTTGGTCTTTGAACACCTTGTCCATTAGTCTTTGATAAGTGGCACCTGCGTTTTTTAGTCCAAAAGGCATTACTTTGTAACAGAAATTACCTTGGTCGGTTATGAATGTTGTTTTATCCTCATCGTCCGGGTGCATTTGGATCTGATTATATCCCGAGTAGGCGTTCATAAAGCTCAGCACTTTGTATCCTGAGGTATCATCTACAAGTCTGTCGATGTTCGGTAGAGGATATGAGTCCTTTGGGCAAGCTTTATTTAGATCTGTAAAGTCCACACACATTTGCCAACTACCTGTGCTTTTTCTGACTATAACTACATTGGCTAGCCATGAGGAGAATCAGACTTCTCTGATAAAACCTGCATCGAGAAGTTTTTGAGTTTCTATTGTTGCTACACTTTTTCTTTCGGCTCCTAAGTTTCATTTTTTCTGACGTATGGGTCGGGCATTCAGGTTAATTTCCAGTTTGTGGCAGATGAAGTTTGGGTCGATCCCAGGCATGTCGGCCAGTGTCCAAGTAAATAGGTCGGCATTGTCTTTCAGGATGTTCGTCAAATGTTGCTTTCTTCCTACAGAAAAAGCTGATCCCATGTTAGTATATTGATCATCTGTATGTAATTGTACCTTTTCCAGATCGTCTGTTGGGGAGGGTCGGTCGTGGTTATCTCTTGGGTCCATGTGAGTTAGTTACGGGATATGTTCCGAGTTATACACTGAGTTAATCCTTAAAATTGCCTCTTTTGCGGTTTTCAGCAAACTTGCATTGTAGCATTGTCTAGCCTCCCTGTGATCGGCGTGAACCGTTGATATTGTGTTATCCTGCAAAAGAAATTTGACGCATAGGTGGATGGTGGAGACGATGGGTCCGAAGGAGTTCAGGGAGGGGCGCCCTAAGATGATGTTATAAGGGCTAGCGCAATCGACCACTAGGAATTGTATGTCCAGGGTCTTGGAGTCTGGTGGTTCTCCTAGCGTCGTTTTCATCCAGATGTAGCAAGATATGGGAACCATAGTTATCAAACCCGGACCGGACCGGCCGGTTCGACCGGAAAACCGATGAACCGGACCGAGTTAACAATCAAACCGCACAAGCATACGAACCGGTCAAACTCGGAAGATCCGGTAAAAACCGGACTGAACCGCGCATTGAAACCGGACCGGTCAGACCGGGCACGTGGATTTTAAAACATTTTGACCTGCGTCACCTGCTGGATTCGAACTTGGCACTCCTCGGAAAATAAAAGAATTTGTAACCACCAGGCTACCATGCCTTTTTGATATTTTTGATGCCTTTTTATAAATATATTATAACTTATTAGACATATCCTAATTAACAACTTTATCTTATTAACTATTTTATTCATGTAAAATTTAAAATCTCCTTACACTTTTGTCTTTTTATTCTAATGATTAATTTTATATTTAATTTAATTAATTTTTTATTTTATATTTATTCACTTAAATTAATTATTTTTTAATTTTACATAATTATTAAAAATATTAAATGTTGTTAAATATTCTTTAAATTAAAAAGATAAACAAAAATATTTTTATTAATCATACCATATTTTTGTTATTGATAATTATATAATATTTATTAATATTAACTCTTTTTCAACATATATTTGATAAATATAATTAATTAATAAATTATTGATATATTAAAATAATTTAATTTTGCATAAAAAAATTTTAGTATAAAAAAATTAAATTTTATATAATTATTTAATTATAACCGAGTCAACCGGTTCAACCTGTGACCCAACGGTTGAACCAGTGACCCGGTGACCCAATGATCTCACCGGGTTGATTACCGGTTCGGTTCTGATAACTATGATGTGAACTCTTTCGCCTGAAAAGCCTGCCAGCTCCCCTCCTGACGGTTGTAGTGAATTGTTGCTCAGTTGCATCTTTTTGAATGTGGAATAGAATAAGACATCGGCGCTGCTTCCTAGGTTGAGCAGCACCTTTTTCACAATCAAAGGTCCCATGCTTACTGAGATTACGACTGGGTCGTCTAGGTTTGGTGCTCTTGATTTGAAGTCACTAGTACTGAAGCTGATAGCAGCCGAGGAGGTTGGTGTTGGGGAGTTTTGTTGAATTCCTTCCATCGTCATCATGGCTCTGTAAATTCGTTTCCTTGCTGTGTTTGTCATTCCTCCCCCTGCAAAGCCTCTTGAGATGTAATTTATGACTCCTTTGGCGGTGGGAGTTTCGACTGGGTCTCGCCGCGGTCCCTTGTCCCTGCGCTCCGAATCACACTTCGGCTTACTTGTATCTACGTCTCTCCGACTCCTGGAATCGATATACTTGTCTAATAGCCCCTGTCGTGCCAACCTTTCCAGCAAGTCCTTTGCAGCTACACATTCGTCTGTGGTGTGACCGAACTTCTGATAAAAAGCGCAATGCTTCCCTTTGTCTACATACTTCTGATCTTGGTATGTTCCAACCTTGACTGGCGGCTTTATTAGTCTATTGTGGAGTATGTCCCTTATAATGTCCTCCCTCTTTGTGTTAAACCTGTTATATGAATCAAACTTTGGGGATAGTTTAAAAGATTTTCTATGATCTTTGGACCTGTTTGAGTTGTCTTCATCTTTTCGTGAGGTCGGCCTCTCATTCCTTCGTGTTTCACGGAGCTCTTCTATTTCGATTTGTCCCATAGCTTTGTCTCGAAATTCTTCAAGCATCTTTGGCTTGGCTACAGCTATGGCTTCTTGGAATTTCCCTGGTCGGAGCCCGCTTTTGATAGCATGTAGTTGTACTTCTGGATTTAAGATGGGAATTTCCATGGCCGCCGCAGTGAAACGTGTCATGTATTCTTTGAGGCTTCCATGTGGGCCCTACTTGATTGTGCTAAGGTAGTTCGAGTCTCTGACATATATTTTTGACGCTGTGAAATGATTGATGAACATATTGGCGAATTCGTCAAAGCTAGTTATAGATCCTGCGGGTAGATTAGAGAACCATAGCAGGGCAGCTCCATCAAGGAAAGTGGGGAAAGAGCGACATAGGATGGGGTTACAATCGCTGTTGAGGAACATCATGGATTCGAATTTGGTGACGTGGACCTTTGGATCCCCGATGCCTTTGTACAGTGTCAAGGTCATTGCGAGCATGAAATTCAGGGGAATTTTGTAGCTCATTATCTTTTTGGAGAATGGATTAGCTCGTCTTCTTCCATTCTTGGGGGGAGTTTCTGCTGTTTTAGCATTGGATTCTGACTGATGCTCTTCGTTCTGCTCGGGACTCGTCTTTTTGCTCTTCGTTGGTTTTCTACTAGCAACGCGGCATTCGCAGCAAGGAGATCGGCATTTCCCTGGGGGGAGTGATGAGTTTCGGAGTGATCCCTCATCTTCCTATCCTGTGAAGAAAAAGAAATATGCAGGTATGGGTAAGTTTAAATATAGATATATCCTCGGGAGAGGGGAGTTTAACGTCGGCCCCACGTTGGGCGCCAAATATTCTTGCAAGGATACTGTGCTGACGTTAGTCCTGAACCGACGTTATCCTTGTGAACTCGAACCCGAACGTGGTACCTGTAAAAAGGACTCTGACGCTCAAGTCAGTGATAGAATAAAATGCAATTAAGAAATCGAATGTATGAGATCGAGGATGAGCAGTGTGGGGTGAACTGAGTCGTTCTGTTAGGTGAGAGTGATTTCTTTGCCGTGTCCTGCTCAATGTTACCTCTTCAGATTTATAGGTGAGGCTTGTAGTCTGATTGGTCAGCGCATTCTGAGATTTTGGTGAGTGGATTAATCCGGATATGCTGGCATGCACGTTGGCTCCGTGATTCGAGCATGTGGACGGTTTCGAAACGTGACCATTGCGTCAAGGTATATCTCGGATATGGCCGAGATTCTTGGGTGTAGTACAGGTTTAATTATTATATTGATACCTATAAATTTATAAATTTTCAATTAAATTTTTATATTTTTTAATTAGGTCTTTACACTACTTTTAAATTTGTATTTAGGGTTTACGATTTGGGTCATCCTATGGTGCTGAAAACAAATTTTTCTGCCGTTGCTGAAATAGTGTGGTATGGTGATGAAGGGGACGCGTGGTACTGCTGCCTCCAAAGTGCTGACAATTTCTGCGCCAAGGTTGATGGTGATGTATGCTGAAAAATGGGGTTAGAGGATAATAATCTTTTGTTAATGATGTGGTTTATGGTATTGGGCCTATTTTTGAGGACCCAGTATATGTTTGATCTGTTCGTTTTTTGTACAGTTTTGGAATAACAATTAGGGAAACGTCGCCGTTTTCACTCACCACCTGCAATCCCTGATCTTACTCAATCGCGGAAGCCCTAGGTCCTCATCGATCTTCTCTCCGCCTGTCACACACACAGTCCAGGGAGGAGGGTTGCATCTCAAGACTCAATCTCATCGAGCTCAATCTGAAGCCATCGTCTCCTACGGCCGCCATCGTCATTCATTCCGACAGCCACCGCCTCATGCTCGCTCACTTCGCCTTCATCGCACATGCAGTCATCGCAACATTCGAAGCCTCCGTCGCGCAACCTACGAAGCCTCCATCGCGTAGTAGGCATCGCAACCATTGAAGCCACCTTCCGTGGAAGTCACTCACCATCGCAAGTTCCCGAAGCAAGCTTGGAGATTTGAGCAGCCGTTTCCGACGCGAAGTCATTCGTGGAAATCGCAACCACCGCCACAACGATGTGGTAGTCTTTGCTAATGTGTTCAATATAGATAAATTTAGTATATTTAAACAAATATTGTTCAAGAGCGTTGAATAATTCTTTGGTGCTGGTTGTAGATTAATTCTTTGCTGCTGATTGCCTAAAGCATTATTAACTATTAAGTGATAAATTGTTGAAACTGATTTCTTGAATAATGATTAAAAGATTAATTTTTTGGTTCTGACTACTTGAAGCATTCTTAAATGATTAATTATTAAAGCTGATTGCTTAAAGCATGATTAATTGTTATAGTAGTGCCTTAATATATATATATATATATATATATATATATATATATATATGCACGTAGCAGAGGATGAGTTTGTCCTATCAGAAAAATGCATGCCTGGTGACCAAAGATGGGGTATACATATTGCATCTGAAACTATATATGTTAATGTACTAAGATACATCTGTAACTGATGAATTTTTTTGGTGCTGATTGCTTGAAGCATTGAACGATTAATTGTTGAAGCTGATTGCGTGAAGCATGATTAATTTTTATAGTTTATTGTTGAATCCTTGATAATTGATTAGTTTTTGGGAGCTAAAAGTTGTTGTTGAGGCATTGATTAGTTGTCGGATTGTATTGTAACTAGATTGCTGGTAATTTTTAGGTATGGATGATAGTATCAACCAAGAATTAGTTAGGAATAATAATTATATTAGACTATAATTATGTTTTGATGTGTTTATTTTTATTTTATATTATTTTATTATAATATGGTTTTTTCAATTTTATATTATTTTAAATTTGTTCCTAACTCTTGATTTTCTTTGAGGTCTGTAGTGGTTATGCCGATGTTCCATGGGAAAGGAAGATAAATGTAAGGTAATTAGACGTTGTTCGTGTTAGAATTTTTTAATACCTTTCACGCTGATGTAGAAGAAATCGTGCTTAGATTGTGATTGATAAAAGAAGAAAATATGAACTTATAACTGATTGAATATGTATCTAGGTTCAAAGAATTATTGATTTATATTTCACTTAAGTCTGATTGAATTGTCCAAAAATACTCAAATATTTAGAAAACAAAAATTCTTACAATTTTAATGTTGTTTCATTTTTCTTTTTGGACCGCGAAATAAAATTATGATTTTGTGGATAATAATAATAATAATAATAATAATAATAATAATAATAATAATAATAATAATAATAATAACAACAAGGTGTTGGTTAAAGGCAGATGAAATGAAGATGGGTAAAATGAAGATAGAAGCAACGACACGTGCTGGGAGCTGGTGATTTTTTGTATAGCCAAAGATCTGGGGGGCAGTCCAAGGTTGACGGTTTCGGCGAGGGCGTGAGAAGCTGCAAGGGAGTTTGCACCCTGGGAAGCACATTAGGCAGTAATCAGTAAGTATATAGGACAGAAAACGATAGTTTGGTATGCATTATTTAATTATTTTATTTTTCTGGGGGTAACATGGTGATATTTAGTTTTTTTTTGGAGTGGTGAAAATCCTCTAGAAGGCTAAAGGGTATATTCTGCTGGATTTGTTGAGCTGTGTTGTTCATATTTGTGGAAGATAGTTTGATAATAAATGATGGAAGTCTAAAATTGTTAAACGTAGTTATTTCTGGCTTTGTTTTTGTTAGAGTGATCGTGCTGATTTTAGTTATAATTATGCATGCATGATTTAGATGGTTAGTTGTACGTTGGAGAATGCTGTATACGCAGTTAGTTTGGGTAGATGAGTCTGGTTAGTAGGATTAAAATTACGAAAATTTAGCTTCTGCAAAGCAGTTTTCATGGGAGTTGGAAACCAAAAAAGACATTCTGTTTGTTTTTCTTTATTTTTCTTTAATTTTCTTTAATTTCCAGTCATTGGAAACTTCACTATTCTTCTCTCTCACAATGGAGAGGTCAGGCTTCCATCACTCTCTAGCATGTTCACCTAGCTTATTTAATTTAATCTAATCATGTGTAAACTTTAATGTAATCCCGTAATTTAAATTAGTGTTGTTATACATGTGAATGCATAGAGCGTGCATATGTGTAGACATGCTTCTAAGCTATCCTTTTAAGCAGTGATGAGACTTTGTCACAAACATATATGTACCTATGATTGTACGCATATATAGTATATGCTTATGAACTTTACAAGGGGTTTTGTAACAATAGTATTCTCGTCTTAGTTTTCAAGCATGTTGATCTATTTGGATGGAAGACCATTGTGATTTTCATGGTTGTGTTGATGTTACAAGTTATAAGAGTAGGATGCGTTGAAATAGAAATTTCAATTGAATTCAAAAATGAAAATACAAGTATGTGTAAATTTGTATCCATGAACACAAACTAAAAAAAAAGTAGATATATTAGTAACATTTATATATGAAAAATCGAGATCAGGTGATATAACCCAAGGTCTTCCAAAAGTGGAACAGGTATTAAAAGTTTGTTTGATTGATTCAATATCGATTAACCTAGGGAAGAGGGTTGACGCTTGGAACGAACATATAACCATAATTCTCGACATTCCTTGGGGATTCTTTCTTTGTACTGAGCTAACTATTGTCCAAAGTCGAATTTCTTTGGTTAATAAAATCCAAAGGGTTTATCGATCCCAAGGAGTGCATATACATAATAGACATATTGAGATTATCGTACGCCAAATAACATCAAAAGTATTGGTTTCAAAAGATGGAATGTCTAATGTTTTTCACCTAGCAAGCTAATTGGATTTTTTCGACCTGAACGAGCGGGACGTGCCTTAATGGATATAGAAATAGAAAGAGATAGACTAGAAACGACATCTCTTATCTCACTGACACCAAAGAGGGGTATTCATCTGCTTCCGAAAGAAATCAAAAAATTTCTTGGGAATCCTACAAGAGCCAATCGTTCTTTTTTCTCTGACAGATGGTCCTACTACAATAACAGAACGCCCCGAATAATCAACCCTTTTTCCAAGAAGGGTTTCGTGAAATCTTCCCTCTTTACCTTCAATTATATCTGAAAATGATTTGTAAACCTTATTATGACCATCCCTCATTGGTTGCCCGCGGATTCCGTTATCCAGAAGCGTATCCACGGCTTCTTGTACCAATTTCTTCTGGCACATTACTAATTCGCTTGGCATAGATCTACTTATTGTTAATAGATCGATAAGAGTATTGTTCCGATAGATAACTCTTCGATAGAGTTCATTAATATCTAAGCTCGTTAGTTTTCCCCCATCGATTTGAATAATGGGTCTCAATTCGGATAAAAATAAAAATAAGATTCATAAAAATGTGGTAGACCTTAATAAATTAAGGAAGAACTTGCTTTACGTTTACGAAGAACTTGCTTCCAATTTCTTCTATTTTATGAGTTGCTTTAAGTTTAAGTCATTTGAATTTTGTTTGTCTGGTTTCTTTTGTTTGTTTTCTTTTTATCTAGTTAATAAATTGTACAGAATATATTTTCGGTTTTGTTATTGCAACAGTAAAAAACTAGAGAACCGCGTTACTTGGTGCAGTTATTGTGTTTTATTTGATGTTGTAAAGAACGATGTGTACTTGATGTTAATGGGTTTTGAGTATGCTGACTTTGGCATTTGATTTTAGCAAGTAAAGGTGATTTGTGCCAGTGGTGTAGTTGTGCGGATGGAGGCTAAACTGGATGATGGAGTTAACCAAGGTGCTGGAATTCAAGAGGATGGTAGCGGGGGAACACAGATTGAAACAAACGAGACACTGATTGGAGACGGTAAAAATGATACTTGTGATGAATGGGTGGAGGGAAAAGCCATTGAATATCGAGACGTGCTAATGCTAACGGAAGCCGATATGATGAGGAAGGTGTTCTGCACGGACGAAGCCGCGTATGAGTTTTACAAGAGATACGGCAAATGCCATGGGTTTGGTATTCGTAAGGGTGACTCGGGAAAGGATGATAATGGAAGGGTGATTAGGAGGAGGTTCTTTTGTAACAAAGCAGGGCTGAGGCAGCGCAAACATTACGAAAGGCTTGACAGGAAGAGGGACCACAGATCGGAGACGCACACAAACTGTGACGCAAAGCTATCAATCTTATGGGATGATATTAGCGAAATTTGGAGGGTTAGAAAGGTTATACTAGATCACAACCATGATTTAACTCCTCATAGGATGGTTCATATGATCAACAGCTTTAGAGACATCGATTGTTCAGCTAAGGTACAGATTAATGGCATGCAGGGACACGGTGTCCCGACGTCGAAGATCCTAAGTTATATGGCAGGGCAAGCTGGGGGGTATTCTCTGATGGGTTTCACAAAAAATGATGCCGATAACTACATCGAGCAGACCAAGTGGGAGAAGATTGTTGATGGAGACGCTAATGCCGCAATAATTTATTTAGAGGGAAAAGCAGTGTCGGATCCGATGTGCATGGCTAGGTACAATTTGACGAACAACAATATGTTAGCAAACTTGTTTTGGGCTGATGGTGGGAACCGGGTTGATTACCAACACTTTGGTGATGTGCTTTCCTTCGATTCGACTTACAAGAATAACAAGTATAGGAGACCTTTGGTTATCTTTTCTGGTTCAAACAATCATAAGAAAACAACCATATTTGGGTTTGGTTTGGTGTTGGATGAAAGCATTGGGTCATACATGTGGTTGCTTGAAAATTTGTTGGAGGTAATGTGCAACAAAAAGCCGTCGGTGATTGTGACAGACGGGTGTGACTCAATGAGGGCAGCAATCAGGGCGGTGTTTCCAGAGGCCACACATAGGCTGTGTGCTTGGCATGTGGAGAAGAACGTGACTTCAAATGTGAAGGATGAAGGCTTAAGACAACTTTTCACTAGGTGGCTGTACTCAAATATGGAGATAGAAGAGTTTGAGGCAGAGTGGGCCGCAGCTGTTGTCGAATACCGACTTCATGATAGTTTTTGGGCAAAGGAAACCTATGATAAGCGGAAAATGTGGGCAAATGCGTACTTAAAAGACAAATTCTATACCGGGTTCCGCACTACTTCTTGATGTGAAGGGATTAATGCAAATGTCAAAAAGTATCAGAATAACGAGTTAGAGGCCCACTTCAAGTCCATTCACGGCAACCCAGTGATCACGACTTGCTTGGACCCACTCGAGCGTTTTACTGCCAATGTTTACACACAAGAGTTATTCTTGGACGTGAGGAGGGAAATTGTGGGTGTCGGTGGGGTTAACTTTGTCGTAAAGGTTCGCTGATCCACGACTATGGTGTACACAATTGAAGACTATGGCATTCCGGGTAGGCCACTAACGTTACTGTACGATAGGGTTGTGAATAGGGTTCAGTGTCCTTGCCAATTTTGGTTGCGAAAGAGTTACCCGTGTTGACACATGTTTTTTGTTTTGAAGCATGAGCATGCGAGAAAAATTCCATCAAGGTTGGTGCTCAATAGGTGGCGTAAGGACACTAAATCATTGGAGAACTACGGTGAAGGAAGAGCTGATGAGTGCAGTGAGCGGGGGTTTCTATTACGTCAGGGTGCATTGCACTATGCATCGCAGTGGTTTTCGTTCGTAGCTGCATGTAGCCCGGGTTTGTTTAAAACAGCGATGAGTGGTATACGAGTTTTATGCAAACAAATCGAGGCTGCATGCGATCAGAAGGGTCCGTCGGCAAAGGGAAGAGATACTCCCAGTGTGAAGGATCCCGTGGTGGTTAAGACCAAAGTGGCTCCCCGGGTTAAGAAAATGAGTGGTAGGAAGAGGCGTTGTAGCATGTGTTGGAAAGCAGGACACACGAAGCGACACTACACCAAAAAAAGGGGAGTCAATATGCAGGCAGACCCACAGGAGGATGGGAACGCAGTGGACTTAGGGTCAGAAGGTTCCTCACCAACAGAAAATGCAAAGGTTTGTTTATCACAGTTACTAGGAATCCTAAGTTGTGTATGTTAGTAGTAATAGGGTTTAGGGTGTTGCTGTTACGTATTTCTGTAAATGTTATAACAACCATGTTAGGTGCCGTTTGCATATCACGCAGTGTAATGGTTAGCAAAGGGCAGCCTTTAAGTACTTGTGTAAAAATTTATTTTATAATTGCATATGTTTGCTAAAGTCACTGGTGACATGGTTTCAGGTTTATTTGGATTCACCAATGACATGTTTCTTTATGTTAAGGTTGATGTGACGCGTCGAAAGTGCTTCCACCTAAAGTGGGAGAAGCCGTTGCTGAGTCGGACGTGGAAGAATCCGGGTTCCGGCCAAATGAGGGGGGTCAGAGTGGCATATTCGTATCGAAAGTTGGGATTCTATCCTCCCACTGTGCTATAATGACGACAACTGTGTGAAGATTGTAGAGGTACAGTTGTTATTTTGGAATAGTTAAACTTGTTTCATCAGGTGTGTGCAACTAATTGACATGTACATGTTGTCGATGCAGCTGATGCATGACATAATCAGGGTTACCGAGAGGCTAGCAAGTTATCCAAGACAAGTTTGAGAGTAAGCATTCAATGAATGAATGGTTAGGTTTTGGGCAACATGTAATGTTATGTTACATTTTTTTCAATTTGCTTGTATTAGACAACTAAGCTACACCAGCTGGATTATGTTGTCCGTAGTTATATTTAGTATACAGTGGATGAATGATGATAACTTGTATCCTCCATGTAGAGTGACTATCTTGTAGTGGTAGCTAAAAAGGCCTCGAACCCCTCGGAGACAAGCCTTTCTTTTCCCCTTGAAAATATTACAGTGACTGACCTCTTTCAGTTATGTGACACGGTACTTGATGCTGAAAATGTTCTCCGTCTCTTGAATTTATTGTAGGTTATTTATTTGCATTTGCCAAATTTTCATGTGGTTCCAAATTCATGTTTGTTCTCTTATATTCAGTGTCTTCAATTTAAATTTAATTTCCTTGTTCTAATCATTCTAATGACACGAAAGTTATTGCAGCAGACAGAGAGAAAGATAATGATAGCGTTGTTTGTTGTGCTGTGTGATCTTGATATAAAGTTTGAGATTTTTTTACTTATTCAAAAATTCTTTTTAAATTGTTTACTATATAAAATAAGAGAACAAAAGATTTTAATTTGGAAGCAGGACTTAATTTAAATTGTTTACTATACAATACACATAGGCTTTCTGCTCTGGAAATACACATAGGCTTTCTTTTTAAATTGTTTACTATATTTCTTCTCTGGTTTAGTATGCTTCATTGTGATTTGAACACACTGCTTAAATTTTGATGTGATTCTACCGTAATAAATTAGTTAGAAAACTAGATTTGAATTAGCTTATTTAGCATAAATGTTCAGGGACCTCATCATCTTAATTTCTCAAACATCAGATATGTACTTGTCTTTTTGCTTACTTTTCTCAAGTCAGATTAATTTGGATGTTCAAAATTATATTTCTCATGAATTGGTGATGTTAACGATGTGATTACTAAATTTTCATGAGAACCTCTCAAAAAATTACTATCAAGCTTTCATTGGGACAAAAAGTTGATTAAAAAATAAATTCAGGAATTCTGAAGCAACGGGAAAACAAAACAAAAAATAGAAAGGGGAGAGGATGATGAGATAAAAGTGCAAGTCGTCACAAAAATGCTTCTGTAAGGCTAAACTCAAATACAATATGAAATATGCATATTTCGGGTAGGACTATATAGCATAATACACATAGGCTTTCTGCTCTGCAATGTGGACCACCCTAAAACCAGAAAAGAATGTCTATCCAATATACAAGAATATGCACTAGTGCATCTACTACTAAAGAGAACAACTCATGGTTATTGCTGGATCAATCATTCACTCATGACTCATTCTACCTTCCAGGTACCAATGCAGTACATACACAGAGAAAGGAAAGCATGATAAATCGAATATATTTTATTTTTCAGATAAGTTACAGTGCCTGGTTTGACTGGATCCCATTTCCCATGTAATCATAAAAAGTAAAATACCACACCACTTGAAACTTAATGACACTATCAATATTACTATTAGTAGTATAAAATACCCTTACCAGAAAGCATGGTGAAACAAGACAAAGAATTTAAAAAACAAACAAAGAAAAAAGAAATACCTGTTGCAGAATATGACAAAACAGTGTAAGAAGCATGATGTTCTTATGAGTGGACCCTTGAAAAACCTCAATGTTTTATTATTTTCTTTTTAGTAGAACTACAATAATCAAACACGTAAATAAAGACAATAGGGTTTGAATGGTTTAGTGCAGCTTAAAACAGAAAAATAAACCAACAGAAGCAAACTCAGAAATTTAAGACAGTTTCGATGAGTAAAAGGAAAGGGACCAAGAAAAGGCAAATAACTTTGGAAAAAACTTAGTAAAGCAAAAACCCGTCAAAAATAGGGAAAAACATTCAAAAGTAAATGTAATAGAGAGGGTCAAAAAGCATAATATTTTCAACCTGATTACGATAATAAAGTTAGGCATGAATATTAACACATGTGACAAGGTTAAGTGTTTGTAAATGAGTCTCCCATGTTTGTTGCATTCATGATCACTTGTTTAAAGACTAAATACATGAATGTCCCCAAACAAAGCATGGAGAATCAAATTCCAGGGGTACAAGTAACTCCTTCAGCTGCCAACCAAATCTGGGTAACACATACCATTGTTGACCCCTAACAAGTGTTCCTAAGTAGTACTGGTGTAAGGTAAACTATTACATGCAGAAAATCCTTAAAGGAGTTGAATAAGGCGAAACGCGTCCTCTAGAGTTAGGCAACCCAAAAAGCAATCAAAAGAAGGTCAGTGGCAGCTACAACTATATTCCAAAAAAAATTCCAACACCAGCACACCAGGTGACGGTGGCAGCTACTCAAGCCCTCAGATTGAGGGGCTCAAGGGACCTGTAGGGGAGTTGGCCTTCTTCCCTTGTCTCTTTCCCTTCTTGTAGGATGCTCTATTTGACCTATCCCAATACCTCCTTGCCTTTTCTGCCACTTCCTCAACAGTAGGGTTGTGACTGCCCATGACAAGGTCTATGGCCAATGCCATACGGGTGCTATCGTTAACCTCCTAAAGCAATAATTCCCTCATGAAATTAAGCAACGTAGGACAACAACAGGCTCAATCAACATGAACATACTAGCCATGAGATAACCCTTACCTCCAACTCATAAGATGCCCACAGATGGGTGAGGATCATCCATTGTGATACCTACACTCCACAATCCATCCTATTTTAGATATTAAATTCTGTCACCAAACTAGAGTTACAGTTGTTTTAAATCATGTTTCAACATCAGAAAGTGGTGTGCTATGTTAATCACTAAACTAAACCTGTATGTACATGATGGATTCCGGAATCTAAACTAAACAGATCAATGCATTTAGGAAATTACTACTACAAATTAAATTAGCAACTACTTGAAATCATAAAAAGTAACATAGCACACCACTTGTTTTAAATCCTGTTTCATCCCCAAATAGATACAGCAGGAAAAAAATTATAACTAAAATCAGATCACCAAAATTCCTTCTAGTCGTGTTTCAACATGATTTGCAACTTACGAGTCCTCAGCTTGCTGGGAGACCAATGGCTCAAACACCTTAAAGCTGGACACCTTCTTAGGGGTGATATTTTGCTTTTCATAGTAACTCTTGTCAGCAAGTATGTGGTCGATAAACCTGGCCTGTATGTGGTAATCTGCAACTGTTAATGTACGATGAATGAAGTCAAAAATGTTGCAGCAAGCACATAAGTTGCGGATATGACTCACCACGTCCAGCATTTGGATGATCCTTCCTTCTCGTTCCGAGGTAAGCTTAAGTGAATCAAGGTACACCAGCTTCTCCTCCCACATGTCGACTATCATCAAGTACCAATGACGGCCACTATGAAGGGGAACGTATATCTAGTATTCAAAAGTTAATGAAACAACGACATGTACAGTCATGGAACAACCTTGCAATCCAATTCAGCAACACAGAAAAAAAACCATTAGTTGAAAGGGGGTACCTTTAGGAGGTTGTCCGCCAGCCCCATATATTTGGCTTTTATGTAATCCAGCGTAGATTTGCAATGAAAAGCTGGGTTCAATGTAATTTGCTGTCACGAGTAGGAATGAGGCATTGAGTACATGTTTTCCATTCGGGATTAATCTTTCAGAAAATGAATGAGAACTTACCGAAAAGGTCATCAGAAGCCACCATCAATGATGGTCCTTTCCCGTCGTTAACATCGCAACTACAAGGTTGATTACATCATCCACCAC
Source organism: Arachis hypogaea (assembly GCF_003086295.3). Classification (NCBI taxonomy): domain Eukaryota; kingdom Viridiplantae; phylum Streptophyta; class Magnoliopsida; order Fabales; family Fabaceae; genus Arachis; species Arachis hypogaea. The sequence goes on along the minus strand of NC_092042.1, from coordinate 1,529,570 downwards.
CTCTTCTCCAGGTCTCAGTGTCCACAGTGCCTCTCTGTTACCGACACATTGGTCGTTTTGGACAAGCAGCTCGCTACGAATTAGAGAAACATGTTAAGCATATAGTAGAATAATTTCAGTAAAAAAAAGGATGAGAAGAGTTGAGCAATAACTTTTGCAATTATCTAGAGACGTGGCTGGCTGCACCTTGGTTCTAAGTCTTCAGCAAACACATATGCAGCCACAGAAAGCTCATGGCCAAAGAATTGCATCCCCGGAGGGGGCCAGAAATAGATATCTATGCACTGCACGGCCAGTAAAAAAAATCATTCGTTCTTGGTTCATGCCAACTTAGTCATCGTAAAATTAGTCTGCCCAGTTAAGCATAGAATATCGCACACATGGAATATATCAAGTTTTTATTCGAGGGCCATCACACCCTATTCGGAACAACATAATCACATTCAAGCTACAACAAAGATAGTTGTTTATCATGAAAAGAACCACTTCGCTGCAAATCGTTGTCGGTTAAAGAAGAAAAATGTTTTTATGAGGACGAGCAGTCAATGCTGGAAAGTGGTGCCGGTTAGAAAATAAAAAATTTACATGGCCAAATATTCGTATAACGAGTTACTAGGGATGCTTGATACATATTACCGTGGGCATATCTTGTGACGTCATCTACCAACAGGTGTGTGTGTGTGTGTGTAGAACGTGAAGGGAGATCCAAGTCCTCGCTGCCATATGTTCCTCAACTCTCCGAAGTCAGAATCTTCTTCCTCACGAAACTCAAGCTTTCTCCGGAACATTGGGTTGAAAAATGCGTCAGGTACACAACCAGGTCCATATAGTAGGAAACTAAGGGCTTCACAAAGGAATATACGAAATCAAAACTGAGAACATAAAATTCCTACCTTGGGTGCACCAGGTTCACCCTCCTTCTTTACGTGTTTGGAAACACCTTTTCGACCAGCTTGACTAACCCCTAGCTTCTGGGATCCGTACTGCACAACAGCCTTTGAGTTCTTCATAGTTTTTGGGTCGGTGAGAAACCATGTTACCTTTGCCGTTGCTGTCTCCGTGTGCAATACGATCAATGAGAAACCCGATGACTTGATTGTGTTCGGTAAGAAGGTCTGTGATGGCCTGGATTTGCTTCGCCTGGCCGTGCAGAATGGCCAGTATGGTCTCGTCGCGACGGACTAGATCCTGTACATCGAAGGACGACAACATTAGAACGACGAATCCATCAAGACATGTTATCACAACAATAAAATGAGCCAAACCATGCAACACGGTATATTCTTAGCACATTCAGCTACTAAGTTCGGACTTACCGTTCTCACTGTCATGAACTCCGCCTTGATCTGGTTGTCCACACCACTGAGGGGCTCTTTTGTTGGCATCGAATGCTGCTGCGAATCATGCGATGGAGGGTGCAGACCTTGTTTCTCAGTGCTCTCCATGCTTTGTTTCCTCAATGGCGAATATTTCCACCGTTGACACTGTTAGGCGAGAGTAGATAAAATTAACGTTCCACATCACGCGTGCCAAGGAAGCTTCTTATTTATAGAGCAACCCCATATTAACTAGCTCACACGTGTGGGCACGTGACTCACTTAGTTTGCATAAACAATAAATTAATAATAATCTCAGCATTCTTAAGCCAAAATTCGTAGATAGAAATGCAAGTGGGCCCAAGAGTTGTATCACCCATGATGTTCTAGTATGATATCTTGCAAGTGTAAAAATTAAACGGTTAACAAACACATAAACAATATAAACATATCCTCTTAACTTGATTAAGTTAATGAATGGAGTTTTAGTGCGTCAAGACACTGTACAAGCTGGTCCGGTATAACTTTGGCAGATCATTGCACGACCCGTTTACATATCCTAGCCCAGAAGATAAAAAAACAAGAAGCCCAACCCAGATTCTGCAGGAAACAATCATCAACCGCATTTTATAAACTCACATTTGTAATTTTATTATTCGTATTCAACAACCGAAGGGCTGAAGCCATGTTGTTTCTGGGAACGCCAAAAAATTAAGCAAACAACAGCACTCTCAACCAGGTACACAAAAAATCTAACCGAAAATCCAAAAATCTAACTGCGTAATCCAAACTCGTTCTATTATAACCTGCAACCAAAAATTTTAGGATTTGCATCCTAATATCAATTAAGCGACACAAGAAAAATGGCACCGTAATAAAAAAGCGTTATAATCAAAACTGAGTTGAAAGGTGATAAGACTAGTCACTGGAAACGTACGCCGCACTCAATGTCTCGATAACTTTGGCCTACCTCTTAGGGGTTAGAGAATTGATGGACCAAGAATTTATCATGGAAAAACAAACCCCTTCTCATCCAAATACACGAAGGATCCATGCCAGAATCCTGGTGTCTACTATCCCATTCTTCACCTACCAGGGAACTTATAGTAAAAGCTATTTAAAAAACATGAAATATAGAGCAACAGGGCTACTGAAGTGAAATAAAAAGGGAAAAGTAATTGAGGCAAAACGTCTTAGCATCTATTAAGCGCAGCTTTGAATTCCAATGATGAAATGACAAATATTTATAATTTCAAAGGAAATGAACAGAGGGTCATCCCCAAATTTACATCAGCTTCACTTAATTATAATCAGAATTTAAACATGAATTACACAACACACCCAACTTCAAAATGGAATAGCAAACAACCTTAATTAAGTCAACTAAAACGTACTTAAGAACATAAAACAAACCAGCTGAATCTAATCCAAAGTAAACTAACCTAAGCTAAGTCCAACGATTACTCATTGAAGATCTCGTGAAACTTTTCCAGCTCAGACCGTATCCTTACATTCTCTTCTAGGAGCTCCCAAATTCTGTGATACGGAGGGGTAGACATCTGACCTTGGAGTTCCTCAACGTGCTGCTGCAAAGCTCCCACCTTTCTGAAGTTGTAATAAAAAATTTTCCTTCCGGTCATCGTTAAAACCTTGTCCAGCATTTGAAAGGCAGCATCTTGCCTTGCTTCTACCTCATCCTCTGAGAAATAGCCGTTCACTACCCAGTTGAGACCATGTTCCACAGACTGAAGCACAACCCAGTAACCATGTAAATGCTCGCTGTTTTGAGAGTACGACTCACGCCTGGTGAAGACCGGGTAATCAAGACATAACTGACAACAAACCCGAACAAGATACACTTCCATGTCTTCGGTGATAATGAAATCAGTCCCCAATGTATCTCCTTCACCCGCCTTACCTGAAATGCAACAAAAGGTACAACAGTACATCACTCAGAAACATCGAGAACGGACATGCAAATTACCAAAAGCAATGAACATCCACAGCCTAATCAAAGTGTTACCTAGGGCTCGAATCTACCTTTGAGTGATGCTTCGTGTTTTGAACAAACCCCTCCTGCTTCCAACCGTGTGCGATGAAAAGCACGTACCTGCATTGTATGCAGCTGAGTCGCCAGAGAGCTACCATCCATAATCGCTTAGCTTCCTAGCAGACCCAACCGTGGCGGTGACGGTGGAGGGGGGTGATGGGGGTTCCGGTGGGGTGGGGGTGCCAACAACACACCCCTAGCACGGAGCCAACTTTCTGCCTCATCAACATTGGCGAACCCCTTGAACTCACAGTCCCTGAACCTATTGACCTGCCGCTTACAATCTGCCCACGTCGTGTATATCCCAAGAATTTGTTCCTGCTGTATAGCATAAAGATGGTGCCTTCCTGGCTCCATCTTCTTGTTAACGTATTTCGATCTTGGCTCCAGACCAGGTTTCAAGAGAAAGGAAGGACCTTTATATGGTTGAGAGGCATCACCGGAAACAAATTCCATTAAATTTATCATTAAAATAAGTTATTCATTATTTAAATATATATTATTAAATTTCTTATCTTTCTATGTCTAAATAGGCATGAAGTGTTTAGCCCACATGACCATTGATTAGACATGTTAGGCTTTGTACACAAAATTTTTTTTTAATAGTAATAATTTGCTTCAGTGGATGTAGCTAACTTTAATAAATAAAACCTAACCAACCACCAAATAGAGACTTTTTAATGTAGATATGGAAAAAAAATTAGTGTAGGACGCAATTATAAAGTGAGTTGACCATCTAATTTGTATACTTCGAATTGGTTAAATTTTTTTAACACACCTTCGAGATTTAAGTATGTATTTCTGCAAAAATACGTTAAAGATTTAATTTTCATACAATTTGTTACTAACATGATTAAAAAAATAAAACATTATTGTTCATAAAATTTTGTCATTTTTCGTGGAGTACAGGGATGGATTCAGAAATTTTAATAAGGAGGGGCCGAATTTTAGTTAATTTTTTTCATTTCATAAAAATGATTGACATATAGTTATTAGAGTTATTTTTTTAAAAGATTTATCAAAATATATATATATATCTATATATATATAATTATAATTTTTTTCAAAATTTTACTTTTACTATAAGAATTATGTAAAAAAAATATAAGAATATTAATAGTACATTATAACTCTAAAAATTTTAGTTAATTTTTTTCATTTCATAAAAATGATTGACATATAGTTATTAGAGTTATTTTTTTAAAAGATTTATCAAAATATATATATATATATATATATATATATATATATATATATAATTATAGTTTTCTTCAAAATTTTACTTTTACTATAAGAATTATGTAAAAAAAATATAAGAATATTAATAATACATTATAAAATTATAAAATACCAAAAATTTATAGCGTGATTAGTTAAAAATGATCACATATCTTATTCATTAAAATTAATTCTTTTAAAAATTGTAAAAAATTTTGAAAATAAATTATAAATTATTAATTATTTAAAAGACACAGTACCCTTATAGAATACAAGATATAAGATATCTTTAAAAAAATTTATTTTAGCAACGTAGTTTTAGAAGAAAAATGAGTATTTTTTACAAAAAAATAATATCTAAAATACATAATATGATTATTAAAATATAACTACGTAAGTCATTATTAATTTAATAATATAAATGTTAAATATATTGATATAAAAAAATAAATGGTTTTTTTAAATAAATATAAAAATTATTACATAAAAACTAATTTGAAAAGTAATAAAGACTTGAGGGTATGATATTAAATTGGTTAAGTAAAAAATATTGATGAATTAAAAACTTAAGACATAAATCCATTACATAATGAAAAATAACACATATAAAATTATTAAATTACATAATATTTTTTTTAAACACGTATCTCATATATAAATATAGTTTCTTAAAATTTTTGGGGCTGAGGCCACAACTCGACCCCCTCGTGGAGTACATATTTTTCTTCTAATTTTTCGGGTTAACAACTAATAACACTTCTTACAAACCACAAGACACTACATACTCGTAAACAAATTAACAAATTTCAAAAATAACAATGTCTCATTTTTTTTTTGGGATATGGTTCTAAAAATTCGCATAACATTCAATCTCTGAGGCATGTTTTAAAAAATATGTATAATGACCGTTGGTATTGTTGGTGTATTTTCAAATTATTTAAACGCATTAAAATTCAGGTGCATTTCAGCCCGCGTTTAAATAATTCGGGGACATTTTTTTATGGTTAATCGTTTATTTAAGCATGTGTCGTAATGAAAATCTTTTGTGATTACTATCTTCAAAAATATAAAATATATTTTAAATTAATAAATTAATTAACTCATTTTAAAATTTTACATGCAACATAATTACATATAATACAACAAAAACTTAAAAAGAAGTAATAAGTATGAATTATTTCAGAATAGAATAAAACACACAAAATCATCGAGAGAGTTAAGCATTAGATTTATAAGTAAAGTATGAGCGTTTGAATTAAAATTTGTAATCGAAAAAATAAAAAGGAGAAACAATGAAATTGGAAGATATACTGAGTTCTACCGAGCTTAGTCAATAAATGTGGTGTATTCGAAATTTACCTTCAGAAGCAACGAACAAGACTACTACACAAAGAATAACAACAGAAGGCAGAAAATGTAAGAATTAGAGATTTCAAGAAAATAAACAAGTAACGACACATAAATTAAATTCTATTAATTTAAATAACAGTCGTAATTTTAAAACTTTGTCCGATTGAATGATATTGATTTCCAACGGAATCATTTAAAGTTTAAGGCGAGTACACATTTAATATAAAATTATTTTTTATTGGAGAAACTAAAACTTAAAAGCACAGCAGGCAAGTGCCGGACCCGGGTTATTAAAACGGAATCGGATTGGTCGGTTTGACTAAAAAACCCTTAAACCGGACCTTACACCGCTCCGGTCTAAAATTTGGACGGCATAAAATAACAATCGATGTGAACCGCTCAAATACGAAATGAACCAAAAAAACCTGTTCGAATTCTTGCACTCTATAAAAATACAGCCATTCAAAGCTACCAGTCTATCATCATTCTTATTAACATATATGCAAAGTATAACATATACATAGATATCTTTTATGGAATACTTTATTTCTCTCTAATTTATTTTAATTTTAGTTATAATTTCTCTCATTATTACATCAATTATGCTTTTATAATACTGTGATTTACATATCTGAATTAATAAATCATTGAAATTTATAAGCGATTCTTATTTTAATATAAAAATAAAAAGTATTAAAAATATAATAAAAATAAAAACATACTTATTATTTGTGGTCTATATTATTTTAAAATAACTCGATATTTTTAAAAAATTAGTCAAAATATGTATTTCACAGCTTAATTTTATATTTTTTACTATTCTTAATTTTTAGTTATGTAGTACCGAGTCAACGGTTCCAACCCGTGAGCTTCCGGTTAAACCAACGAACCATTGACCCAATAATCTGACCAGTTCGATCTCCGGTTCGGTTATAAGAACTATGCCCCCGTCAGCACTATTACTCGGTTCCTGCCAATTCAAATCCGATTCCTTGTCCATCAAACCATGGTTGCATGAAACTTTTCTCATATCGCCAACTGATTTTCATGTAGGATGGACGGAAACCATTGCTAACGAGAAGCCAACAATCGGGACCGACAAACACTTTATCCAACAAAAATCTCTCGGTCGATTACCTTAATTATTTTTTATCAACATCTAACTTATTCACATAAACCTATATCGCAGCAAATCAACCGCCGCTCCACCCACTGTTACAGCAGAAGTAGTCTCCGCCTGGATCTCGCTCGCCAACACGCGTCGCACTCCCTTACGGCCATCTAATTTCATTACATGCAGAAATAAATTCCCTTTCAGTACCAGAGTATCGGCCTTAGGAGAAAACCTACTATAATATCATGTAAGAATAGAAAATGTCCAAATAAACTTGGTCGATACTACGGGGCTGAAACGAAATTTTTTACGATTTAGGATGCAAAAGGTAGTTTTAGAAAAATTTATTACTGCATATTGTCGTGAACGACAGAAATAAAAAATGACACAAACATAACATTCTACGGACGCATGAGGAATCGAAAAATGTAGTGCTTACACGATAAAGTTTTATGAAAAAATTATCAATCATTTTAGGCCTCATTGTTAAAAAGCTTTTCCACTACAACTCCCCATAACGGAGCAGATAGCTGTCAATCTTTGGATTCTCTCCACCAATTTTTAGGGCTGGAAGTGACTCAAGCCAGCTCATGAGTCACCTTGAGCTCCACTCGATGTTTAGCTCCATAACCTAAACTCGTAGGCTTCTCAGCCAAGCTTGCTCCATAAGATAGATAATATATAAATTTATTCTTTTCTACATGTCTTTAGAATATATAACTTATAATTTATAATTTACTCAAATAGAATTGTCGGTTAACTTCCTAACATATATTTGAGCCAGCTCGTGAGCTCGAGTCAGCTCCTGAATTTTCGGTGGGTCGACCTTCAGCTTCATTGTTAACGACTCCAACTGTCAACCAAGCTAAATTTTCGTCGGCCGAACTTCAGCTTGAGCAACCTCGCCTCACATACGCTCACTTCCCGGCCTACCGGTGTTAAACAACAAAAGGAACAACTTAAAAGAAGTTCAAACTTTTCTTTCTATAACTACGTGACTTTAACACCAACCATTATTCACAAACTATTATTTATTCTTAAGACAAAGTAATAATTAATTCAATATTACTTAATCAAAAATTACATAATATCCCATCTAAATTATCAAACAAATTCATAAAATTTAAAATTTTATAACTTGAATTACATCTATTTAAATAAATTCCAAAAAAAAATTATTTTACAAAATTTTTAATTTAAACATCCTTTTTCGATTTAACATAGACTTTCAACAGTTATATTTAAACTCAAAATACTATTATTTAACATTTTTAATTTATTTAATTTAAAAATTAAACTTGAATTACATCTTAAATTATTTGTTTTTCAAATATTTAATGATTTTCCTAACGATATATTATATTTCTGGTCCTTCAAATTATTCGTTATTGTTCTTATGCGTAATAAATATTTATTATAACGGGAACCAAAAAAATATTTATTATAACACTATATTTATGAAAATATGACATTTTATTTGTAGATTTTTAGAATTCTCTTCTTTCGCGTTTTATTTTGATTTTTGAGTTTGATTTTTCACAATTTTTTAAAAAGGTTATGCATTTCATATCGATTTCAATGGTCCATTCACTCCATTGTCTAGTTTCAAATAAAGTAATACTACAATAATACTCTTATATACAGTGATAGATTTAAAAAATTTATATACAGGGATAGATTTAAAAAATTTTGATAATAGACAAAATATATATAATAAAAATATTATGTGTATATAAAAATTAGTTATTAATCATTATATATTTATATAGAATAAATGACCATTTGTATCTATGAGAGATGAAAACGCTGACATTTGTACTCATGAAAGCTCGAAACTAATCTTGTACCCATGATAGATACTGTCCGTGTGACAAAAGTGTCCTAGCTTGGATCTGAGCTTGGTTCGTAGGTTTCCGAACTTACGTGGCACTCCCAACCTCCCCCCCAAATCTGAGCCAACCATTCACCATCATCATCTTCATCTTCTCCACCATCACCATCACCATAACCTCCATAACTTCCATCACCATCACCTCAGCACCGCCACAGCCACCTCCCTTCACCACAACCTCCGGCGACAACCCACACCACCGCGCCCCTTTCTCTTCTTTTTCCCCTCTCCGCATACAATTTTTTTTTAGCATCTTCGAACTTCCTCCACCTAGCCTCGATCTCTTCCCTCTCTGAGACTCCAAGCAACTCTATTCCTTTTCTAATATAACCTTCACCATAAGGCTCACCAAAAGTCCCATCGTACCTCAACATTGAAGTCAAAGCTAAACCAGTCCCACACAATTCACATATCCTTTTACCTTCATTTGAATCCAAAGGCACTAGTGCCTTCTTTGGGGTACTCTTCCCAGCCTTCTCATCTTTCTCACTAAAAACCTTCTGAAAGATGGATTTGGACTCGTCACGTGATTTATTTGGATCCTCTTCATCGGAGCTGGCGGCGTCATCGTCCTGTGCCTTCTTCCCACGCTTTGGTTGGTTCGAGTGGTCGATACTGTTCTTGGCTGCGCGCTTTGACCCGAATTTGGCTAGACTGACAGCAGACGAAGGTTGAGACTTCAACTTTGAAGAGGGTTTAGCGTTTTCCAATTGAGACTCGGGCTCATGCTTGGGCTTGGGCTCCAAATCCGATTCGACTTCAGATGAAGAAGACGAGGGTTTGGAAACCATTTGCGGTTGAGGCTTCTTGGGAACCAGCACGTGCTTGTCACGTTCATCTTCGCCTTCATCTGTGTCTTCGGTGGATGAAGCAGAGCTAGGGTTCGGACAGGAGAGTGGTGACGGGTTGAAACGCCGTAAGGACACTGCGGAGAAGGTTGGGTGTCGCGACTGTTTGGTGGCAGACGAGAGGAGACCCAGGAATGGAGAAGGTGGCCGCCGCCGCTCTAGGCTTTGGTGGAGAGGAGGAGTTGGCGCTGTGGTTTCTGGACTCAGCGGAAGTGAGAAGAGGGGAAGAAGAAGAGAAAGGGGCGCGGCGGTGTGGGTTGTCGCCGGAGGTTGTGGTGAAGGGAGGTGGCCGTGGCGGTGCTGAGGTGATGGTGATGGAGGTTATGGAGGTTATGGTGATGGTAATGGTGAAGAAGATGAAGATGATGATGGTGAATGGTTGGCTCAGATTTGGGGGGAGATTGGGAGTGCCACGTAGGTTCGGAAACCCACGAACGAAGCTCAGATCCAAGCCAGGGCACTTTTGTCACACGGACAGCATCTATCATGGGTACAAGATTAGTTTCGAGCTTTCATGGGTACAAATGTCAGCGTTTTCATCTCTCATGGGTACAAATGGTCATTTATCCTATTTATATATAAATATATATTGCTTAATTTATTTTTAATATATATTTTTTTATTTTAATAGGTATACATGTAGTTATTTTTTATATACATATAACATGATTAATCTTTAAAATATTTAATTTATAAATTAAAATACTAAAATAGTAATTTAAATAATAATATATAATTTAAAATTTTATTATTTAAGTTTTATATTTTAAAAAAATTGAGTAATCTTTTTCTTAATCATCCAATCAAAATATTTCTCTTTTTATATTGAATAATAATAATAATAATAATGCTATACATTCAAGTTTTTTTGTTAACTAAATCCAACCAAGTTAATTAGTTAATTTAAGATAACAAAAATCAGATATGACTAGCATTATTCTAAATCTTATTGTTTAACTTGATTAGACTTAGTTAATAAAAAGACTTAGATGTGTAATATTACTCTTATATATATATAACTACTTAAAAATTTACTTCTCATACAATTAGAAATAAGTCAATTCTTATTGAGATTCATAGTTGAGAAGGTTTTTTCAATTAATACAGTTGTTACGGAGAAGAAATTAAAATTAATATAAAAAAAGATAAATAATACTTTTTCGAATCGATTTCTAAAAAAAAAGACACAAATTTCATTTAAATTGAGAATGGATCATTCTAATGATATCTAATATAAAATTGGGTAAAGTATACTTTTTGTTCCTAAAGTTTGGCAAAAATTTCAAAAATACCCCTAAGTTTTATTTTGTTTCAATTTTGTTCCAAAAGTTTTCGATTTGCATCAAATATACCTCTATCGGCTAAATTTTCAAAAAATTTAAGACCAATCTAACAATAATGCATAAAAATTATGCTTGATTTGCTTGTGTTGAGGGTTGTTCTTATGAAATTGTTGTTGAATTGGTTTTAAATTTTTTGAAAAATTAGCCGTTAGGAGTATATTTGATGCAAATCGAAAACTTTTGGGACAAAATTAAAACAAAATAAAACTTAGGGGTATTTTTGAAACTTTTGTCAAATTTTAGAAACAAAAAATATATTTTATCCTATAAAATTTTTAAATTGACTATAAAATATTAAAAGTTAAATAAAAAATTATTATAAAAATAAATTCAATAATTTAATAAAGACAAATAAATATTATTACCATATACTACTCGTAAAAATTTTAAATTGGATCAAATTGGAGTGGGGGGCAAGTGCCCCCACAGGCACATACATACATCCGTCAATGCTTATATATAAACTTGTGTTTATTATTATTATTATCTTATTCATGCATTCAGATATTTCTAGCGTTACACTGACTAGTTACAACAGAATAATTGACTAGATCATATGTGCATTAAAGCACATTGATTATGCCACCTCACACACTGATAAGATTTTTGTCCTTTTTTCTTTATGGAGTTTGTTACCTTGACCTTGACCACCTTCATAATCTCCATTAAACTTTAATAAATTGAATATATATATATATAATCCTCCATCTTTTTTAATTGTTATTAAATATTTCTACTATGTCAATGTCATCCAACTATAAGGTACGAGAATTTCTTAGAGAAAACAAATGTGAAAGTAAATGGTTAAAGTATTTTTAATAATGCAACTATTTTTTTTAGACTATTTACTTTTTTAGTTTCTTTTAGACTCAAGAATTGGAGGAAGCAACCAGAAAGAAGAAAACCTGATAACGTTGCCCATGTCAAGCGTGCATAGGATATGAGACAAATTGTTCCAAAGCATGCAAAGATTTGTGATGACACCAAAGAAATTGTTAGTAGCTGCGTTTGTGAGTTCATAGGAATAGTTACCTACGAAGCAAATGGGCATTGTGACACCGAGCAACGTAGGGCTCTTGCTGCTGAGGACATGATATGGGCCATGTCGAGCCTTGGTTTCGACAACTACGCCGAGCTTCTCAAGGCTCATCTTAGCCATGTGCGCTATATTGGCGCTGAGGCACACTACACTGATGCTCCTCAACGCCGTGACAAGAATGTTGCTCCACCACCAACCCCTACACGTGTGGGGGTGTTGGTGGACTTATCCACCAACATCCTTTGCGTGTAGGAGTGAGTATGACCCAAGGGGGACTGGGAAGGTTTGTGGTGGGTTCAGGTTGGGTGGTGGGGCTTGGTCAACTAGTGGTGACAATGTTGGAGGGAGTGAGTTTGATCCTCTTGCTTACCTCAATCGTGACAAGTTCCTTTGAGTTGGTCGAAGAACTAAGCAATGGTTAAGTAGTAGAATAGAACCATGCAATTGTAAGAACTACTATGGAATAAGAACATGCAAAACTTTTGACTGTGTGTTCATGGCTATTGTAGTGAATTATTGTTAGCTAAGACTCTAATTATTCTTCAAAATACAGGGTAATTGAATGATTAAGAAGATGCTAAACGCAAGTTAAGGTAATATTGGTAACTTGCATGCAGTTTGATTTTCATCTAGTAATTGATTATTGAATATTGGCCTCATAGTTACATCACAATTCTTACAGATTATAAGGTGAATAAACCTCATCATATCACAACACTACTAATTATTTATCATCCAAGGTTAAGTATAATTTCTGATCTCTGATATAATCAATCACTTCATCTGCTGTCAGGTATTTTATTGATAATCCTCTTGCAATGCAGTCCCTGAAATTAGACAATTAGTAAAGACAGCAAAAACAAAATAATATGTCTTTTGTTAAATCACTGTACTAAACTCTTATAGAAGCAAACAAGGTCATAGGATTACCTTAATCTCGTTGAACTGATTTGGTTCGGTACAAGGTCATGCACAACTTTGATATTAGCCTAAAAATCGTAATGGCAACTTTGATGATAAGTATAAAAGCTAACTAGCAAAAGTTCATTCTGAAGATTGATAAGCAATTTGGACAAGTTATATAAGTCTGATATATACCTGATTCTCCTTCAAAATTTCATCATCGGATATAATCTTCTCAACATCTTGTCCTTCTCTGCGAATGCAGACTATTCCATAATCTCTGCATATACTCTTAACCTAATTTGAAATCACCAAATCATAGTCCATTATTTCCACAATCTATCACTAACAACTAACAAGCATATTTAAACTCTACTGTTATTATCATATATAGGTGCTAGCAGAGGTAAACTTCTAAGCTCACTAATCTTATCAATTCTAAGTTTCTAATAATAAACTCCACAGAAACATAACCAATCCAATTCCTATCCTTGAATTCCACAACCATCTGTGGATGGTTTTCAAAAATATTATGTGATCCCATTAGAATAGCATTTATGTCCTAGATTCACCAAATGATTCAATGCAAAGCTACTGATATTATAAACAACATTTATATTTATGTATTGAATATTTACCTGGTCAGGAATCCAAAATCCTGGAATGCTAAAAGAATGAATCAGATCAGAACCACAGACAAGCATGACCTTGAGGGTTCCTGGACTAACAAATAGAAAGGCAAGTTATTCTATTTGAAATGTTTATAACGTGAAAAGAAAATATCAAAGTTTCTTTCTAGTTTACAGCCCCATTTAATAACAATAAGCATCTAGAAAAACTTTGAAGGCTTTAGTAGAACACAATCAAAATAAGCTGGCTGACTATGTATTGTCGTAGCACCAAGGACTTCTGAAAAACTACAGAGAGGAAAACATGCCCTAATATTGAAACCAATGCAATAATTATTTAAATAACAAAGCGTTCAAAATGAAAACATAACCCTAAGCATTCAATTTTAAAATTTCATCAATAGTGGGGACTAGCGCTCTTAAAGGAGATTAAGATAACCACTATTGCTTCTTCTTCTTTCCCTTGGTTTACATATTAACAGTGGGCTGGGGAGAAATCTTATATGGACAGAAGACTACTTTTCTTTCGTTAAAGTTTTGTTTTAGAACATACCTCTAGATATTAATCCTTTCCCACATATTGAACTGTGGACTCTGGACAGCACGGTTAAAGTGCGTTGATAGGTGCTTTGATTTGCCTATAGGAGTTACAACCATATAAAAATTCAAAATATGAGGAAATGAGGCCACCACAGACCATTGTACTTCTCACATTTGCACGGGTGATAAAGGGATGTTTGCAAACTGGCAGATAGATAGGGGCTATTTACCTCCCATGGATCAACCATTACAAAATCTGAACTTTTGCAAGCTAGATTACATAATTGCATTCGATGTTCAGCAGATATTAGGTTCTGTATCAGCATAAAAGAGGCAGAATATTAGAATGTGCAACTGCGAAGGAGATATATTCATTTAAATAGGCGAATAAAAGACAAATATTATAGATGCATAAAAGAAAGTTAAGCTTTGTTCTCATAGAATTTCTACAAAATTAAAAATAATATTTCAAGGAGTCTTCCAAATCTCAAATAGATTGCCTATTGACTCTCATAATAACTTCAGTGTTTCTCACATGGCAAGCATATATTTCCCTTATTAAGAAGTTATACACATGCACATTTGATAGTAGCGTACCTTTTTCTTATACGCATCGTTCACAGGAGACATGTAAGCTCCAATTACGCAGTAACCTTCTGAATTCAGTGCATCTCTTGCAAGCTCTAACGTTAATATCCATAAAAAGGAGGGGGAGGGGATTACATTATATAAATGAAGTAAAAAATGAATAAATACACAAATAAAATACCAAGAAATCATATCAATGAATTTTCATTAAGTAGTAGTCGGGGAGGCTAGAGGTAAAATTATGAACGTAGATTGCTCCCCTCTGCTGACTTATTTAGTATAAACTCAGACATCATAACTTAAGGAAGTTGACAATATAAGAAGACACCACATCCACATGTATAAATTGGTTCTCATCCAAATTCCACAACTTATTTGAACATTTTTGCAAAGCTTTTAATTTCAATAACAATTCTCATTCATCATATTAACTTTTCAGGGTTTAAAGCTACAAAGCACTGGCAACTCAGCTGTAAATAAGGAAAAGAAAGTGAGGTGTAAATGGCACTCACCGAACATTCGCAAATGCATGAAGGTAGGTGGATTGAAGCTCCCCGTAGCGACAAGAACAACATATATCTTACTGCTGATTTTTTGGACAGAGATACAGAAAGTATGTCATAAACTCAACAATTGATAGTGAAGTTCACAGAATAATTCAACCACAAAATTGACCATTACATTAACCAAAGAAAAATGCATAATAATATAAGGAACATACTTGGTTGTGTTTGGAGGGGGTTCATTGTTGATCAATTGCAAAGCTAATTTATCCACCGGCAACGGAATATCCATTAGCTAGAACACATAACAAACAAGAAATCATGAAGTTATAGATTTAAAAAAAAAATCAATTTTTTTTTTAAAGTTAGAAGCTGAAGAATGGAATTATGAATATGAAAGAAAGCAATGCTTACTTTTTCTTAATCAATGAAGCGTAGAAATCACGTCACTGATGTGATGAAGAAAGAAGAGAATTTCTCTAATGTTATTGGATTGGAATTGGAAGCTGGATGGATACGGAGCGTAGAACCAACGGCAAAGTAGAGAAATGATGCAGCAGATAAATAAGAAATGGAAGAGCCTTTGGGAACTTTTATCAAACACCTTGTGTGCTATACGGTATACACCCACAAATCTAAGTATATTATCCTTCCTTTATTTTTAGTTGCAAGTCAGCAAGTCCAGGAAACAAAACCCCACTCTAAACCAAGCACAGAGCAAGGTTCTACTTAGTTCTAATTTTTGTTAATTTTTTTGGGCTTTTTGGCCATGTTTGTTGGAATTTGGGCCTGGAAATGAGTATATCTGGCCCAAGTAAAAGATGATGAAGTGACTCGTATAATATAATCTCTTCCTTTTTAAATGTGAATAATGTAATGTTTAACAGTATATTTATAACGGCTATATGGCAACATAAGCACAATACAATACACCCTAATAATAATAATAAAAAAAATCATTTTATAAAACGAAACAGAGGCGCCATCTTTGTAACGGTTTAAACTCCCTCTGTTTTCTGTTCCCACCATCTTCTTCTTCTCTTTACTCCATTCTTGGAGAAAACTATCTTCAACCTCTGTATCTCAACCATGCACTCCACCATTCTAATAATCTTCTTCTTCTTTTTCTTCTTGTTAACCTCAACCTCATTGATTGTTTCGGCAGAGAACGTCAGTTTCGAATTCTCTTCTTTCACACTCCGAAACATAACCCTCGTCGGAGATTCCTACCTCAGGAACGGACTCGTCGGACTTACACGCGCCACCGACGTCCCCACCACCTCCTCCGGCGCTCTCCTCTACGACCACCCTATCCCTCTCTTCGACCCACCCACCAACACCACCTCCTCCTTCTCCACTACCTTCTCATTCTCCATCACCAACCTCAACCCTTCCTCCTTCGGCGACGGCATCGCCTTCTTCCTCTCCCCTTCCAACACCACCGCTTCCGCCACCGTCTCCCCCGCCGGTCGCCTAGGTCTTCCTACCTCCACGCGCTTCCTCGCCGTCGAATTCGACACGCGCGATGATTCCGCCTTCCACGACCCTAACCAGAACCACGTCGGCTTCAACTTCAACTCTTTGAACTCCATAGCCACCGTTGACCCTATAACCCACGGCATTGACCTTAAATCCGGCAACACAATAACGTCTTGGATCGATTACAGCACTGAAAAAGAAACCTTAACGGTTTTCTTGAGCTATTCTTCTTCTTCCAAACCCTCCAGCCCTGTTCTCACAGTGCGCAACGTCGATCTCTCCAAGCTCTTGAAAGAAGAAAGGGTTTACGTTGGATTCTCAGGCTCCACCAGTGGAAGCACCGAGGTTCACTTGATCGAGCGTTGGAGCTTCAAGAGCTTCGGTTTCGTCCCTAAAAGACAGAACTTGAACCCTCACAATGTTTCTGATAACACCGTTGGAGTAACGGGAAATGGTGCAACTGTTAATTTTCCACCTGCTACAACTTCTTCTTCTAATGACGGTATAGGTGATGATGATGGTGATGATGATGACGATGATGATGATGGAGATAGAAAGAACAAGAACAAGAGGAGGAGAATTGGTATTGCTGTTGCGGTTGCGGGTCCTGCGTTTTTCTTTGTTCTGTTCTCCATTTTGGTGTTCTTTGCGGTTCGAAAATGGAAGGGTATAAAGAGAGGTGGTAACAACAATAATTCTAAGAGCAACAGTGTGACAAGTTTTAAGGCTGAATCGTTTGTCACGTGTCCAAGGCAATTTGATTACAAGGATCTGAAGACTGCAACGAGAGAGTTTCATCCAAGCAGAATCATTGGTCATGGCTCTTTTGGGACTGTATACAAAGCTTTCTTTGTGTCTTCTGGTACCATTGCTGCTGTAAAGAGATCAAGACATTCCCATGAAGGGAAAACTGAGTTCCTTGCTGAGTTGTCAATCATTGCTGGTTTGAGGCACAAGAACTTGGTTCAGCTCCAAGGTTGGTGTGTTGAGAAAGGTGAGTGGATCCTTATGATGCTCAACTTAAATTTGTAACTATTTTTTCATAAAACTGTCGAATTTATGTGTCTATATTTGTGTTCGTGCAATTTAGGTGAGTTGCTTCTTGTGTATGATTTCATGCCTAATGGAAGCTTGGACAAGATGCTATACAAGGAACCTGAGAGGGGAAGGTTGTTGAATTGGTCTCATAGGGTGAACATTGCTGTTGGTTTGGCTTCTGTTCTTGTTTACCTTCACCAAGAATGTGAACAAAGGGTGATTCATAGGGATATCAAAACTGGCAACATTTTGCTTGATGGGAATTTCAATCCAAGGTTGGGTGATTTTGGTTTGGCAAAGCTTATGGATCATGACAAGAGTCCTGTTTCTACTTTGACTGCTGGAACAATGGGGTACCTTGCACCTGAGTATCTTCAATATGGTAAAGCTCTATGATGCTTAATTGCTTTAGTTTTGCTCTGTATCCGTATATGCATATCTATTAGTCTATCTGATATTTGGAACAATCTATGGTCTCTAATATAATTATTGAGGAAATTATTATCATGTTTAATAGTTGTATTCATATCTGTTAAATATAGGTAAAGCGACCGATAAGACTGATGTGTTTAGCTATGGAGTGGTGATTCTTGAGGTGGCTTGTGGGAAGAGGCCAATTGAGAGGGAAGGGCAAAAGATGATGAATTTGGTGGATTGGGTTTGGGGGTTGCATTCTGAAGGGAAGGTTATTGATGCTGCAGATAAGAGGCTTAATGGTGAGTTTGTTGAGGAAGAGATGAGGAAGCTTTTGCTTTTGGGGTTGTGTTGTGCTAACCCAGATAGTGCTGAGAGGCCTTCAATGAGGAAGGTGCTTCAGATTCTCAACAATGAAGCTGCACCAATTAGTGTTCCTAAAGTGAAGCCAAGTTTAACTTTCTCTTCTGATTTGCCATGCACTATTGATGACATTGTTTCTGATACTGAAGAGTTCAACACCAGTCAGAGCATGTGTGAGATTAAGATTGATTCATCATCAAGTTGCTGAATTTATAATAATTCCAATTTGATTCTTTAATTCCTTTTTTTCTTTTGCCCTTTAATTCTTTGTGTAATGTTGCTGTTCCATAAGTCTGAATATGATGTGCAAGAAAAGTTGATGTCGTCATGGTTCATTGAATGAAGTTCAAAGCTAATCCATTGAACTTCATTGATTTCATGCTTTATATGTTCAAGGCACATAAGCTTAGGTAGTATAGTGTACACTTAAACTAATTTTTGTATGCAAATTCCTTTTAAGTGTACAAAATCAAACCGTAAAGACCATTATTATGTATGCTTTCTTTTGATAGAAATGGAGCAGTTCATTATTATTTGGCATGGTCCACTACAATATTTACAGAACATCTGTGTTTAAATTATTCTGTCCCATATGTACCTAACAAAGTGGCATTTGACCATGTGAGTTTTGGAAAGAAAATGACACCAAGAAATGGAACTTTTTGCAACGGCTATATGCATATTGAGCATCATCATCATTGGAGTGTATACACAAGTACACATGAACTTTATTGAAAGGGCCAAACTTCTTGAATTATGGATTACTAAAATCTAAAAATAACTTCATCTATGGTAAAATCAGCTAAATTTGAACTGGATTTGGCATCAAGAGTTTCAATGGAGCAAAGATTTTTATTAACATTTTTTTTCCTGGACAGAGGGGCCTCCCCTTTTGAGAGGGTGAAATAGAACTGCTTTATGTATGGCAAATAAGACATAGGCAGAGAGACATTATGTTTAGAGATACTGAACTAGTGTATTTTATATCTATCTTATACATAGACAATAACAAGAAACACGATTTATTTTTTATTATTTTTTTTCAAATTTTTATAATTATATTTTTTTTCCTAAATTCTTTTTATGAAAAAATAGAGAAAATTAAATTTTTATCGTTTGTTCTAATTTATTACCAAACAAAATACAAAAACACTCATTTTTGTATTGTTTTTTGTGTCTTCTGTTCATTGTCCTACCTTATCCTGTTCTCAGATACAAACAAACGCAATCTAGAATCCTTCATGAGTACCATCAGTCATCAAATTGGGAATTGGTGATGGCATTGTATTAGTTTTGGGCATGGAGGGCATGGATTAATTGAATTTAGAATTATGTTTTCAGTATGGACACTCTACTATACAGATTGAAGTGGTATAGAGAGAGAAAATAAATTCCTTTTATAGTTATTTTTTATTATTTTATTGTTATTCAAAGTGTGGATCCTACCTTTTTTAATCTCTCTTTTATCCCATAAAAAAAAAAATCTATAAACTTACATCTTTACCACCGTATCAAAGTGATATTGGATTTGGGTTTACTAATTTACTTCTGATTGGTTTGTTGTTGGCGCAATCTAATCCTTTTAATTTGTGTGGTTTAAAATGTTTAATCTGGTTTGACCAACCTGACTTGGTTTTTTAACTTCTAAGTAACATTTACTTTTGAATTAAAGCACACTTATTAATTTTTAATATAGGGAACGGAAAACACTACACTTGACAAAATTTTTCCTAGGAATTTGTAATGTCATATTTGAAATTTGTATTTTCCATTTTCAATTAATTGTTGGCCTATATTCCTATAATATATAAAGGCACAAGTAGTAGTCCCACTCCCATCACAACACATTTGTATTGAAGGGAACAAAATGAAGTCTTCCTCCTTTGCCTTATTCCTAGTCTTTTCATTTCTCCTGGTGAAACTTTAAATTTTTTTTTTGTCCATTTTATATAAATCATTTTTAAATTTTATGATATCTAAGTATATATAATTTGTTTCTCTTTTCTCTTTCTTCTCCCGTGTTTCTAGGTTGCAAATAATGTGTGCCATGGGAGAAAAGATCAAGGTGAATATTGGAAGGATGTGATGGATAAGCAAACTATGCCTGAAGCAATCAAAGACCTTCTTGTTGAAGATCCACAAGTTTCATCATCACATGCAAGAAAAAATAAGGATCAATTTATGAAGGACTTTGATATTAAGCCTAATGTCATACTTTATCACAGCCATGTTGGACCCAAGAAGCAGAAAGCATAAGTCTTTTGAAAAACCTTTTGTTTAAGTTTGTAACTTTGTGGAATAATCATGCATGTACTTAGTTAGTTCATGCACGTGTGTTAAGTATATATTACTTTTGTTTTTTTGTGAATGTTATATGTTTTTTCTCCCTTTTTTCCTTCGCAAGTTATATCCAAAAAAGTCTGTACAATTAAAATGGTAACAACAAATTATATATTAAATATATATTTAAAAAAAATTAGAGATTAAATTTTAAAGTATTTTTTTGTAATTATTATTAAAAAATAATATCCTTTTATGTCAAGTAATTTTTTATTTTTTTTAATCATGAATGATCATATTTTTTAAAAAATAAAAAAAATTTTAAAGATTAAATTTTCTCTCGAATTTTGACTTGATGAAAAAATAAGGTGAGAATATGATATATCTGACTTCAGCGGCTAACTCTGTCGCCATTGTATAATTGTTGCTTCCTTGATTCTCTGCATTCCCACACGCACAAATGAGCAAATGCTTCATTTATGATTTATTTATTTATGAGGGAAATGGTTCGTCTGTTTGTGCGTTGCATCTGTAAGTTTTTAATATGACGTTACTCCACAAGCAAAGCACCTGCCGTTCAAAATTAAATTCAATTGATGTTCTCTCCTCTTTTTCTTCTTTTATAAATAATTCATAAGTTTTAATTTATTTCACTTTGAGCAGATATGCTTAGAATTAAACTATTTCTTAAATAACTTTTCTTTGCTTTACACATTATTGAACAAACAAAATAACTTTAAGCTTTCATGAGGTCCATTTAGTCAAGTAAACAAAAAAAAAAAAATACTAATAAACAAGTATGTGAATCATCGATATAATCATGCTATGTTAGTGTAAATAAAATTGATTATTTATTTATAATAAATTTATAATAAATTTAATTATTCTAATGATTAATGTTTTAATTAAAAAGTATATAAATTAATATGTATATATTATTTAGTAATTAATTTGTAATATATTAGTAAAAATAGATTCTCTCAATTTTTTTTTCACTTAAAAGAATAAAGTGTAATTTTTTACACTTAGTTTTATAAATAAAATTAAAAAATATATAAAAAATATTAAAAAAAACACTTTATTTTTTCAGTTAAAAAAATCTATTCTCATCTTTGGTTAACAACCAAATATAAATTTAGTTTCTAAGATTATTAATTAAAAATGTTACTCAAGGCAAATTCGTTTGTTCTGACTTTTAATATGCTAGCATAGGTTTTAATTTGGAGTTTCAAGGAGATGATCAGAGCAGAAAAATAGAACATTTTGGATGACACGTTGTAGACATGCACAGGAATTGATGCTACTCCTCCTAAAATAGAAGATGATAACAAGAAATATTGTACAATAATATTAATAAATAGAAGAAGATATTTTAAGAGTCATTTTCTCTAAAGCTGATATTAATTTCCACAAACCAATAAAAGAAAAAGTTGACTATAAACATTATCTTATCAGATCAGATCCTTATTTTCTCCTAAAGTAGCGACCGTATACATGAAAGGTTGGCACAAATATTGGTCTTTCTGAAAAAGCCAAATTACAGAAATTGACTTTAATTTCATGTTGCTGTGCTTGATTTGATTCTGCTCCATCACCATCATCGATAATCACCATCATCATTCTCGATCATTCTTATTTCTTAGCTTCTTGCACCGTACATACTTTCTACTAGTTATAAATATACATATACTAAAATAAAAATATTATTTGTATACTAAAATATAAAATTAATTAATAAAATTAATTATTATATATATAATTTAATTTAATTTAATATATATTTTATATTTTAAAATATATTTTATCATAATAATTCATTTTAATAGTTAATTTTAATATATTTTTAATATATAATTATATTAAAAATTATAAATTTCATATCAAGTCTCAAATATTAATCAAGATTTTTCAAAAAGAGCCTCTCTAACTATTAACACTATGGTTTTTCTGTTTGTGAACCAAAAACTAAACAGAGGAATATGATTATCATTATCCACGTACTTTGCATGAAATCTTAAACTTTAGTTAAATCTTAATTTTTTAATCCTAAATTATAATAATTCTAATATTTTTTAAAAAAATATATAAGTGTTTTTACAATTAAAAAGTTAATTAATTAAAAATTAATGTTCACTACTTATTCTCATAATATATATTTATCATTTGAGTTCAACTAAAGAGTTAACCTTTTTAGTTATTTTTTAAATTATTAAATATAAATTCTAAATCCTTAAACTAAAAAAAAACTTTTATAATGAAAAAAATTAATTAATATTATTGACTAATTAAAAATTAATTTTCAATACTTATCTTCTATCCCGACAAGTTAAGAATTAATCTGTCGTGGTATTGATCTTCATTTAAGAGTTTATTATTGGTCAATGAATTGCTGCATTATGCACAAGACAAAATTCGAAATAGTGAGCTAACTATTAAACCAACTCAACTCAATTTTATTCTCACCATTTTAGTAGAAAGAAAATTTATACCTCATTACATACCTTAGCTAGTTGGCTTGAATGGTAATTAAGATATATAGTAGCGATTAGTAAGAGAAAAAAGATCTATACCATACAAATAAAGATAAAGATGATGACAGAAGAGTAGAGAGCACACTCCCAACAAAGGTAAAAGATTCTTTGACCATTTCTCGGGTTGTGCTCTCTCTCTTCTGTCAACATTTATAATCTCTTCGAGGTCCAAATACTTGTATATCATCCTCTTTTGCAACGTTTTGTGACCATTAATTGTATATCACTCTTCTCCTTGATCAACAAAATTAAAACAGCATCAACAATATATTCATAAGGTGAAACCATATATACACACACATACAGGTATACATTTGCAGCTTTTGGTGCAATTAAATATGAAATTATTCTTGCTTAATAACTAATTATTTAATACGAAGTTATAGGACTAAAATGGTTGAAGTCCTACTTAAGTGCTCCTCCTCTTAAACCTAATGAAACACAGACAAGTGACGAGGTTGTTAGAGGGATTAGGTAGAACTAGGGTTTAAGATATAATTATTAGGGTTTAAGTTATAAAGAGACGTGTTTATTATCTATCTTCTCCTTTTCCTACAATATTTTATATTATCTATATCTATCAAGACACTGATCAAGGAAGATATTTCTGATAACATGGATTCGGAATATGTCAATACATACAAGATCTACAGACTTTTTAGATGGTAGAAATTCAAATTACTGTAAAATTGATAGTTAAGTATGTTAAATGATTTTAACTAAACTATCACTTACGGATTCTCAATTATCAGCTTCACGTAAAATTAATTGTTCGTAAATTTTCATATTTTTAGATATATAAATCTTGATAACTTAACAATAATATAGAATATCAAAAGTAATCTCTACAATGAGCTACTTCATCAAATCTATACTATATATGTAAAATTTTAAAAGCAACTATGAATAATAAATAGATGGTTGATTAAGAAATAAGAATGAATAATTCACCTGCATGTATATATCTGATCTTGTCTCTTCTTGAACATATTGATCATAAATCTAACTATATATATAGAGTTAGATTTATTAGGAAAGATATATAGTAGCAAAGATAAATCTGAGGAGAAGGGCACAAGATCTTAGAGGGGGAAAGAGAAAAATAATTTATAATGGAAAGGAAATTATTGATTAAAGAAGATGTATTGGGAATGAATGAATGAATAAGGAGCTGAGATGAAATTGATGAAGAAGGGTTTGAACTTTGGAAAGAGAGAGAGAAACGTATGAAACAGAAACTCTATCTGAAAGGTGATAGAAAATCACCTTGGATAGGTCGCCATAGGTGGTGGTCTTTATATCAATGTCACAATATATTTAACCGACTATATGATATATGAGTGGTGTTTGATTTGGCTAAATGCATTTTCCTTATTGGCCTAGTTGATTTATGTGTCTTCTCTTCATTATCTAATTTTCTTTTTTAATTAAAAATGATATTCGAATTTGTGATCTTTAGATGAGTATAAAGAGATTAACATTTGAATCATCTAAATTTTGAATTTTATTTTAGAGAGTAAAGTGTGATCTCTCACTATTTATTTCATAGGTGGGACCAAGAATAAGGGCCATTTGAAAACTTTAGAAGTAACTTTTTTTTTAACTTTTGACTTATAAAATGTAGTAGTATTAATGTCTGGTGCAATTTTCAAAACCAAATTACAACTTTCTAAGAAGCTATTTAGGAATTTATAGAGAAGTTAAAAAAAAATGACTTTTCTCGTAATACTTCTACTTTTCATCACATTTCTATAAAATAAGCACTTTTAGAGTTAAAAATCCAAACACAAAATAACTTATTTATAAGTTACTTTTAATAGAGTCATTTATTGTTTAAGTCTTAATTAAGTTGGTTACTCAATTTGGGTCTAAATATGAAAAAGAAATTATTTAATGGTAGAAGATGACACTTTACTCTCTAAAGTAAAATTTAAACTTTAGAGGATCCAAATAAAAAAAATTATGCCATTTGAATTATAATTTATTGGTTTTTATTACTTATTTATTATATAAAATTAATTAGATTTTATTTTAATATTTTGTATATATATGGACAAAACATCTTATCAATTTTGTTATATATATTAAAAGGGTTTTTCTTTTTGCAAAAATAACTAGTAGGTGTAAAAATTAGTTATTTTTATCTAATAGAATAGTAATTAGTTGGTTGTCAATATAATTCTCGTGTGTGATCATCTAAGTAGAGATACCTAGGATGACTGGGGAAACATTCTTCCATGGATATAAATTAATTCTACATTTAAAAGATTATTTAATTAATTAACAATTGACATTCCAATATAATACATTTAGTATTATATAAAAATTAAAAATCAAAGCCAACTCTTTTCTTAACAAGTAACATAGTGATGTCTTTAGATTCAACCAAAATAAATAAATAATAGTAACAATGATGTATGTCAAATTCTGTAAATAAGAAGTTAAAATTAGATTGAACTTTGACAGTTAGATAATAGTAGTAAAAATACAGGTCGCACATAGATGATAGATTAATCACTAATAATTCAGTGGGTGGCTGCTTTGTTTAATTTATATCTGACAATGGGTGGCTGTTCAGTGTTTATTTTGAAGAACATTTATTTTTTATTTTTTCGGTATTAAAGATTTTGATGGCTGTCAATGTTACTAATTTCTATGTACATTAAACGGCTGAATTGTAATATTTGACTTTTTGTGGGTCATACAATGTTGCATGTGACATGGCAAATTTGTCCTTTCCAGTTTCCAGGTTATTTTATTTGCATTCCCATTTTGTCCAAACTGCACCTACTCCACTTTTCAAACAATAAATCTTCAGTGCCTAAGATACGAATATAATCTAATTACTGAGTGCTTCCAGTGCTAAAGATACACCTCGAAATGCCCAACAACTTCATGAGAGTATAAGACACTATTAATATTAAGAAAATTTGTTACATTTTTAACCAGAGAAATGTTTAATAATATTTCTTTATATTTCAACTTCCAGCATATGTATCGGGAAGTTTGAATCATATCTTATTTATGGAATAATCTATTTAGTACAGATCCTTAAATGTACTCGAGATTCCAATGGATTAATCTTTAACTGACTAGGATGAGAAATTATGGAAAAATAAAAAATTATTGTCTCAAATTCAATTCTAGTTCTAAGTGTGTCAAGTGTGATGAACAATAAAAACAAACTGTATCAATATGGCCCTGAAATTATCTACAAAATTGTGGGCTACAACAGCTGCATAACAGTTTTACTAAAAAAAAAAAAACATTACTTGTTAACAGCTACTCAATTTTGCTTCAACCAATTTCCCTAAAGCAGCATAAGTATGTGGATTATTTTCCCTACAAAAATTTCCTGCTCGGATAGAAATCATGATGCTTTGAAAGTGTATATAGATTTGGAGAAAATTTTGAAGCATGGATTGCATTCAAAACTGCAAGTATGTTGTTAAGGATTACCAGCCTGATGAAACTGAAGTTGCAGGCATCTCAGATATAAACCTTTTTCATGGATGAGAAATCAGAAAGTCTGCCCTGGATTTGTAAAGAGATGGACTGCGGCCGCAGCAACTCAGCCGCTCTGTTTTCCATTGAGTGCCATCCCGAAATGGGGGACAGTTAGGAAGCACGCACCAATCGAGCCGCAAAGGAGCCATCGAGCGAATGCTTTACCGGGTTAGAAAAATAGAAACCACCATCCGTCACAAAATCAGGTGGAACAAATCTGTCTACAGGATCAATGCGAAATTCCTGAAAATTCAGATAAAGATTGATTAGCACTTCAGAAAAATTGAGAGTAGAAGCCATAGTACAAGAATTTTATGATAATGGTTACCGCATGTCTTAGAAGAAATGCTGCTACCCTCTCCTCATTCTCTTCAGGATCTATGGAGCATGTACTATAAACTAACACTCCACCAGGTTTTACCAATCTACACTTGTGGAAAAGAAGAATTATCACGTTTTTTATCTTCATAATAAACAAAGGGAACACAGAAGAGAATCTTGGCCTTACTTGGCCGCTGCGTCGAGGAGCTCGTCCTGTAATTTCTTCAGGTCTTCCATATCTTCCAGCTTCCGGTTCCATCGCAAATCCGCTCTCTTCGAAAGAACACCAAGCCCAGAGCATGGAGCATCCAACAAAACTTTGTTACTCTTTAGCGCTTCACCATCCTGGATAATCCAAAACAAACAAAAAACACATTAGAAAGAAACAATTCCTCCGATTTCAACATGATAACGGCGCGATACAACGTACCGTTAACACGCGAAGATCGGCGTGGACGGTGGTAACAACGCCGTCTAATTGGTGCAACTTTGCTGTCTCTTTGAGAATCCTCAATCTGCCGCGATTTACATCAACTGCAAATACCAAACCTGCAAAACACAAAACGTTAGTTACGTGCAATGCAAGTTTTAAACAAACTAAACAAGAAACTATTATATGGCTTAATTTTTTAGGCGGAATAAATAATTGACAATAGATAATAGCAATATTTTGTTTTCTTTGCAAGCTCAGTCACTTCGAATATAAAAAGGGATTCAAAAATAAAAAACCCTAAAATGAAGAACGAAAGCGCAATGGCGACTCAGGAAGATGACGATGACGAAATAAACCCCTTCACCACCGTCCTAAACGACCAAGACCACCACGAACAACAACCTAACAGCTTAACCACCGTACACGACGGCGCACCGGAGCAACAGAGCTACTCACTCCTTTCGATCGAGTCAACGGTCGTGATTCGCCAGCTCCCTTCCGAGGGACTCTCCTTCCAGCTCTGGCCCGCCGCCACCGCACTCATCTCTCTTCTTGATAGCTACCGTTCCAGCCCTTCCACCAGCCCCCTCTCCGCTGCTTTCTCCGGCAGCCAGCGCCAGCTCAGGATCCTCGAGCTAGGCTCCGGCACAGGAATCGTCGGAATCGTCGCCGCCGCCACGCTCGGCGGCAATGTGACCATCACGGACCTTCCTCACGTCGTTCCGAATCTCCAATTCAACAAAGACGCCAACAAAGAAGTTATTACGTCCAATGGCGGCGCCGTAACTGTCGCGGCGCTGAGATGGGGAAATGTTGATGACGTGGCAGAGATAGGGCGCGATTTCGACGTTGTTCTGGCTTCGGATGTGGTTTATCACGATCACCTGTATGAACCGCTCCTCGAAACGCTGCGTTTTTTGTTGTTAGGGTTCGAGGAGGAGAAAGAGATGAAGAAGAAGAAGAAGGAGAAGGAAACGGTGTTTGTGATGGCTCACTTGAAGAGGTGGAAGAAGGAATCGGCGTTCTTCAAGAAAGCAAAGAAGCTCTTCGACGTTGACGTTTTGCACACTTGTGCTCCCTCCGATCGTGCTAGGGTTGGTGTTGTTGTTTATCGCTTTGTTCCCAAGGGTTTGATTGCTCCTTCAGAAGTGTGAAGTTTCAACCATAACTCCATGTTTCATTTCAAAGTTTCATATTTTTGGTATAGCTTCTGCAACTGTTGATTAAGTTCAACTTAGCTTCTTTTTTTACTTTGTTTGAAGGTGGTTAAGCATTTGGTTCAAATTTCTTGAAATAGCTCTTGTAGCTTTTGATGTTTGTTTCTCCAATTGATGAAGCTTGTTGATATTGGTCAAATTCTGCTTTGAGTGGTTGAACTGTATTAGTCTTTGGCATTTGATAATTTGTTGAGGAAGCAACTGTATTAGTCTTCTCAAATCAGATTCTTCCTTTTTGGGGTTAGTTAGAAATTGTTAACAGAGATTAGTAACTGAGTTGTGATTGGCTGATTGGTTATAGTTTTGTTGGTGTATAAAAGATCTATTGTATCAAATTGTATTCACCTTTTATTGTTCTCTCAATATATAACCTTCTCTGCTTTTGTCTCAATTCTCAAAATTCTGTGATGGCCACCATGGTTCTCATCAAAATATGAAGTGGATTAAGGAGGAGGAGTAATTTACCTTGGCCACATAAACGAGAGGCCATGTATAAGGTCTTTCCACCAGGAGCAGCACAGCAATCAATCACAGTTTCACCCGGTTGAGGATCCACAATAGAGACTACCAGACCTGAAATCTTCAATCTGTGAGTTTCATCCCTCACTAAGTAGAGTCGGCTACATGAAAAGATGAAAACCAGACCTGCACTTTCATCTTGAACTGAACATAAGCCTTTTCTGAGTAATCCGGCATGAATTACAGTCTGAAATATGAAAGTACAAATAATCAGTAACATAATCAAGGCATGCTAAAACTCTCACAATTGATAATGTAAATCAGAAGTTATATACAGATAGAGTATCAGAGTTCAGTCTCCACCATGCAATTAACAACATTCACATATGGAAAATAGTCTTATAATCAACTCATCTCCTCACTGTCATACCTGCAATCCGGTTTTGACGCGAACAAATTCATCCAAATGTGGTGAAACACTGTATGGGACCTGAAGTTTAAGAAAAGGAAGAAAAGACCAGATTATCCATGGAAGAAGAGGTAAAATGCAAAAAGGATTGTGCATACAAGAAAACTTATCAGTACTACCTTCAATGCATTAAGCTGCATCACAAGGTCATCTCTCGAAAAACCTCTTGCCTGGTTTGCTCTGAGACAAACACAAAATATATAGCTTCAGTTTTCATTTTCTGTGTTATTGATAGAAACCGGCTTGGCTCTTGATTTTCACTGCTTAATTCCTAATTGCTGCTGCCTATAAGTACTAGGGTTAGCTAGTTTTTTGAGGCAGTTAGAGAAAAATCTGCAAGTCTGTTAGTTCAGGAGAGAAAAACTCTCTCCACAGTTGGTTAGATCCCCTAATTCTGCTAGTCCCTTGAACCTATCAGTTATACACCTATATGGTGCTTTATGAGGAACAAAGGAAAAAAGGAAGCAACATATTTACTTGCCTTAAGCTGAAACTAGGTTCACTGTTGTTCCATTTCATCAATTTAATGGTTTCTTCCTGGCCAAGATACTTTGTCCATCTCCTTACCATCCACTGCAAACAAGAAATTAGAAAATATTCAATGTTAATCTTTTTAAGTTTGACATATGACAATGTTTCTGCTTCTCTTCATAGTGTTAGTTTAATCAAGTTGTATTTTTCTGACATTGGTTTATTCCTTATAACTGGCGCAAAAAAGACATGTTAGTTACACACTAACAACTGGGTGTGAGTATAGAGTTGCTAGAGCACGGGCTTGGGCACGATCATCACCCTCCACTCTGGGCAAAGGAAGAACCTCATCTTCCTGCAAGCCAAACAACAATGGAGTTTATAAACTCTTCATGGTTTCTCCACTCAGAGTTTATGAAATTTCTGAAAAGGAAAACCTTGAGTGCAACTAGCTTTCGGAGGATTCCGTTGACCATGTTGCCGGCACCAGGTCTAAGCGCAACTTTGGCAAGCCTAACATTCTGCATTTCCATTCGGTATATTAAAATTTAATGAAGAAAAGGTTGGACTTTGAAAAACAATTATTGTCACTTCATAATAATAAATAATGGAAAAAGTCATCAAACAGTGCAAGAACAGCTGTCTCCTAACATCTGTATCAAACTTAAAATTTAATGAAGCCATACCAGACTTTACTGTTACAAATGAATTCTTCCTAACATAAGAAATTGAAGTTGAATTTTATACCAAGAATCAACAATTTATCATAAAACAAATAATCTCTAATGGCTGTAAACAACATAAAAGATAAATAGATAAATTCAACAGATGATAATTCTTTCTGTCTGATACTGCTTGAGCTTCAAGCAACATCAACCCAATCTATTCACCTGGAAACAAGGGATAAAATGAACAGAAAAACATACCTCATCTACAACAGCATATGGTGGCATATCTAATTTGACAATCTCATAGAATCCTATCCTTAGAATCTGAAACAAACAATGCAATAAGGTCTCAGATCAATAAATATTTGAGTACACCAGCCGTCTTTGTTACAAAACTTTTACCTACAAACTCTATATTGAGAAATGCCAAACTAAAACAATGGTTAAGGTTTTTCTTTACTCAGTTGAAGACTCATGGCTCATGCAAACATGCTCATAAGAAATATGTGACAGAACATTTTTATCACCTGTAAGAGAAGAGGTTCCATACTAGATATATCTTTATCATGACAAAGTGAACTGATCAGATGATCAAGATATCTTCTCCAACGAATTGTGCCGCCAACAATGTCAGTAACCTATGTAATTTAAAAATAAATAAATAAGAATCAACAACTTTGTTCATGAATGGTAACTAAGTGACATGAACTTAAAGTCTCAAAGTCCAAAATACTTCAACTTCAAGCCTAACCATTGACCACAACATGAAAATTTTAAGAGTACAGCAGAGAATGGTTGAAAGTGATAACCAATCTAAGATCATGATGATTCAATTCCCGGGTTCGAAAGCCGAGCGTTCTCTGGACATATCCCATCTCATTCTCGCCAGAACCTTTGCCTTTCTCATTGAGAAGGTCAGCAAAAGCACCACCAAGCTCTATCCTCATCAATCTCACAGCTGAGACTGCAACATTACATTAGCCAAAAAAAAAAGCAAAAAATTGATAAGACAACAAGAAAAAAACACCATAAACCAATTCTGATGCAGGGTTCAAACTGAAGGCACCCCATTAGCCAAATTCTGATGGTAACAATAACATAGATAGTAAAATGAGTATCTACCAGCTCTGTGAGGAGAAACCTCTGAATTCAGCTTCTGGGTTTTGAGCAAGCGACTGGAACCACCTGAAAGTTTCAATTTTTAATCTTGGGTCATTGTGATTGAGCTGGTAGAATAATAGCAAAAGCAGTGAAAGCATCAATGAAGTGTTTTTTTTTTTTTTTTTCGTTTTTTAGTTAATAGTTAGTTACCTTTGGTGGTGGCAGGAATTGATACGTTGGAGCTTCGAGTTCTTTGTGGAAGCTTCAGTGAAGGTTTGGAAGAAGAAGAAGAAGAAGAAGAAGAAGAAGAAGGTGAGAATTTTCGGGGTTCTGCAGGGAGACACAAACGCAGGTACAGCACTTGCGCCATGTTTTCGCTTCGTTCTTTCGAATCGTTATGTTTTTTGGATTATGATATGTTGTAGATATTTTTTCATTTTCATTTTTCCTTCTAAAACATCTATTTATCTATTTTATCTACTAATCATCTTAATTTAATACCCCTTAGATATTAATATAATTAATTCATTCAACATCTTTTAAAACGTTAGTGTAATGCATGAAAGTGATATAAATGAAGTCAAAATTAAAAGATATTATTACTTCATTAGTTTTTATTATAATTAGTGTATAAAAAATTTATTTAAGATTTTCGTTTTTCAAATATTTTTCTTTTTTTTAACAAAATATCGATGATTAAATTTTTGTTTTTAAATATGAAATTTTTATAAGTCAACTATCAATCAATTATATATACTTAAATGTGGAATAAGAAGAATAATAGAAAAATTATAGGGTAAAGTATATTTTTGTTCATGAAGTTTGACAAAAATTTAAAAAATACTCTTAAATTTTATTTTGTTTCAATTTTGTTCCAAAAGTTTTTTATTTGCATCAAATATATCCCTGACAACTAATTTTTTAAAAAATTTAAGACCGATTCAACAACAATTTTATAAGAACAACCCTCAACACAAGCAAATCAAGCATCATTTTCATACATTATTGTTAGATTAGTCTTAGATTTTTAGAAAATTTAGCCGTCAAGGATATATTTGATGCAAATCAAAAATTTTTAGGACAAAATTGAAACAAAATAAAACTTAAAGATATTTTTAAAACTTTTGCTAAACTTAAGAACAAAAAATATACTTTACCCAAAATTATATAAGCTAGTTAATAGTATTTCCATTTGCATAATTCTATAATTTAGATTTTCCAAAGGACCTTGTAAAGAGGAATAAATGATGAGGAACACACACTCATAACTTTAGGAAAACTTTAAAGCTAAAAAAAAAAGGAAGAAGACAACTAGATTGATGCAAGTGTCATTTTGCCATGACTTAAATAAAAGATATATATGACTTGTGAGAATATATTCCTCTTGACACATGATCAAAGTTTATGGGGTACCACCATAGACAAATTGAGCACTACTACTACTTTTTATCAAATTAATTAATTAAAAAAATATAAGAATAAGTTGATAACTAAATAAATTGATTGATAAAATAGTTGTAGACATTACATGATTGATGTGGTCATGCTAACAACAATAAAACCTTTCCATATTTTTTTCCTACCGTATCCATCAATTCAGTAAATCGAAAACTAATTTTGTATGAATTTAAATTTTATTTAAAAATTTATTATAAATTAATAAATTGCTATATATATAAACATGATTTAAACTCCTAGCTTTTATTTAAATAAATTAATAAATTAACTGCTATACCTACTCAAGTTGATTATAAAACATTTTTATATAAGCATTAGGAATTTAGGATTATCATTAGCGTTAAGCATAATTAGTAGATAGATTCCATTACTAAACTTTTTCTTTCTGTTTTTTTCTGTTTTACTCAAAATAGTCTAATACAGCGTTAAAGTCAAACGGCGCCGTTTGGACGCGCCGTCACTGATTCCTTCTTCACTGTGGCATCCGTTTAACACGTTACGCAAACGCCGTTATAACTCAAACACTGCGCCTCCAAAATTTCTTTCACTTAGTCCCAACCATTCTCGCTCTTCTCTCTCTCTCTCTCTCTCTCTCTCTCAAAAGACGCACACTCTTCTTTTCATTTCGTCTCTGAAATTTTCTCGTCTTCTATTTTCCCACTCTTTTTTCTTTTCCCGGAAAATCTTTCCAATCCGGTATTCATGTCGGTATGTGTTCCTATTTCATTTTTTTTCTTCCTCTGGAATTTTCTGATTAGCGTCATTCTAAATTTGTACCGATTATGTTTCTCTTAATCGGTTCTGTTTGCTCTGCTCGATTCCTCGACGATGATTGCGTTTAGCTATTTCTGCTACGATTTCCTTGATTTTGGTTCGATAATCGCTATATTTTTATGATTTTTTTGTAATTTCGATGATTGATTTTGGTGATATGATCTGCGTTTCGATTGTTCGAATTTTAGGTTAAACTCTGTGATGAAACAACAACGGAGTTTACATATATCTCAGATCTAAGATCTAAAGAGAAGATAAGGTTAACAATACACTGAACTAAACACTGTTAGGTGGCTTTGCTCTTTATCCAAAGACTATTGATGACTGAACATCTTTTACTGCGGAGTTAGATGATGTAGTTTATTGCAGAGAGCATTCCTTACCTGGATCTAGGGTTGGGGGAAAGAGAAGAGAGAAAACACACCTCACAGAGAGGGATGAGTTCAATGTATTAACAGTTAGTATAGAAACGAGTTAGATGTGTTAGTTAATTGCTTTTAGATTAATTTCTCCCATGGATAGTTCAAGTTTATGATTAAATCATCAGGTTTAGTTTTGAATTGTGTTGAAAAATGAGAATTAGTTACTTTTGAAGTTTACTAGGGTTTGAATGTTGGTTAACTGAGTTGACTTAATATACAGCAGGAAAAGGGTCAGCCACTACCTAAGTTTGGTGAATGGGATGTTAATGATCCAGCTTCAGCGGAAGGGTACACTGTAATCTTTAACAAAGCTAGGGATGAGAAGAAGACTGGTGGCAAACCTGAGTCACCCGGAAAAGCTGATCCTCATACTGCCAAGCCTGCATTAGATCCCGGCAAAACTGCGAGTGTAAGATGTTCTAAACCTGTGCATGTCTTTAATGTTTTCTATTGTTTAGGATATTTGAGTGGCTGTCTGTGTGTGTATTGTATATAATGCATGTGTATGTATTTCAAATGGATTTAGGAACATTATTAGTTAACAAGCTCTGCTCTATGTTGCACTAACTTGTCTTGAGTACAAGTATATTTTAGCTAAATAACCTGGCACCTTGATGTATATGAGGTAATAAGGTAATGAAGTAATGAACCTTATCATTCTTGTCTGTGTAGTTTGTTGTTCTAGCTCAGGGATCACTTGTAGACTAACTCAGGAAGGTTTTTCTATTTCTTTGTCCAAGTTTAGATTGTCAAATGGCAATGTAATCATTGAATAGATGCGTGGTACTTGAATTAATCGTAAGGTATAGCGTGTTAACCTTCTCATGAATGAATTGATTTTCAGAAGAAATGGTTTTGCTGCATACAAAATCCTCCTGCAGAATCATAGTATTGGTTGCTCCTGTCTAAAAGCCTGAACAGAAGAACATGTTTATATCCAACTAGCTCCCAGTGTTTCCAAGATCTGAGCTACAGAGCCATAAATGAATTCTGTTTGAATATAAGTTTATGTACTGTAAAAGTGAGTTGCACTGTGGGGAGAGTTAAGAAAACAGACTATTATGTTATCTGTACGTATCTGTATTGATGTGGTGCCTTATAATTAGGAGCAAAGATTGCTTCCTTTTTTTTCTGTCTTGCGCTATGGCCTATAGTGATTGCTTCTCACATTGTATTCCTTGTTGTATAATTTAAACAAATCTTATTTTATCAACAGATTTTTATTCCTTTGATTTTCTACAAACCTGATTTGATGCATACCTTACTTTCCTAAATATTCTGTATTATACATAATATAATTATAATCAAAATGGTATTATTGCGTACAATTAGCTAAGAAGATAGCGAATTTCTTTCACCATGGATCTTCTAGTACATCTTTCTAAAGTAAACATTATACAATTCCTTCAAATGACAATAAGAATCCCTTATTTCATTATGAAATTATTTTATTTTTCTTCCAAATAAAAGACAAATGCACACATTACAATAATTTAATCTTTCAACATGTTGAAGAGGATGCATGTGCTTAGAGCCAATACTGTTGATTTAATGGCAATAGAGCTTGGCAATCTGCCCTTATCCTTCCTTAAGAAAAGTCCTTGGTATATAGGAATATTGATAAGTACCAAGAACCCACACAACAGAATTTGCAAGGACATTTTCTTATAAGTTTCAAACCAGTCTTCACAAAGGGCTAACTCCTTCAAAATGCCAAGTAAACAGAACAAATTGAGCAATGCAATTGTTGCCAATACAGTGAACAATGGAGAAGCTGCTCCAAACTCCATAACTTGTTTCTCGTATCGTTCGGAAACATCTTCCTCCATGACCTTAGCTGTGACTGTAAAGGGAGAATCTGGAAGGCCAAATAACTTGGAGATGCTGTCTATGAGAGCAAATAGGTAAGAGCTTGTTCCCTTGTACAGCACCATCCTTAGGTCATTCCACCAACCTTGGATTGTGCTTCCAAATAACACAAACTCCAACAAACTGCGAGCACTTTCACCCACTATTACATATGCAAAAGGTATGAACCATATGCTAGACATCTGATCAGCACAAGAAATGTATTCAGTGTATAAGACAAATAAGTACATAAAACATTCTTTATTATGAAGTTATACAACAAAAACGTAATTGCAAGATACTTCTAAATAATCACATTACCTTTGGAAACAAGGGAATGCCTCTAAGGAGATAGAGTGAAGGGATGATGGAGTAATATAGCTTTGATAAGGAGGTGAGTGCCCAACAATTGCAGTAAGAATATCCCAATTGGTGGCCTAAGCTGATCCTTCCATGGCCATATAATGCTGGACAATGCTCAGAAAGAAGAATTTGAACTTGTCCTTCAGCCCATCTCTTGTGCTGAACAAGTGCTTGAAGCAAGGTGGTTGGAGCAACACCATAGAAAGCCTTCCTTGGTGGGCTATAGTACACTGATTTCCATCCTTGCAAATGTATACACAATCCTGTCATCACATCCTCCACTAGACACCCATATCTCACACCCATCTACATTTGGAATGAACCATTATTCATTAATTTGTAGCATGCATATTAAGAAATCTTTTAAATTAAGATTTAAGATATCTTGGTTTTCTTAAAATTTTCAATTAGTTTTTCAAATAATTATTCTACAGGTACATAAAAAATCAACCATCAATAAACCACTTCATATAAAAATATATATTTGACATCTCATAATTTGTTTACTATACTACTGTAAACAAGTTTGATTATTCATCTATTACAAGTTTGATTTTACTATAACATGTGAAACATATATTTAGACACAAAAATTTATAACGACTAATTTAGTGGTTAATTTTTTGTATAGATATAGTATTTTTGTTTTTCAAATCATACGATATTTTACCAACTTTTATATGCGTGCATATGAATATATCAGGATAAACTTCTTCTCATATATGAAAATTTCATTTTATAAATAGGGATTTTGTTCAACTAAAAAAGGATATGGAGATATAAGGCACCTCTTTTCCCCATAGTGTGTTTTTCTCATAGGTGCAACTTGCTAGAGCCTTTGATTTTACTTCTAATTCATGCAAGTTTTCTTCTATGGAATAGTCTCTCTCACTCTTTAACAAGTCGTTTTTGTATCCAACACTAAACTTCATCCCACTTAGAGCATCTCTCCTATGAAAGCAGCATGTTCCAATATAGAAAGGGCCACCATAATGATCCGCACCATGCATCTCCACCTTCATATAAAATAGAATAATCATCAATACAAGTTTGAATATTTCTCAATTCATTATATTGGTGAAGATGAAGGGGATGACTCACATCAACAATTGATAATAGAGTGCTGCTGTATATGTCATGCTTGAGAATGTTCTCAAAAGTCTGAGGAAACTGCACAAAAGCAATTTCATGGCCTTTCTCTTCATCCATCAAAAAGCAAAGAGCATCTTTCACTGATTCTGAACTGTTTGAGTACATGTCACAATCTACATTTAGAATGATCTTCGCATTGCTAATCACTGATGACACCCTTAGCTACAATTAATTAATTAGGTGCCACATAAGAAGAATTAATATAATGTTTCATTAATGAAATTGGTATAATTTATACTAATGTAGCATATATATTATATAAGGGTAAAGTATACTTTTTGTCCCTAATGTTCGGAATTGTTTTAAAAAATATCCATAATGTGTAATTTTATTTAATTTTGTATCTAACGTTTTCGATTAATTCAATTTTGTTCCTAACGTGTAATTTTATTTAATTTTGTTCTTAATATTTTATATGAAATTAATGTTAAGAGATAATTTTAATACAAATAAAAAATTTAAGGACAAAATCTAATGTAACTAAATGTTAGAAATATTTTTAAAGAAAATTGCAAATTTTAAGGACAAAAAACATATTTTATACTAGTATGTATTAATAAAACTAGCACTTAATTTTTATGCAAACAAATAACTAATAGTGTATTACTATATCAATAAAAGTAACTAATTTTTAAAATTACTATTCAAAAAATTATCCGCATGAATTTTATTAGATGACTGTGAAATTATGATAAATCATCTATACCAAGGAGTTCATGGCTCCAGCTTTGAAATTGTGATGATGTTGGGGTCTCTTCTCACGAGCCAAATACACAAGAGTTGGCAAATAATTCCCATCTTCATCTTTAGAATTATGAGGCTCCTTCTTATGCAGTATTATCTGTTATCATAACAATATCAAATTAATTAATTAATATAAATGATCACCTAATTAATTGATAGAAAAAGTTGTATAATAAATCATGTTATTATATTATTATACTTGAAGAATTGTGTCATGGTCACGTCGAGAAGAATATGAATCCCACTGAGAAAATCCTTGATGCTTCAAGCCTTCTTCACTCGGTACTCTTCCCAACTTAGTTGCATCTTCAATTCTTTTTTTCATTTCATCGTATAATTTCTATACCATTAAATATATATGAACACAAAATTGCCTTGTCAAAAGTAAGTACATCATGACATTATACTAAAACTTAATTTTTCTATAGCTTTAAGGATCATTTATATATTAAAGATGGTTCGTTATTTAAATTTATCTTTTGAAAAATTTTATCAATTAAATTAGTCATTTAAAAATTATAAATTAATTATTTTTATTTTTCAGTTACTCAATGAATAATTTTCGTAAATGATTGATGACATGGAATATTAATTCATATCTTAACATGACACTTAATATATTTAATTAGACCAAAACAAATAAAATTTATCAATTTAGTGTCCTTAGATTGTATTACAATTAAGGATTATATAATTAAAAAAATAGACTAAATTGATAAATTTTCATAAATATATTTATACAGAGCGTACAATTAGACATGTCAGGTGTACATATATACTATCAGTTAGGGGTGTACATGGGCCGGGCCACACCGGGTTTGGCTTAATCCAGACCCAATCCAAAATATAGACCGAGCCTAATTTTTATACCCTAACTTGATCTTAGATCCGATGAAACCTACGTACTTTCGGACCGGGTGAAAACCGGGTCTTTAGCATGTAAAAATCACTTAATCTCCAACCATTATTTCACAATTCACATAGTAAAATTCACTTAAAAAAATATAACAAGAACCAACGCTTCTCTAAAATTAAAGCATAACCATAATCAATATTAATATTGTCTAATAACACCAAATTATTTAAATCAATACAAATAACACATTATTATGCATTAGTCTAAAGTCTTATGCATTTTAAACATAAAACATTAACTTATAATCTTATAATGACTAATAACACAAAATATTAATGTTTATAATATTTAAATTCCACATAAGAATAGCCATCATCCATCACTAATAACACAAAATATTAATTGTTTATGATGACCGGGCCACTGGGCCGAGTTCGGGTGACCCGAGCTATGGTCCGGATCTGACCCGAAATAATGACCGGATCTATTTTTGAAACTCTTATCCAACCTTAGACCCGATGAAATTACACTAAATTAGCCCTTAAAATGTTCGGAGTCAAACCGAATTTTTGGGCCGGACCGGACCATATACACTCCTACTATCAGTTAATGTTTTATATCATTAATTATTGACTGACATAAACTATTAATTAAATGATAGAAAGACAAAAATAATTAATTTATAATCTTTGAAAGGCTAAAACTGATAAAAATTTTTAACAACGAATTTAGAAAATGATATATTTTTTAGAAACTAATTTCACCATCCACCCAAAAATATATATATATATATATATATATATATATATATATATATATATATATATATATATATATACACATTAAAGTTACACGATTATACCTGAAATATGAATTTGACGAAAATACATTAAAGTTACATGATTATACCTTAATGTTTGCGAATTCTTTAGTAGCATGATTATGGTGAAGAAGGATATTATTAAAATAAGCAGCTGGAGACGTAGGTTGAACATTGAATTTCTTGCAGAAAGGTAACCAATGCTTAGCAAAGAGAGAAGCCTCCAAAAGAGCATAGAAAGTGAGATCAGAAGCAGCATCATCAGAGAGATAAACACTGAGCTTCTCAGAAGGATAGTCATAAGCCATATGAGACAGCACTGTGTTGATCACCATTATTGGTGGCTCAACTTCTGGATCTGCTGTGCACACAAATATGTCCACTTCTGGTAACTTGCTTTCTTCATATCTGTTATTATTTTATTTACACCATTAATTATAATTATTATATTATTGATTGTCTTATTATCACTACTATATATGTTAAATATATCTTACTAATACATATATAAATATTTTATTATTAAGGAAAAGTATAGGTAAACAATAAAAATATTAAACAATGTAAACAATAGATATATCGGATGTTCATTTTACTAGTGTACGGATGGTTATTTTAATATTAAAATTTAGAAGTTTAATTTGGAGGTGTAGTGTGTTTTTATTTGATTGGTGATTGTTCACATTGTTCAACAAAGTCATTGTCC
Organism: Arachis hypogaea; assembly: GCF_003086295.3. Classification (NCBI taxonomy): domain Eukaryota; kingdom Viridiplantae; phylum Streptophyta; class Magnoliopsida; order Fabales; family Fabaceae; genus Arachis; species Arachis hypogaea. Next base: position 1,488,344 of record NC_092042.1, on the reverse strand, counting down.
CCCTAGCATTCCCCTATTATTAATTATAACCACAATATCTTTATTTGGTTCAAGTTTTATTATACTTTTGATATATTTATTGATAGATCTTTTATGTGGGTGGCTTTTGTCATTCTTCTCTCTTTGGTCAATAGTAAAATTTAGTGATACAACAAAAAACCTCTATATATAAACTAAAATTCAACCACTGAATAAATTATTATATATTTATTTATTAATAAATGTATAGTATTATTAAAATAATCAAACTTAACTTATTATAATAAAATAATTAAACCTACAATAAACAAATAATCAAATTAAATTTGTTTATAATGATATATTTTTAACTAAAAAATATTAAATATATATTTTTATACATAATAATTAATTGACGATTGATGTTTAGTATTCAGGTAAATACTATATATATATATAAAAGTGATACACTTAGAAAATAATAAGAGATGAGTCATGTTGAATTTTTATTATTTGCAAGGTCATAATGTCAAAGATGTTAAAAGGACTACTAAGTTTTGACAATTTTTTATTAATATTTTTTATTATTAAATATTTTCTTAATATAAAGTGATAGTTGTCAAGGAGTTATAACTCAAATATTATAGTTTTTTTAGAATTCAAATCTTCCTATTTTCAAAAAAAAAATTATAAAATGATACCTTTGAGCGAGTCTCTTTTTGAAGGTTTTCCTAAACACTAAGTTCCACCGGACGGCTTGAGTCAAGACCCAGTAGAGGCCGAACCACAGCTCCGCCGCGAGCAACCCGAGCCAAGTCCATGTGCCATAGTAGTAATCTTCGCCGCCGCCGTGGTCTTCCCCACCAGTGGGTATGTGGGTCAACCGGTAAGCATAGACAAAGCAGATGGCGACAAACAAAGACACTGAGAACACCCTATGTAGGAAGCTCCCTCTTGATTTGGTTGTCTCAAACAATGATTCTTCATCATCACTCCTCTTTACAACCATATCTTTCTAACGAGTTTAATTCTATGTATTTCGAAATATATATAACAATTAATAATAATAATAATAACAATAAAACTAGTTTTCTTTTCTCAAAATAAAACTTGTTATTATTACAAAACTAATAATAAGCTAGCTAACATATATAGAGTGATGAAAGAATGTAAAGTGTAATCATATATAGGTGAGTTTTCTGGTGACTATGTTTTGTGGTGGCTAAGGTTATCTATAGTTGACTGGCCAATAAGATTAAGATACATGTATGAAAAAGTTGGCTAGATATAACTAATTTCAAGAATCGAAATATGACCACAATGGCAGAGTAGTAATCACATGTCCTAAAACTATTTTTTTTTATGGATTGGGCTTTGAGTGAAATGGACAACAAACAAAAAAATAAAATTATAATAGTATATTTCAAAAAATGTGTGTCAAAGTAAGACGAAATATATAGTAATTGAATACTCAGTAAATTAAATATCTAGAACTGGTTAAAAAAAAAAAGAGATGATGCAAAATAAAGTAGTAAATATTGTATGCAGTACGAAAATAAAAATAATAAACATTGTAATGTCTAATGCTCAAGAATCTATTATAAACAATTGTTATCATTTGTAATAATATTAAAATAAAAATATTAATTAAAATGAAGAAAGTCGTTACCATTGATAACATTTGTAAAACAAAATCTTAAATAGTGAAGTGTGAAAATCTATACTATGTTTATATAATTATAAGTCTTTAACATTTACAAAAAAAGAGTAAATTCTCTCTTAGTTGGTAAATTTTAAAATCTAATGATTAAGTTAATTATCATAATCGCTAACTATAAAATGATCCCGTTATTTTTTAATCTACGATACATTATTTATATTTCATAGATATTTTAAGAACCATGAAAATCGTTAAAAAATTATTATTGTAACTTGTAAGCAAAGAATTTTATACTAAACACTAAAAAAAGTAACGAAATTAAATTTTATGTGAGAAATTGAAAACCATAAACTAATATTATTACAAATGATATTTAATTAATTATAAATTACTTAATTAATAAATAGAAGAACTACATATCCTCTATATTTGCAACTATTTTTTTTGTTTGCCCAAAATAAATTTTAATCTTTATAATTAAATATAAACCCTAAAATTTGTATAATTATGCTAATTATCGTAAACGCTAACCACACAGATGATTCATTTTTTTTATCTACAATATATTACTTATATTTTAAATATGCTATGAGAACAATTAAAATAAAAGAAAAAGATTGTTATTTATGAGAACAATAAAAAAATGTACATTAATTTTATTACTAATAAAATTAAATAATTTAGATATGAAAACGTGAATCATATATATACCTTTTAAATCTTAAATCTTAAATTCTTAACTTAACAACTTTTAAATTTAATTTATTATAATCCCTAATCTCTAAATACTCAAACCTTTTGATCTAAATTATTTTGGCTACACCATGAATATTATTACTTCTGATACCATTAATCACAAATACATAGCTTCTTAACTTAAATAATCCCAAATTTAACATGCTAATGTTATTTATGCATTTTACTTTATTAAAAAAATGTTAAAGATTTGCAATTGTATAAGTATAATATTACTAGTAGCAGTTTTTTAATTTTAATTAATAATTTTTACTATTTTATTGTTGTTTATCATGGAACCTTTGAGCATTAGGTATTACAATGTTTACTGTTATTTTTGGACTGTATAATATGATACAATGCTTATTACTTTATTTTGTATCAACTCTTTTTTTTTTAAACCACATTCTAACCATTTAATTTACTGAATGTCCAATTACTATTTTCTTTTATTTTGACTACATTTTTAGAATATTTCACTCTAGTTCCATTTTTTTTATTGTTCATTTCACTCAAAGCTCAATTCATTAAAAAAAATCGTTCTAAGACCTGTAATTTGTAATTACTATTCTACCATTGCAGTGATGTTTCTTGGACTACCTGTTTACTTTGGAGGGATACATTAGTTATTGTTTTTTATATATGTATTCTAATTTTATTAGTCAGTCAACTATAGTCACACTTAGCCACCACAAAACATGGCCACCACAGAAGTCACCTCATATATAACTTGTATATTAGAGGAAGAAATTCAGCATGTATATATAGTGATACAAGAAGAGGCAACAAAGGCTTGCATTGATAAATAGCTAACTTCTTTCATTGATAGTTACTTTAAGAGAAAAACACAAAGACACTTAAAAAAATAAATAAATAATACAGTTTTTTTTTTGTTTTGTTTTCGGTGATGAGAATAAAGACATTAATGATGTGTTTAATGGAAATGTAAAATTAAAAAAAATATATAAGGGAAAGAATATAATGAAATTTATAAAAAATATCAAAGATAAAATTAAAATAAGTTAAATGTTAAAAATATCTTTAAAACTTGTTAAGAATACAAAAAAAATAAAAATATACTTTATCTAAAAGTAAAAGTAGAGAATAGGAAACATGTTAAATATCTTTATTTTGAAACAAAATTGTGGGTTTCTGAAGCAATATTATTAGTTGAGAATTTCTTGGTAGAATGATATATATTATTCTGGTCAAGGAGGTGAGGTATATTCTGGTCAAGCAATAATGGTTAAGGTTGTGGCTTGTGGAGGCTTTTTGCACTATATGATTATGATTACAGAGGCCTAAAGACAAAAAGGGTACCATTTTTCTGTCTTTTTCTTTTCTTTTAATGAGGCAATGATGGATAAGTTTAGCTAAACATTAATATATTTTACATTCAATTTAGATCACATGTAGCATTATTGCCTTATCAGCATTATTTAAGATTTTTTTATAAATTCAATATTTTTACTTATGCAAATATTTTTTTAAAAATAAAGAGATTGGGTTATTGAGTGTGAAATTGTGAATAAATAAATACTAATAATAACAAAACTCGGCTGCAAAATAAAATATATATTAAGATAATATATATATATATATATACAAAAATATTATTTGTACACTAAAATTAATTATTAATATATTTGTATATAAATATATATAGTGTAATTTATTTTTAATACGTATTTATATTATATTTTAATATATATTTTATATAATAACTGACTTTAATAACTAATTTTAATATACATATATTTAAGATTTCTAATAATAAACTAAAATAAAATTGGAAAGAGATCGACAGAGATTCAAGATTTTTATCAATATTATTGATTGGAACACAAATATATATATATATATATATATATATATATATATACGACTTCAATATCATTAATTCATTATTGCACATTTCTTTGACTTTAAGCTCTACAATAATTAGAGGACAAAAGTTGCAATGAAGCATGCCAATGAGGCCAATATTTGTAGTATAGTGTTTTTTTTTTTTTAATGTTATCTATTGGCAGGTAATTAACTAGTTTTCATTGGTATATCTTACTAGTCAGTAGTCATGTCATTTAGGAAGAGTTTAGAATGCGTGTTTGGAATAATGGTTAAGGTGGTGGCTTGTGATGGCTTTTCACTATGATTACAAAGTCCTAAATTAATACCCACGTCAATTCTTAAAGTTTTATTTCAACAAATAAATAAGTTTTCAATTTATTTTTCGACACAATAATTACTCAAATTAGTCTTTAAAGATTAAAAATAAATATTTTAATTTTTAAAAAAAATTAATACACAAATTAATTTTCAGCGTTTTTCTTGTTTTTCTCTATCATAACAGTTTCCGTTTATTTTACTTTTACCATATGTTGACATTTATTATTATTAACTTAGATTTGTGCATGCGGATGATGACACTAGCATATTGATACGCTCTTTTTGTTAGAAACAAGTAAGGTGAATAATGATGTTTTCTAATTCAAATTAAAATATTTACTTTCAATACAAACATGTTTTTTAAAATAAGACATCTTTTGATTATATTAAATATAAAAATATCAAATAGTTTCAATATTAAATTTCTTATAAAATTATCTCTAATAATTTTATCAATTATTATTATTATTATTATTATTATTATTATTATTATTATTATTATTATTATTATTATTATTATTGAGTGACTATATATATATATTTTTTATATTATAAATACATACATAAGAATTTAATGAATAAATTTATTATTATTTTTATTTAAAAAATACAAAAAATTATGGTACAGTATAATTAATAATAATTATTATTATTTTATTTTTTTTATAAAGAACTGTTATGTTTGACTGAAAAAATTTTGGTAATTGATTTGTATATTAATTCTTTTAAAGACTAAAATATTTACTTTTAAATTTCTTGAAGACTAATCCAGATAATTACTATACTAGAAAATAAACTAAAAATTGTTTTGTCTATTAAAATAAAATCTTAAAAATTAATCTGTGTATTTTTTTAAATAAAATATTCATTTTTTAAATTCTTAGGACTGATTCGGTAATTACCATTTTTTTTAATGAGGCAATGATGGATAAGTTTAGCTAAACATGTAGCATTGCCTTGTCAACATTATTAACCCTCTCTTTTTGATAAATGTTTTCTCGATATTATTTTATATTATGATATTAATATTCATTTAGGATTAATTTGGATAGATTTATAAATATATTTTTTTACTTTTAATTTATAAAAAATTATAATATTCTAAAAAGTTATTTAAGTGTTTATGAAAAAATTTTAAAAAATGATTTTTTTATAATAAAAAGTTTTTTATCATTTTTTTAAATAAACACTTTTAAAACTAAAAAATCAAATACAAAATAATTTATTTATAATTTATTTTTATTATAAATATTTATTATTTAAACTCTTTTTAAAAAAAATTAATTAAACTATTTTCGCAAACTGGATCTTAATTTATACTATTAGATACCAGATGTTGGTGTTGCTTCTATTCTAGTACTCTCTCGTTTTCAAATAATAATATAATTTAAAATTATAAAAATATTATTTTTTAATTTCTATTCTTATTCGATAATATATAATTAGAAAAATAAGAAGAAAAAAGATATTAGTAAAATACTAAACAACAATAAATAAATAATTTAAGATTTTCTATAAATATATTTTAATTTTTATCAATTCAATATTTTTAACCTATGCAAATATTTTTTAAAAAAATAGAGATTGAGTTATTGAGTGTGAAATTGTGAATAAACCTATATTAATAAAGACACAAAAAAAAATCACATACTAAAAAAAACAAAACTCTGGCTGCAAAACGAAAAATATATTAAGAACTCTAATAACTTAAAACAAAATTGGAAATATCTTAACTGGTTCTGTGGTTTTTTTATCTAAATAAATATTAAGAAAACATTATTTTTGAAAATACGCACCGCAAAAATCTCTTCTACAAATACGTAGGACCACTTCTTAGGAGGCGCCTGCGAAATGGGTTTGCAATTTAACTCCAGGGTGGAGCCAACGAGGGACATGCTGGTCGTCTCCGCCAGGACATTCGAGCTCCTACGTGCAACACAGGCGACAGATTGAATCACGAGCACTATTAGTGTTATGTTAGCTGTTCTCTTTTATATGTTTTACCGTTCAGTATTGTTGTGACTTATTCCATGTTGCTTCCATTCACTGTTTTGTTACTTGTTCGAAGTTGATGTACTGTTTCCATTATGTATTGTTTTACTTGCTTCTATTAAGTATGGTTTTAGTATCTTATCATCATTTGATGTACATATGTAGTTTTAGTAATGATTACCCCTCATTTTATTATGATTATACCACAACAACAACACAGCCGTAAGATAAACAACACATGCAAATATGCATTAAATAAAACAAGAAGAAACATTTGACATTTTTTAGTACAACGAAACTCAAATATTGCAAAAACATACTACAATAAACCAAATTGGTGGCATTCTAGGTGGTAGAAACATGCGGACAATGTCGCCTTGTATGTCCTGGTTGCCTGCAAAGGCCGCACCGCTTACCTGGTCCCGGCTCAATCTCGTCCATCTCATTCTGAATCTTCGTAGACACCGGACGTCCTTCCATTGTACGTCGTAAGAGGGGGTCGGGACGGACACGTTGTCCTTCATACGGGGGCCACATCTCCTTATCCGGCATTGGCTGGAATTCTATTTCGTAGACCCGAAACATGCTATCAACCCGGTAAACCACATCGACATACTGTTGCCAGTCCAGTCTCGCATATGTGCAAGCGGCCAGTGCATGAGCACATGGGTAGTGTAACGCCTGGAAGTAACCACAGTCACATTTACGACGCTGAAGGTAAACCCGAAATCGAGACTGCACCCTTACAGCAGCTATTTCATCGACTGTGAATATGGAAGTAGCTCTGTCGTACGACGTCACTAGCATCTGGGAAATTCCCTCACGGTTCGCTAATATGGCTTTTTGCAAGAACTGTGAGAACACTTGACCGCATGCAATCTGCGCTTGTGCTTGCCGACCCTTGATGACGAATAACTCATTTAGGCGATGGTAGGTAGACTTGACAATTGCACATATTGGTAGATTTCTAGTGCCCTTGAGGACGGAGTTGATACACTCAGAAAGATTGGTTGTCATGTGACCATAACGTCGCCTGTCATCAAGGTGCTACAGCCATTTAGGTGGCTCTAACCCTCGGATCCAGGCCATCATCTGCGGTGATGTTACGGATCCTCGCACTGATTAACTCCAGGTAGTACTGCGCCTGCTCTTGCGTCTTCGATTACGCGGCATTAACCAGGTGTCTTTTGACTTCGTTACTCTTGAAACTAGTTGCAAAGTTGGAGGCAATATGTCGTACACAGTAAACATTGTGTTCCCAGCCACATCCTTCACGCTCCAATGCGGCCTTTATTGCCGCATGCCTATTGGAGATAAGCAGAACTCCTGGCCGAGTCGCTACATGTCTCCTCAAATTGGTAAGGAAGAAGTACCATGACTCTGTGTTCTCTCTTTCGACGATTACGAAAGCGACGGGTAGAATATTATTATTTCCGTCCTGTGCTATGCCCATGAGAAGGGTGCCTGCGTACTTACCATACAGGTGTATACCGTCCACCGACACCAGCGGCTTACAGTGCCTAAAAGTTTGAACACATGACGGGAACGACCAGAAAACCTGGTGAAACATGACACTCTCACCGTCTAGAGTGTTCCCGACATAGTACGGCCGCGTTTGGAGGTCAACAATTGTCCCTGGTGCGAAAATGCTTACTTAGTCAAACATGTCAAGGAGTAAACAGACAATGAATAGCAAAGACCATACCATAGTGAAATGCAAGTAATACCTGGGACGAAAGCTTGTAGCGCATTGAAGTATCTACGCAACTGGTCATACGAATCGTCCCAATCACCATAGATCCTTGCGATTGCCTTCTGCTTCGCGTGCCACACCTTCTTGAAAGACACCTTGTACTCGTACGCTGACTTTACTGATCCTTGCAATACCTTTACACAAATCCTCGCATCAGCATGTACCATGGGGAATATATGCTGGCAGATGACATTACTATCAAGTTGAGCGTGGTTTTGAGACATCGAATTTGCCAAGCAACTATGAGGCCCTTCATATTTTCGAATTTCCAAAAATCTTGAAGACCTTGTCTTCGCGACTCGTACCATCCAACGACATTGATCCTCGAACTGCTTGCATCGACATACATACCTACTTTGGTCTGACTCTACCACCTTATATTCTGCACTCCTACGAATGTTGTAATTTTTTACTGCCAGCATTGCTGTTTTCCGGTTGAGAAACTTCAACCCAATCTCGAGCTCCATCTCGCCTGACAAAGCGTAGCTGCTCGGTCTATCCTCTGCGGTACTCGAATGCATTGCTCCAAAATTTAAAGACAGGTAGTGTGCTGGTGTGCTAGAGAATACACCACCACCTCCCAATGCGACACGTGTTGGAGGAACAGAATCGCCATGCATAGGCTGTGTTTCCGGAACAGCTTCTGCCTCATCATCGTTGAAATCTTCAATCTCATTCTCGTCAGACATTTCTACAATGCCAGTATCAGGATACCTATTGAACCCAACAAAGGTAGAAGGGGAGGGGCGTGCTTCACGAATATCTGCATTCTGTTTCCGCATAACAAACGCGTTAAAACTTGGACTATGGGCCCTACTGGTATCCTGACCCGGAACAAAATCAGCCGCTCCCAGATTTCTCGCACCCTCTACATTATTGGAACTGGACGAGCTTCCACTAATATCCTGAAGATTCAGACAAAGCTCCAACGAATAGATGCTTCCTATGCTGCGATGATAAGAAAACATCATTGACACATGCTGATCAGATTTTATCTGCATCTTTTGATATGCAAACGAGTTGGCCACTGCAACCGGCATCCTGTAAATCAGCTTTGTGATTTCTTTTTTCCAACCATTTCGGTATGCATTAGAATCATATTCTTCAGGTCTTGCAACGATGTTTGTTGCGGAATCATTATCCATAGTGGATCGTCGCAAACGAATATAATACCTTGTGCCGTATGAGAAATTTTTTCATTAGGATATATAATCACATAAACGTTCTCTGAAGCCGGACACAAAGCAAACCAAACTTAATACCCAAAAATTTTTTAGAGAAGAAGATTGTGACGTTGAGAGCAATTTTGGAGAGTAAGAGAAGAGTAAAGATAGAATGGCTCCTTCCGTGAATGACCCACCGGCATTTATATAGGCATATTAAGATCCCACTTTGTTGGCAGTACACATGAAGTGCACCATCTCGTGTGTACTAACCCTGACTTGGAACCAATTCGTGGCCGCCGCCCCTGATTTCACCAATTCGCGGACGCCAGCCACTAAATGGCTGCTCCACCATTTCGTGAGGTGGCCCCTGCTGTCAGGCCCACTTCGCGGGCACCGGGGCTGAGTTGACGAGGAACTCCATTTCGCAGGCGATATTTTTTAAATATTTATTTATATAAAAAAGCCTCGGTTCTGTTTGCTCTGTTCGATTCCTTGACGATGATTGCTTTTAGCTATTTCTGCTACGATTTCCGTGATTTTAATCGCTATATTTGTATGATTTTTTGTAATTTCGATTATTGATTTTGGTAATATGATCTGCGTTTAGATTGTTCGAATTTTAGGTTAAACTCTGATGAAACAACAACGGACTTTGGAAATATCTCAGATCTAAGATCTAAAGAGAAGATAAGGTTAACAATAAACTGAACTGAACACTGTTAGGTGGCTTTACTCTTTATCCAAAGACTATTCATGACTGAACATCTTTTACTGCTGAGTTAGATTATGTAGTTTATTGCAGAGAGCATCCCTTATCTGGATCTAGGGTTGGGGGAAAGAGAAGAGAGAAAATATACCTCACAGAGGGGGATGAGTTCAACTTATTAACAATTAGTATTGAAACGGATTAGATGTGTTAGTTCATTGCTTTTAGATTAGTTTCTCTAATCCTCATATAGTTTAAGTTTACAATAAAATCATCAGGTTTAGTTTTGAATTTTGTGTTGAAAAATGTGAATTTGTTAATTTTGAAGTTTACTAGGTTTGAATGTTGGTTGACTAAGTTGACTTAATATACAGCACGAAAAGGGTCAGCCACTACCTAAGTTTGGTGAATGGGATGTTAATGATCCAGCTTCAGCTGTTAGATCCCGGCAAAACTGCGAGTGTAAGATGTTCTAAACCTGTGCATCTCTTTAATGTCTTCTATTGTTTAGGATATTTGAGTGGCTGTGTGTGTGTATTGTATATAATGCATGTGTATGTATTTCAAATGGATTTAGGAACATTTTTACTTAACAAGGTCTGCTCTATGTTGCATGTGTATGCATTTCAACGGATTTAGGAACAATGTTAATTAACAAAGCTCTGCTCTATGTTGGATTAACTTGTCTTGAGTACAAGTGTATTTTAGCTAGATAACTTGGCACCTTGATGTATATGAGGTAATAAGGTAATGAAGTAATGAACCTTATCATTCTTGTCTGTGTAGTTTGTTGTTCTAGCTCAGGGATCATTTGTAGAACTAACTCAGGAAGGTGTTTCTATTTCTTTGTCCAAGTTTAGTTAGTCAAATGGCAATGTAATCATTGAATAGATGCATGGTACTTGAATTAATCGTAAGGTATAGCGTGTTAACCTTCTCATGAATGAATTGATTTTCAGAAGAAATGGTTTTGCTGCATACAGAATCCTCCTGCAGAATCATAGTAGTGGTTGCTCCTGTCTAAAAGCTTGAACGAAGAACATGTTTATATCCAACATCTTTCTAAAGTAAACATTATACAATTCCTTCAAATGACAATAAGAATCCCTTCATTATGAAATTAATTCTTTTTTCTTCCAAATAAAAGACAAATGCAGACATTACAACAATTTAATCTTTCAACATGTTGAAGAGGATGCATGTGCTTAGAGCCAATACTGTTGATTTAACGGCAATAGAGCTTGGCAATCTGCCCTTATCCTTCCTTAAGAAAAGTCCTTGGTATATAGGAATATTGATAAGTACCAAGAACCCACACAACAGAATTTGCAATGACATATTCTTATAAGTTCCAAAACAGTCTTCACTAAGGACTAACTCCTTCAAGATGCCAAGTAAACAGAACAAATTGAGCAATGCAAGTGTTGCCAATACAGTGAACAATGGAGAAGCTGCTCCAAACTCCATAACTTGTTTCTTGTATCGTTCGGAAACATCTTCCTCCATGATCTTAGCTGTGACTGTAAAAGGAGAATCTGGAAGGCCAAATAACTTGGAGATGTTGTCTATGAGAGCAAATAGGTAAGAGCTTGTTCCCTTGTACAGCACCATCCTTAAGTCATTCCACCAACCTTGGATTGTGCCTCCAAATAACACAAACTCCAACAAACTGCGAGCACTTTCACCCACTATTACATATGCAAAAGGTATGAACCATATGCTAGACATCTGATCAGCAAAAGAAATGTATTCAGTGTATGAGACAAATGAGTACATAAAACATTTTTTATTATTAAGTTATACAACAAAAACGCAAGTTTTGCAAGATGCTTCTAAATAATCACATTACCTTTGGAAACAAGGGAATGCCTCTAAGGAGATAGAGTGAAGGGATAATGGAGTAACATAGCTTTGATAAGGAGGTGAGTGCCCAACAATTGTAGTAAGAATATCCCATTTGTAGGGCTAAGTTGATCCTTCCATGGCCATAGAATGCTGGACAATGCTTAGAAAGAAGAATTTGAAGTTCTCCTGCAGCCCATCTCTTGTGCTGAACAAGTGCTTGAAGCAAGGTGGTTGGAGCAACACCATAGAAAGCCTTCCTTGGTGGGCTATAGTACACTGATTTCCATCCTTGTAAATGTATACACAATCCTGTCATCACATCCTCCACTAGACACCCATATATCACACCCATCTACATTTAGAATGAACCATTATTCACTAATTTTTAGTATGCATATTAAGAAATCTTTAAAGTTTAAATATCTTATTGAATCTTATTAAGAAATTTTCACTTTCTTAAGATTCAATTACTTTTTCAAACAATCATGTTACATGCACATAAAAAATCAGCTACCAATCAGTTACCTCATATAGAAATATGTATTTAGCATCTCATAATTTTTTTTACTATACTTCTGTAAGCAAATTTAATTATTCGTCTATTGCAGGTTTGAATCTATTATAACATGATTGATAATTCTAATGGCTGATTATTTAGTTGAAAGATGTGAAACATTTGTTTATACATAAATTTATGACGACTAATTCGGTGATTAATTTTTATTATACAGGTAGCATTTTTGTTTTTCGAATCATTCGATATTTTACCAACTTTTATAAGAGCGCAAATAAATATATCCTGGTAAACTTCTGCTCATATATGAATTTTTCATTTTATAAATGGGGATTTTGTTCAATTAAGAGAGGATATGGAAATATAAGGCACCTCTTTTCCCCAAAGTGTGTTTTCTTCATAGGTGCAACTTGTTAGAGCCTTTGATTTTACTTCTAATTCATTCAAGTTTACTTCTATGCAATTGTCTCTCTCACTCCTTAATAAGTCATTCTTGTATCTATTACTGAACTTCATCCCACATAGAGCATCTCTTCTATGAAAGCAGCATGTTCCAATGTACAAAGGACCATCATAACCATCCGCACCATGCATCTCCACCTTCATATAATAATAATAGAAATAATAATAATAATCAACACAAGAAAAAAAATGAATCATTTGAATATTTTTCATTTTATTTATATTAGTGAAGATGAAGTGACTCACATCAATTAATGTTAATAGAGTGCTGCTGTATATGTCATGCTTGAGAATGTTGTCAAAATTCTGAGGGAACTGCACAAAAGCAATTTCATGGCCTTTCTCTTCATCCATCAAAAAGCAAAGAGCATCCCTCACTGATTCTGAACTGCTTGAGTACATGTCACAATCTACATTTAGAACGATCTTTGCATTGCTAATCACTGATGACACCCTTAGCTACAATTAATTAATTAGTTGCAACATAAGAAGAATTAATATAATGTAACATATATATAGTTATAGATTAATAAAATTAGCACTTAAATTTTATACAGACAAATAACTAATCGCGTATTACTACATCAATAAAAATAACTAAATTTTAAAATTATTGCTTAACATATTATCTAAACGCATGAATTTTATTAGATGACTGTGAAATTATAAAACATCTATACCAAGGAGTTCATGGCTCCAGCTTTGAAATTGTGATGATGTTGGGGTCTCTTCTCACGAGCCAAATACACAAGAGTTGGCAAATAATTCCCATCTTCATCTTTAGAATTATGAGGCTCCTTCTTATGCAGTATTATCTGTTATCATAACAATATCAAATTAATTAATTAATATAAATGATCACCTAATTAATTGATAGAAAAAAGTTGAATAATAAATAATGTTACTATATTATTATACTTGAAGAATTGTGTCATGGTCACGTCGAGAAGAATATGAATCCCACTGAGAAAATCCACTATGCTTTGAGCGTTCTTCACTTGCTACTCTTCCCAATTTAGTTGTATCTTCAATTCTCTTTTTCATTTCATCGTATAATTTCTATACCATTAAATATGAACACAAAATTGCATAGTCAGAAGTAAGTATATTGTGACATTATACTAAAATTTTATTTTTCCTATAGCTTTAAGGACAATTTATATATTAAAGTGTTTTTATATTTTGGTCTTAATATATAAGAGTAAAGTGATAATTAGATTCTTGAAGATTTTGACTTCGAATTAATTAGTCTTTGAAAAAAAAAGTACTAATATGATCTTTCACGGTATTAAACTTCGAATTAATTAGTCTTCTATTAATTTATCAACTTAATGATAATATTTATATATTCTGTTAATTATTCTGACGTGTCTATCTATAAAAGATAGTTATGGAAACTCAAAAGATAATAAATGTTTCAGTGTCTAAAACTATATCGTTTTTATGCTCATGACAGCAATAAGACATGAAATACATGGATAACTTCATTTTGTTTTGAACTATTCATAGACAGAAAAACATATATGTTCACCATTTACTATTATAAAAGACTTAACTAATTGATATTTTTTTTTCAAAGACTAATTAATCCGAAATCAAAATTTTCGAGAATGTGTCATTTTACTCTTATTATTATATCTTACCTGAAATATGAATTTGATGAAAATACATTAAAGTTACATGATTATACCTTAATGTTTGCGAATTCTTTAGTAGCATGATTATGGTGAAGAAGGATATTATTAAAATAAGCAGCTGGAGACGTAGGTTGAACATTGAATTTCTTGCAGAAAGGTAACCAATGCTTGGCAAAGAGAGAAGCTTCCAAAAGAGCATAGAAAGTGAGCTCAGAAGCAGCATCATCAGAGAGATAAACACTCAGCTTCTCAGAAGGATAGTCATAAGCCATAAGAGACAAGACTGTGTTGATCACCATTATTGGTGGCTCAATATCTGGATCTGCTGTGCACACAAATATGTCCACTTTTGGTAACTTGCTTTCTTCATATCTGTTATTTAATTTACACCATTAATAATAATTATTATATTATCTACTCCTATATATATTTTTTTATTGATTGTCTTATTATCACTACAAATGTATTAAATTACTTTTTTTTTGAAAGTAGAAAGACTCAAATCGGTTTTTTTTATCTAAATACGCACTGTAAAATGATTTATTTACTAAATGAGCACGATAACTGTACTCATTTTAGTAAATATATTATTTTTCCATACGTATTTAGATAAAAAAGTCGACTCAAACCTACAATTTTTAGATAAGTATGGAGAGATGATGTTATTTGAACTATGACTCGTTGACAAATTTATTAATTTAATTATTCACTACTATATATGTTAAATATATCTTACTAATACATATATAAATATTTTATTATTAATTAATAACAACAATATCTTTTCGTTCAATTTTTATTATAGATATATAATAATTGATAGATCTTTTATGTGGGTGGTTTTTGTCGTTCTTCTCTCTTTTATCAATAGTAAAATTTAGTTATACAACAAAAATTCTCTATATATAAACTAAAATTCACTACTAAATAAATTATTATATATTTATTTATATTTATTTATATTTATATATTGATTCACATGTTATTAAAATAATTAAACTTAACTTATTATAATAACATAATTAAATCTACAATAAACGAATAATTAAATTAGATTTGTTTATAATAACATATTTTTTAATTATAAAATATTAAATATGTATTTCTATACATAATAATTAATTAATAATTAATTTTTAGCATTTAGATAAATACTATTGATGATATATATGCAAGTGATACATTTAAGTAATAATAAAAGAAGAGTCATGTTATCAATAAGTTATATCTCAAATGGCAGGTCTGAGTCTCTCTATTTTTTGTAAAAAAAAAAAGAAAAAAAAAAGAAAAAGAGGAGGAGTCATGTTGAATTTTTACCATTTGCAAGGCCATAATGTCAAAAATGTTAGAAGGACTAATAATGTAAACAGTAATAATATTAAGGAGACAAAAAATAATCTATTTAAATAATTTAAATGATTTTATTTAATATTTATTTATTATAAAATTTTTAAATAAAACTATAAATAATAAATTTTGACAATTTTTTACTAACATCTTTTTGTTATAAAATATTTTCGTATGTAAAATATTACCTTTGAGAGAGTCTGTTCTTGAAGGTTTTCCTAAACACTAAGTTCCACCGGAAGGCTTGAGCCAAGACCCAGTAGAGGCCGAACCACAGCTCCGCCGCAAGCAACCCGAGCCAAGTCCATGTCCCATAGTAGTAATCTTCGCCGCCGCCGTGGTTTTCTCCTCCGGTGGGTATGTGGGTCAACCGGTAAGCATAGACAAAGCAGATGGCGACAAACAAAGACACTGAGAACACCCTATGTAGGAAGCTCCCTCTTGATTTGGTTGTCTCAAACAATGATTCTTCATCATCACTCCTCTTTACAACCATATCTTTCTAATGACTTTAATTCTATGTATTTCGAAATATATATAACAATTAATAATAATAACAATAATACTAGTTTTCTTTTCTCAAAATAAAACTTATTATTACAAAAAAACTAATAATAAACTAGTTAACATATATAGAGTGATGAAAGAATGTAAAGTGTAATAATAACTTGTATTATTAGAGGAAGAAATACAGCACATATATAGTGATACATGAAGAGGCAACAAAGGCTTGCATTGATAAATAGCTAACTTCTTTCATTGATAGTTACTTTCATAGAAAAACATAAAGACACTTTTAAAAAAAAAAAAAAAAAGAATAAAGTATTTTTTTATTTCGGGTGATGAGAATAAAGACAACAATCATGTGTTTAAAGGAAATGTAAAATTTTAAAAAAAAATAAAGGAAAGGACATAATGAAAATTTTCAAAAATATTAAAGATAAAATTAAAATAAGTTAAATATTAAAAATATATTTAAAACTTGTTAAGAATATAAAAAAATATATACTTTATCTAAAAATAAAGTAGAGAGTAGGAAACATGTTAAATATCTTTATTTTGAAACAAAATTGAGTGTTTCTGAAGCAATATTGGTTGAGAATTTCTTGGTGGAATGATATTATTCTGGCCAAGCCGTCAAGGTATATTTCAATATTTGTAGTATACTTGTTTTTTTTTTAAATGTTATCTATTGGCAGTTAATTAACTAGTTTTCATTGGTATATCTTACTAGTCATGTCATTAGGAAAAGTTTAGAATGCGTGTTTGGAATAATGGTTAAGGTTGTGGCTTGTGATTGATATTTTTTGCACTATGATTAGTTGATTACAGAGGCTTAGAGACAAAAAAGGGTACCATTTTTTCTCTGTCTTTTCTTTTTCTGAATGAGGCAATGCATGATGGATAAGTTTAACTAAACATTGATATCTTTTATACATTCAATTTGGATCACATGTTGATGTAGCATTGCCTTATCAACATTATTAACCCTCTCTTTTTTATAAAGAGAGTGTTATGGACCAATAATTTTTGTAATTTATAACTATCAAGTAGTCATTAATAATGTTTTTAATGGTGTGAAATTTCATCTAATAATGTGGGATTACTCATTTTTGTTTTGCTGGTTACATGCTGGTCAGAATTTAATAAAATTGCTATCTCCTAAACTTTTCTTTTTATAAATGTTTTCTCGATTTTTTTTTATATTATGATACTAATATTCACTTAATTTATTACTATTAGATCAGAGACGTTGGAGTTGTTTCTATTCTAATACTCTCTCATTTTCAAATAATTGTTTAGTTATGAAATTATTTTTTTACAAATAATAATATAATTTAAAATTATAAAAATATTATTTTTTTAAATTTAGATTCTTATTCAATAATATATAATTAGAAAAATGCATAAGAAAAAAGATATTAGTAAAATACGAAAAAACAATAAATAAATAAATAAATTATTTAATATTTTTCTATAAATATATTTTAGTTTTTATAAATTCAATATTTTCAACCTATGCAAATATTTTTTAAAAAAGTAAAGAGATTGAGTTATTGAGTGTGAAATTGTGAATAAATACATACTAATAATAACAAAACTCTGGCTGCAAAATAAAATATATATTAAGAACTCCAATAAGTTAAAACAAAATTGGAAAGAGATTGAGAGAGATTCAAGATTTTTATTAATATTATTGGAACACAAATATACACTACTTCAATATAATTAAATAATTAATTCATTATTGCACATTTCTTTGACTTTAAGCTCTAAAATAATAATTAGAAGACAAAAGTTGCAATGAAGCATGCCAATGAGGCCAACACAAAGGACTTAATCATCACATTGCTTGATATGCTACCTTTATCACTACGGATGAAAAGAGCTTCATAAACTGGTAAATTCACCATTACAATCATTGCACTAATCACAATTTGAATAATCATAATCAATTGTCCCATAATAATTCTCCTAATTCCCACAAGAAGACCAAGAAGGTTTACTAATGCCAATGTTACCATCATGGTCAACATGATTGATGAACATCCTCCAAAGTCAATGATTTCTTTCTCATACCTCTTTTGAACATCCTCGGTGACAACCTTGTCTGTTACTACAAAATTTGTTTGTGATAGTCCCAATTGCTTTGTTATGGTATCAATGAATCCAAAGAAATAGGAAGTGGTTCTCCTTATGAATCTCATTCTTTGCAAGTTCAACCAACTCTTTATTGTGGATCCACAAATCAATGCCTCACATAGGCTATAACCATTGTTGGCTACAAATGCATATGCAAAGGGAAGGAACCATAGGCTTGTAGGCTGCAAATTAAGACACGCATATTTAAAATACAAAGAATTAATTAAAATGAGTTAGTTAAGTAAAAATATAATTAAGGAATATGGAGAAATTGGTAAGTATTAGCTTTATTTGAGGTATATGATTTTTGTTTTTTATTTGTATCATTTTTTGGAATGATTTAAGACTTCAATTTTGATACACTAATAATATATAAAAATTTTATATAGAATTATATTATTATCATATTAATAAAAATTATTTATTTTTAAATCCACCACTTAAATGTCGTTTAGATGTATAAATTAAATTGAAAAACCATATAAATACTATCAGCTAATTAAAATTAAACTCATAATTTAAATATACTAATTTAAATTTGATATAAAACAATTTAATAGTATATATTTAGCAAAAGTTATTGATGTAAAATTATACTAAGATTTGTACTATTAAATTGATTATTTTAGAGCATATGCACTAAATTTATTTTGGTAGTTTATTATTTGTCTGATCATTTTGTTTTGCATCACTCTAATATCCTTAATTGTTTATGAACTTCCTTCACAAAGTTGATTCGGCAAGTAATGATTAAGTCAAAGAAAAATATCTTAGAGATATATATGTACTACAATAAATTAAAGATTTAATTACTCTATTAATCCTTATAATTTTATCAAATTTTTAATTAAACTTTTATAATTTTTTTTCTTTTTAATTGGATCTCGACATTACTTTTAATTTTGTAATTAAGCAATTTTTATATCAAAAACGTTAAAATTAACATAATATTTCTTAAAATATATGTAATCAATGATCTAATTAGATTTCTAATTATAAATAATTAAATATCTTCTATTTGTGAATAAATATTCAATTAATTCTAACATTTTTATACTAAAAAAAATTTAATTATAAAATTAAAAACAGTATAAAAACTCAATTAAAAATATATATATAAAAATCTAATTATAAATTTAATAAAACTATAACAACTAACTAACAGAATGATTAAACCTAAATTAAATTATCTCAATGCATGACAACATACACCAAGTTCAATCCTAATTCAAATCAACAGCAATAATAATGCCTAAAACTTTCTGTTTAATTAAGAATGAAAAGCAAACCTGTGGGAACAATGGTATTCCACGAATGAAGCAAAGAGGTGGAAGAATGGCATAACAAAGAGTAGGAAGTGACAAAGGTGCCCATAAGAGGTAGACACAATAACCCATTTGAATACCAATGTTGATCTTGCCATGCCCATAAATGAAAGGACAGTACTTTGAGAAGAAAATTTGGAACATCCCCTCCGACCACCTCTTATGCTGAACAAGTGCAACATCTAAGGTTGTTGGAGCTACACCAATGAATGCTTTCCTTTCTGGATTATAGTATATTGATCTCCATCCCCTGCAAGTTATTGCAAGCCCACTTGCTATGTCTTCCACTGGAATCCCATACACCAATCCCATCTACAAGTTATTATAATTTATATATTTTCTTGTTAGTTATATATATTGAGATATTAAATTTGACTCATCATTCATTTAGATGACTTTTTTATTTAAGTAATAAATTTAAAAATTAATTATTTTTATTGGTGTGATAATACGGCTAAAATTTTTATATATGAATAATTTTAATGTGAAATACAAAAATATTTGATTATTTTAATATTAGAAAAGTATGTGGAACCAAAAGGGGATCAGCCAAAAGATAAACAAAACAATATTAAATTAATTAATTTAATTTTTATTTAATTTTTAATGTTTGTTATTAATTGCCGTTTTGAATAAAATCTCTCATTGACTAATATGTTTCAAATTCCCAATAACCACCCCTGGGATCACGGAACCCTTTCAGCAAGCCCGATCCAAAATTCATTTTTCCTTTCGTCAAACACAAATTTGAAAAATACATAAAAGAACATCTATTTAATATGAAAAAGAAACATTCTCATACTTAGTAGAAGAAACATCCATATATATTAACTCGTAGAGATTTTGAATTCATCGAAAGGTATTTGGCTGGATTTTGGCTGATATACTTTTGGTTCCCTAGCTTTACTCTTTAATATTTTACATAGTTGTGGTGGTAGTACAAAACGTCAATGACGTTTTATAATAAAAAAGAAATTTAATTATGAAAAAACAAAATGTTATTAATGTTTTGTAATAAAAAATATTATTTTATTTATTAAAACACAAAATGTTATTGATGTTTTGTTAAAAAAATATCATTTTAATTGAAAAAATACAAAACGTCACTTACGTTTTATACATAACCATAATAGTAACACAGAGTTTAGTTCATCATGAAAAATTTCACCCTTAATAATATAATATTAAAAAGAAAAAATTCTGATAACACACAATTAGTCATTTGTATAAAATTTATTTATAATGATAATAAGAAAATTAAACTTATAGTTATATAAGTATATATATAATTATTTATGTGTTCTTATTTAATAATTTAAATTTTTAAGATAAGTAGTTTTATTATGATATAATATCAAAATTTTTATAATTAAGAGATGAAATAAAATTTAGAATTTATTAATTTTAATGCATTGAGAGATTAAATTACACAATTATTTAATTATATTTATTTTTTTATGATTATTCACGCAATTAATAAAAAAATTAATTATTTTTATTAATATAGTAATACATAATTAAATGTACGAGTGCATCAAAACTAAATTCTCAAATCTATGCTAAAATATCATAGAACACAAAGTTAAGCATATCAAATTGTGAAATAATAATTAAAATAATCAATAAATTTGTTCCCATATCTCCTTTAATTTCCAAATAAATACCAATATAAATAAATAAATAAATACCTCCTTCCCCCAAAGGGTGCCATGCTCATAGGAGCAAGTAGCAAGAAGTTTTGATGCTTCATTCAATTCATCAACTGTTCTATTATCTTCTATTTTGGTGTTGATCATGATATGATCCAATTTGGCTTTGTAATCTTTAAAGTGAGCTCCAGAGAGGCTTTCTCTTCTATGGAAGCACCCTGTTCCACAATACAGGGCAGCTCCATGTCCACTTATTCCAGCTAGCTCAATCTTTAATTTGTACATATATACACAACAAATTAATAGATCTAATTAAGTTCTTATATTATGCAAACATTGTTTTTAATTTAAATCTCTTTGAATTTTTAAATTTTTAAAAGAATATAATAATAATAATGATTATTTGAATAGGTGTTTCATCACAAAATTTTAAAACTATAAAAATTTAATTGAAAATCCTCATTATAAATATTATCACAAGATGTTTGCAATTTTCTCTATACTCTCTTGTGAGTGTCAACTTTTGTTATTTTCAAACTTCTTATATTAACTGATCAAATTATTGTTAAGAGTAATTACTGCCACGTGGTACTTTTGTTAATCTAATAAAGGAGCTACTCATATGAAGATACCTAAAATATTTTTTTTAAAGATATTTTTTAATAATTAAAATTTAATAAATAAAATTGATTAAACTATATTATTTTTATTAAAATTAGATTGGACAAATCAATTTGACTAAAAAATTAATAAATTAAATTTTAAATCGGTCTAAAATAATATATTTTTTTATAAAAAATGACTACAATACCGTTATTATAAAAAATAACTAAAATACTTTTATTATATATATATATGAGTATTTTAATCATTTTTATAATAAAGATATTATAGTTATTTTTTATAAAAAAGTATTAATTTAAATTGCTTTAAAATTTAGTATATCAGTTTTTTGGTCAAATTAATTTGTCTGATCTAATTTTGACAAAAATAATATAGTTTAATCGATTATATATGTTAAATGTTAATGATTAGAAAATACCTTTAAAAAAAACATTTTAAATATCTTTATCTAAGTGGCTCCCCTCTAATAAAAATATTTTATGAAGATAACAGTTAAAATGTAAATACATATTATATCAAAAAATAATTTTAATTAAATATGTCCATTCAATTAAAAATTTAATTTTTTAATATTAAATTATTAGGAGTAAATATCTCAATAAATAATCCAAATTATGTATTAAATTTATTTTTTAATTATTGTTTTAAAATCTTTTTTACAAAATATCATAGATGCTTTATGTTAATACCATAACAATATAAAATACTAAAATGATCAAATATTTTTATATTTTATATTAAAATTATTCATAAGTAAAAAATTTAGTCTAACATTTCTAGGTTATTATTTTTATATAAAAATATTGTTAACCAGCCCACATACCATATCTGTGGCAAGGCAAGAACTGGCATAGAGATCATTGTTGGTGAGATTATTATAATTTTGTGGGAATTGAACATAAGCAATGTTTTGGCCTCTGGATTCATCCATGAAGAAACATAGTGTTTCTTGAATTGTATCTGCGTTACTTGGGTACATGTCACAATCCAAGTTCAGAATCAAGGGACCATTGCTTATCTCCGATGACACTCTTATCTGTATATAATAACAATAAATTAATATGTATAATTAATTACTACTCTATGATAAAAATAAAAATTGATCATGATATATATATACCAATGCATTCATAGCTCCTGCTTTGAAATGGTGAGGGTAATTGGGTCTTTTCTCACGTGCCATGTATACAACTCTTGGCAATTGTATTCCCTCTTCATCTACAGCATTTTTATCCCTTCCATCGATTATGATCTGGGTAAATCAAATAATAAATAATAAATAATAAATAATAAATAATAAATAAACTAATTTAATTTATTATTCAATGCACATGAACCATTATTTTCTTTTTTCTCCTCCAAAAAAAATATATAATTTAGTTAGCTATACCTGCACGATAGAATGGTGGTCCTGCTTTTTGGTTTTCGAACTCCATTCTTTGAAACCTTTGTGAAAATTCCTCTCACTATGTGCAACCTTACCCTTTGCTAATGTTGTTTCAATATCACTTTTCATTTCTTCGTATAATTTCTGCCATATAATTTTTTTCATGCAAAATTATTGAAACGCTTCAACAAATACATAAATATAATTATGTATTAAGTGTCGGTTTAAGTGCAATTTTATACATACATATATGTAGAAACTTAGGTGCAGTCGTAAAGTTGATAGCTGAAAACCGTTAGATAATTTGACTGATTTGATTAAATTTTCATCTAACGACTCACAGCTGTCAACTTCGTTGAGTTTTCACTTACATAATATATATATATAATTATGTATTATATTTTGCAATAACAAAAGTAATTAAAATTTAATGCTTAAATAGTACTAATATACATAAACGTATAAATTAATTTAATGATAATATATTCAATATATGATGAAAATTAAAGTTCCAAATTTTTATTATTACTCAAACCATGCATGTGTTCAAATGTTTAATTTTCAAGGGAAAAAGGCTTATTTAATAATTTTGTCATCATCAATATTTTAAATTTTATTTTAAAAAATATCACTACATACATACCTTGATAAATAAACATTGTTTATGAAAGTCATCATCATGATCATGATGATGGCAATGATAATTATGATTTAGGGCGGAAAAATAAGCGTGAGGTGACCTAGTTTGAAGATTGAATTTTCGGCAGAATGGCAACCAATGTTTAGAGAAAATGGAAGCTTTGAAGAGTGCATAGAATGTTAACTCTGATCCTCCATCATCAGAGAGATACACACTCAACTTATTTGAAGGATAATTGTATGCCATTGCTGATAATATTGTGTTAATCACCATTAATGGTGGCTCTAATTTTGGATCAGCTGTGCACACAAATATGTCCACCGCTGGCATCTTCTCTTCATCATATCTGCATATATAACAAATTTTACAATATTATGTCATCATTTGTCAATTAAATACCAATTCATCCTTCTCATTCCTCTATTCAACAATATGTACATATATTGATATTTTTTATTTTTCTCATAATTATTTTTCATATGTAATCCTATACCACTGTTAATATGTATGCGTTATAATTATTTTCTCTTTAAGAAACTACTGCAAATAATGTTAAAAAAAAGTAACTAAATACGGATGAGTTGGCAGCATTGATAGAGTTTCAGGACTAGGTTGAAACAGCTCAGACTAGATTTTACATTTAATAGATTTATTAGGGCAAAAAACGTTAATAAACTATGGTGACTAATTATTTACACAAATTCGTCATAGGCAAATTTAGTTTGAATCAACTTATTTCGAATTACATAGGATGCGGTCTTTTTGAGTAAATCGAATCAACCTGATTCGAATTACTGTTAGTGTGTAATTCGAATCGGGTGAGTTCGAAATATATGTGTATGTGAGTTATTATATAATTTGAATCAGCATGATTCGAATTATATGTAAACGCAGTTCGAGCTTAGGTGATTCGAACTACATATAAGTGTGGTTTAGTTGATACATGAACCAAATTTATCTTTGGCGAATTTATGTAAATAATTGGTCACCATGACTTATTAACGTTTTTTGCTCGATTTATTATGTAGTTAATTGGCTGGATCCAACTTATAATTTATTATTTTTTTTAAAATACTAAATCTAACTTGTTATTTAATTTGATCTGGCCTAAAATTTATTAACAAATCTCATAATTTTATATAAAAATAAAAATATTATTTAATTTTTTTAAAAAATAATGTAATATATCATATTTAATATTTATAAACAAATTAAATTTAAAAAATATTTAAAATATATAAAAGTATTTATAATAAAATATAATAAATTTAAAATATCTAATAATTTTGTTAATAATAAAAAATTATTTATATATTTAATTATATTTTAATAAGTTAATAAAATTAATTAATAAATCTAGATATATTCTATTAAAATATTAAAATTTTTATAAAAATTTGTATTTATTTTATGACAGGTCAAACTAAATCAAACTAAATACAGACTAGACTACAAAACTCCTAACAGACGAAAATGTATCTTCTCCAGTTTTTTTAACACTTGCTTTCATTTTTGATTTTCTAAATGGGATCAAAAATAAATAAGAGAGAAAAAATAATGAATGATTAGATTAAACACTGCACATCATCCAATTTTTTTGTCACTAGAAAAGATCCACTCGCCTAACAGACCCTGATTTATTTTCATTTCTAACTATGGGCTATATGAATTGGGCTGTGGATGAGTTTAGAGCATGGTGCTTCTTTCAATGCGAAATTGATTCAGGTTTATTTTTTAGTAAATCAAGAGAATATACTGTTAGGGAGCGGATCATTTCCAATAAAAAAAAAATTGGATGGTATTCAATATTTAATTTAATTATTGATTATTTTTTCTCTCATTTATTTTTAGTCCAATTTATAGAATCAAAAGTGAGAGATCACACTGTATTTTCTCCAACAAAAACCAGAGAGAATCTATTTCCCTGATACAGCATGTAGAATATGATTTTTTTAAAGATTTTTTTTATTTAAAGATGTGTAATCAAGATTTCAAGCCTCATTCAGCTTTGTACTAATTCACTGTGATACTAATAAAGTGACAGACTCCAACCTTTAGATGATTGACTGCCTCTCATGCAGCAGGACATAGCTTAGGCTTCTTTTGTTTTTTCTTTCTTGTCTTCCGTTTCTTTTTGTCTTTTTTCTTTCCAATACCAAAAAATTACAAAAAGCAACTAAACACCGATGAGAGATATGTTCAAGTTAACATGGAGATGGCTATGTGATATGATGGAGAATTAATGTTAACACATAATTAGAAAGAGCACTAATTAATACTTAAGAAGTTTAGAGAAAGGGACTAGGAATAGAAAGCTAATAAATTAAGGTTGAAAAATATAGTAATGATGAATATATTTATATTATTAACTATATTACCTTTGTAAAAGGGTATGTTTGGATGGAGATTGAAAAGCTATTCTCCAACGAACAGATTGAGTGATGATCCAATACAATCCAAACAAAATCTCAGACACCAACATAGCAATCCATGCCCATGATTCTGTTCTTGTTGCTGTTGGGAAGTTTTTTACTCTGTAGAACAAAATCAAAGATATGGATACCAATATTGTTGATGCAAACAACTTGTAAGCACCTCTGAATCTTGCTTCTTTTGTCTCAAACAATAAAGGAGCACCAACAATTTCATCATCTTCTTTTTCCCTCATCTTGATTTCTCTCTCTCTCTCTCTCTCTCTCTGAAAAAACACACGCTCTGTCACTCACTTTGATGAGATGAAGATGAAGATGTTGTAATTTGTTTGGCTATGCTACTATATAAGCTGCAAATTATATATTAAGAATATAACATTTGTTTTATCAACAATGCTAGGAACTAAGAGGATATCAGCAAAAAATCAACCAAATATTTTTATGTGAATTCAAAACCTCTACGTGGATGGTGCTTATACTAGGTATTAGGATGTTTATTTTACTAAGTATCATAATGTTTTTTTTTTATACAAAATGGATGTTCCTTTATATATTTTATAAATTTTTTTATATACTAAGAATCGGGATTATTGGAAGTAGGGTTCTGTGATTCCCGCCCCTAATTCTCCAACGTATCATTCAAAATTTTAATTTGGGGTGAAAAACAATTAATATCAAATATTATAAATTAAAAATAAATAAAATTAATTAAATATAATGTTGAGTTAAGAAATTAACTAAAATAATTAGTGATGACAAACATTATTTTTGGCAAAATAAATAATTAGAGTTGTTAAATTAATAAGTACACATTGCTAATTATTTATGTTATGTTGCAGGTTATACTTCATTTTTGGCAGCCCAAGTTGAATGAATAACAAAACAAAGCTAATGGGCTGAATGGAAAGTGTGAATAAAGACAAGCCCAAGTCATTCATATCAAACAAAGAAGCATAGCAAGACACCGGGCCAAAAAGAGAAGAACCCGATCCAAGCTTGAAATTGTTTTCAATTTCCCACCATCTTGCTCCAACCAAAGCAACGTTCCTCTCCTCTCAAATCAAGTCACATCAAGACTTCAGTAAAGTAGGAAAGAGAAAGAGAAGAAAAGCTTCCTCCATAAGCCAGTAACCAAAGAAGCAAGAAAGAGAAAAATCTAAGCTTGAAGCACAGAAGCTAAAGCAGAAAATCTAATACAAATCAAGTTTAAGAAAGGTAATCCATCTCATCTTGCATGCATCAGATCTTCGTCCCTTCTTCCCAACTCTCTGCACTATCCAAAAATGGCATTCAAAGAAAAGTTGATCTCTGTTCTTCACTGCTACAAATCCACGGTCACAAGAGATTCTTGGGGACCAAGTTGCATCTCTATGGTTCAGATTTGGTTGACCATTGGAAGACAATTTCGGTTACTCCTTCTTGGCTTTCGGACAAGTTGGAGAAGTCAGAAGCAAAGTTCCCATTGTGAGGATTAATGGGAAAAAGTGAGACAGTGGGTTGATGAAACTCAAGGCTCAAGGTGTTGACCTTGGAAGCAGAACCAAGCAACATGCAATGAGATAAAAGAAGCTTGCTGCTCATTCAGAAAGCAAGGAGAGAAAACCAGTGAATTGAGGTCTTGTTCTGAGAAGAGCTCTTTGAAGAAGTTCAACTAACTGGACAGTGTAACCTAATCAAAGGTGCATTCCGCCAGTATGAAGAACTGAATCAGAGGCTTGCTAATCTGGTTTTTCGCATAGCACAGAGGCTGTTGATGAAGTCAATCTCCTTCATGTTTTACTGATTGTAATGTACTTTTCTAAGTTTATCTTTCTGTAATTTCTTGTGAGAAAAGGCATTGTGAGAAAGCTCAAGAAAAAGCCATGAGTGGAAAAAGGTTGAGTGAAACACTTGAGAGAAAAACCTAGAGTTATTTTCAGATTTTTTTAGGTTAGCTAAGTGTCTTGTATCTTGTACCTGTTTGGTACCCCTTTCTTAGTTGGGTTAGCACTAAGAGTGAATAGTTGAGTGTTAGCATAGCCAATGTCAAGTTAGGTTAGAACTTGAGTGTGAAATTGGTGTATGTAATACTGTTAACTATAGTGAAATTCTTCCATAGTTGTGGAGGAGACTGGATGTAGGTTGCATAGCACAAAGCAACCGAACCAGGATATATGCTGGTGTTAGTTTTTTTTTCTCTGTCATGTTCTGTTTTCTGATATTCATGAGACAAAAATAATTTGTCTCATAAATTTTCGCTGCTGAGTTCAAACAGAATCAGATTTGTAACTTTGCTATAAAAAAGGTAAAAATAGCAAACCAAAGGAAGGCATAGATTCAACCCCCTTCTCTAAGCCTACCACAACCTTCATATAACTATAAATTAGTTAAGTTGTTTACTTTTTTATTGATCACCTCTTAATTTTATATATTTTTTTTTGTTTTATTCATCACCTTAGCTTTTTCCTTTTTAATATTAATGTATATATCAAGGTGATTTATAGTATTATGATAAAAAATAGTATTATTATATGAATTATATATATATATATATATATATATATATATATATATATATATATATATATATATTAGAAAATGGTTTTATTGACTAGAATAGAAAAAATTATAATGTAGCTTAGCCAATAGAGATCAAATGAACCTAAGAAAATAGAGTATTATTATATAAAAGTTACAAAAAGTAATTAACTAATAAAGTAATAATCCAATCTTAAGAAAGAATATTTAATTCAAAGAAGAAGAAGACGTTTAAAGGAAAACACAACTGAGACATTATAAAATTCATTTTCAAGTGACTTTGCAAATGCAATTAATTACGGATATCATAGGCAAATCTTGTTTTCAAACATAAAATCACTACAGTTGATTCGAATCGTCTACAAAGTTGAAATGATCAAATCCAATTATTCAACAAAAATCACACGTGATGATCTAAAAGACAAACAAATGGAGAGAGAGAGAGTATTTAATGCCTGGTAATAAGTGTCATTGTTA
Organism: Arachis hypogaea; assembly: GCF_003086295.3. Taxonomy (NCBI): domain Eukaryota; kingdom Viridiplantae; phylum Streptophyta; class Magnoliopsida; order Fabales; family Fabaceae; genus Arachis; species Arachis hypogaea. Next base: position 1,458,709 of record NC_092042.1, on the reverse strand, counting down.
TCTAAAAATAATGTCCAGACATACATTTGATAAGAGTCATTGTTATTATTTATTGAAGTGACAATGCAATAATGCAAAGCCAGCAAAGGTCATAGTCAGAACACTTGCTGAGTTGTTATGTTTGCCTGCTATACATATTTTAGATACAATATTTATTTATATAATAATAAAAATAAAAAATATTTTTAAATATAATTAAATATATTTAAATATGATTACATATTAATATATTTAATTTTATTTTTAATTTATATTTTTTAAATAAATTTATAAATAATATATTATTATTTATTAAAATAAAAATTATTTTAAATATTTTATATAATTAAAAATATTTAAAATAATTATAATATTAATTTATATTTTAATATTTATATAAAGTAATTACTTAAATAACAATGACAAAAATATTTTTTTACGAAGATATTTTATTTAAAAATAGGACTTATTTATTTAGCTATATTTTAAACAAAGACAATATTTTTATAAATATCAAAATCTAACTATATAATTTATTATTTAATAATAAAAAAATATTTTTACATAAAAATAATTATAAAATTTTTATTATAGTATCCACTCTTATAAAATATTAATATATTATTATAATTTATTTAAAAAATATTTTATATTTTATATATATAATATTTTTGTTTCTTATAAAAAATTAAAATTTATATATTGATATATTCTATATATTGTGTCGTAGCAAAAGAGCAGCGTTAATTCTCTTGTTTGATTAGTTCAATTAGTTTAATAATTAGTAATGGACACTACAAATGAAAAGATTACCACTACTCCCATATATATATAAAATATAATAAAATAAATAATATTAAAATTTTCATAGCAAAATATTCAATTATTCATTAGAAATTGGATTGTGACACACGACCTCATTATTCATAATCATCATGATGCTACCATGTTACTCACGCAAGCTTTTGTGAATAATTTGATCTCACATTTTTCTAATCTATCTATAACAGCGTATATGTGTCACTGTTTAATAGCTACAAGGCAATTGCATGTTTTGGTATTTTGTGAAAACTAGGATGTGATATAATAAATATTAAAAATTGTTATATTTTATAGAAATAAATTAAATAGCTATAAATCAAAGTTAAATTTAAAAGGTATTTTATTTAAAATAATTTATAATACAAAAAATTTGGATATTGGAATTATATAAAGTGATTTTTTTATTTGGTGGTTTGATTTTTACATTTGTTTTAGTTGATAGACTTAACATTTTTATGTGGCGCTCGTCCTCCTTTGTCTTTATTGGTTATTGTTAGAGTTGTTGCTTTCTTCTTTCTGTCGTAGGTTCTTGTGAAGGCATGTTTTTTATGAATTGTTGAGTTTGATGTACTTTCTATTGTGTTGTTTGTTTCACCATTGCATGTATGTTCTTCTTCCGAATATGTGTCTTGAATTTATATGGTTTTCTTTCTCCTTAATGTCTTGATGGGATGGTGCTTCAATGTCATTACTTTTCTAGAGTGTCATTAGATTTGAAGCTGTTGTGTCCAATAATTTTGTTGCTTCGCCATCAAATAATACAAAAGTTATTGTAACACTTTGATTTGAAACATTTAATTGAATTCTGAACCTAAAATAAGTATTGGGTTAGTAATTGATAGATGGGATTATGAAAAGTATATAGAGTTATCCTATTGTTAGATATTGTAGTGTTTGATTACATGTGCCACAAATGTTGTTGTTTCCTTTTTTATATGTTTTTTTTAATACTTTTCACATTCAACATAGTTTTTTCTAAATTTGTCATCAATTTCATTTATAGTTGCTAAAATTGTGAAGATCTTTTCTATTCTAATATTCAATTTATGTTATCATTAGGTATATGATATTTGAGTAAGTACGAATATATGATGCATGTTATGATTTTTTTTGACATATCTGATCATCATATTCTCATTGCATGACCATTAGATCTTGGATAGTTATTCGATTTCTAATCATTCTGTTATGAAATAATGATGTTCCATTTAGTAAGTTTGAGATGTGTAGTTCGAAAATAAATTTTTTGTGCTAAATTTGATGTTATTTGAAGGAATAGTGGTAAGAGACTTATATAAGTAGTTCAAATATTATGAAATTTGAATATTTGTAACGTAAAATTTATTATGATTAATAATATTATTATGACATTTGTAATATAAATGTTTATTATCTTTAGTGAGTTATTCATAAAAATTAATAAATTAATTGTTGGAGTTATAAATTTATTGTATTGTTTATAACAGTAAGATATAATAAATATAGAAATATGGATTCAATGTATTTGTAAGTTACAAATTTATTGTATTATATTTTTTAGTTTTTTTTGTATGTGTTTTTTTTTTTTTTGCTTATTTAGAAATAATAGTTAATTTGGAAAAAATTGAGTGGTTGATTCTAAAGTATCGTCAAGTAAACGATATTGTTGACATGACATTAGTAGGAGGAGAAAGATGTCTTAAAAGTAATATGGATAAACTTATCCATTTACTTTTATATATTAAGAATATATTAGAGGATAGATAAAGTTTTAGGATTTTGTTTATTTAAATTAAATAATTATAGTATTACCAAAATATATAAACGTGAAAGAAATTACCAAAATACATCTTCAGTCACATCTCGGATGCAGAAGGTCAATCTCCAAAATGACCACATCTCGAATGCATTGACCCTGTGTTGTGATAGGATGTCTGCGAACCATATTTCGGATACACTGTACCCGAGATACGCGTATTTTTTGATTTGGGGTCGTGTATCCGAGATAAGAGAAAAGAAAACGCGTGTTTTCTGATTCTGTACCATATCTCGGATGCACTGACCCCAATAAAAAAATACGGAGTAATATCCCAAATAGGTCCCCAAGAAATTTACCATCCGACAATTTTGTCCCCACAAAATTTAATTAAGATTTTGACCCTGAGGTTCTCAGATATCCACCAGATACATCCTCAAAACCGTTTGATCCGGTTAAAGTGGTGACGTGTCAGATTAACTGCGACATGTCACTTCCAGGACATTTTGGTCCCCATCCACGCTGGACAAAACGACGTCGTATTGGAACCAGGGGCAAAACGACGTCATTTCGGGGAGGACAAATTCGTCCCCACTTAGACAGAGAATGCAATCGGCGCCGTTTTTATGTGGGGGGGATCTATTTGTCTTATAATAGTATCTTAGGGGACCTATTTGATCTATAATTCATGATGTTAAAAGAAGCTATATTTACTTCAACATAAACCTTAAAACCACATTGACATTAGTCTGTTCATTTATCAAAATAGTAACATAAACCTGAGAACCCAAACATATTAACCGCACAAATATTTGGCTTCAATAGCAACACAAACCAAATCAAGTCAAAAGAAGGTTTATTTTTTTCAACATAAACTAAACGAAACCATTCTAAACAACATAAAGTCTTCTTCCTCCAACATAACAAAAGGTGGTAACATAATTAAGACAACAACTTTCACACTAATTCTTAGAAGCGTCATTTCTTGAAAGACTGGTTCAACCCTGGTGTTGGAATGAATTTGAACAACTTAGATACTATGCAACTGGTTACAGCTGATATTGTCTTAACACTAACACTCTCCGAATTCTTGGCCCTAATTACTGTCTCCTTTGGACGTCTAAAAGAAAGCTGAGATTGGAATAAACAATATTGTCATCACCATGTTTCACACAGAGTTCAACTGCTTACATTAAGCCACTTACAATCCAAAGGTATGCCCTTGTAAGTGGCTTAATGTAAGCAGTTAAACTCTGTGTGAAACATGGTGATAATAATACTATTGATTTCAAGTTCAGCTTTTTTTTAGACGTCCAAAAAAGACAGTAATTAGGGCCAAGAATTCGGGGAGTGTTAGTGCTGAGACAATATCAGCTGCAACCAGTGGCACGGTATCTAAGTTGTTCAAATTCATTCCAACACCAGGGTTGAACTAGTCTTTCAAGAAATGACGCTTCTAAGAATTAGTGTGAAAGTTGTTGTCTTAGTTATGTTACCACCTTTTGTTATGTTGGAGGAAGAAGACTTTATGTTGTTTAGAATGGTTTCGTTTACTTTATGTTGAAGAAAATAAACCTTCTTTTGACTTGATTCGGTTTGTGTTGCTATTGAGGCCAAATATTTGTTTGGTTAACATGTTTGGGTTCTTAGATTTATGTTACCATTTTGATAAATGAACAGACCAATGTCAATGTGTTTTTAAGGTTTGTGTTGAAGTAAATATAGCTTCTTTTAACATCACGAATTATAGGTCAAATAGGTCTCCCACATGAAAACGGCGCCGTTTGCATTCTCTGTCTAAGTGGGGACAAATTTGTCCTCCCCGAAACGACGTCGTTTTTCCCGTAGTTCCAATACGACGTCGTTTTGTCCAGCGTGGATGGGGACCAAAATGTCCTGGAGGTGACATGTCGCAGTTAACCTAACACGTCACTACTTTAACCGGATCAAACGGTTTTGGGGACGTATCTGGTGGATATCTGAAAACTTCAGGGTCAAAATCTTAGTTAAATTTTATGGGGGATAAAACTGTCGGATAGCGAATTTTTTGGGGACTTATTTGGGATATTATTCAAAAACACGTGTATCTCAGGTACAATGTATCCAAAATATGTTTATGTGCAGACATCTTACACAATATGGGATTAGTGCATCCGAGATGTAGTCATTTTAGAAACTAACCTTCTATATCCAAAATGTGACTGAAAATATATTTTGGCCATTTCTTCCACATTTATTTATTTTGATAAATATTATATTTAGTTTATTAGTACATATATTTAATAGATAAAATAAATTATATTTATATGTTCTATTTAGATATAAAGTTTTTTTTAAATTAAACCTTAAATAGTTAATTTATTATATTATTTTTTGTTCTAATAAGATTATACAGCTTCAAAAAAATATTTGTATCATATTATAACACATTACATTTTATATATGTTTCAAAAGCTTAATTAATTTTTGTTTAAACGTCTAATATGAATTAAATTGATTAGGTATATGATATTTTATGTATTAAAAATGTGTAACATAAATTTATTATATGATAATATTTAATAGAATTATAGAAGTAATTTACTTTTAAATTTTCAAAAGTTATTAAAATTGAGAAAATATTCAATTTGGTATTTGAAGTTACACTCAAATTTTAATTTAGTCATTAAAATTTTAATTGTCTCAATTTAATTTTAAAATTTTTCAATTGACTCTTTGATAGAAACAGCCGCAAAGACTAACGTGATTAAAATTTAAAAAGTTTAGAAATTAATTTGAGATAATTAAAATCTTAAAGACTAAATTGAGACTCAAATGTAATTTTAGAGACTAAACTGAATATTTTCTCAATAATTACCAATATCAATTAACCCATACAAATGTGGCAACCATATGAGATTGGGTCATGATCATAAACATGCTACTTTAATTAATTTGAATTAGCTATTAATTAAGTCATTCGTTTATTTAAATAATTATTGAAAGTTTAAATTTTATTTTGTATATAATAACTGATTGACGGACAATAATTTTTTACATAAAATTCTAATAACAATAAATTAATTCTTAATTTGTCCAAACAAAAGAAAAGATAATGGGAGTAACCAAAATAAACCTGATGCTTTGACTTTGGACCTGACAGTCAAAAGGAAAAATTGAAGGTACAAAATAATTGAGCTATGAATGTATGGTATGACTGCAAGTCAGCAATGATAGTTCTAATTTCTGTCAAAAAAAAAAAAAAAGCAATGATAGTTCTAATTAAAAATAAATTATAAATATATATCCTTCAATAATTGGGAGTGTGGGCCACCTTAATAAAATTTTCAACATGTATACTAAATAAATAAATTTTAATAAATTTCATTATTAAAAAAATTAGGCCTCTTCCATAAAAAAATCAATTTTTTTAAGGACCTGTGTAAAAAATTTTAAAAGTAATTTTTTTTTAACTTTTAACTTATGAAAAGTAATAATATTAATGTCTAGTGTAATTTTCAAAAGTAAATTGTGGATTTTTAAGAAATTATTTAGGAGTTTATAGAGAAGTTAAAAAAAATAATTTCTCTCTTAATATTATTATTTTTTACCATATTTTTATAAAATAAGTATTTTTAAAACTAAAAATTCAAACACAAAATAACTTATTTATAAGCTACTTTTAATATAGTCATTTACTGTTTAAACTATTTTTTCAAAAGAAAACTTTATTAAGTTGTTTACTAAAATTGGGTGTAAGTGCTATTTAGAAATGTATTCTATCTAACATTTTTGAAATTTAATTTGAGTGATTATTCAAATTTTTACTAGAACAAAGTGATTTTTTGGTCGGAGGAAACAAATTCTAGGATATATTTTTTTTCTTTTTCAAAGCACAGGCCCAAAGAGAGAGAGAGAAGAAGAAGAAGAAACACTTGGACCAAAGAAAAGGTTTGTAAATCGTGTAAAGCAGCAAGAGATTTTTTTGATGAAATTGAAAAAGATAGATGAGAATATGTTAGGAGAAAGAGAAGTCTTTGAGTTTGTATAGATGAGAATATGTTATGATGCTGATACTTCACAAGTTGCCCACCATGTGTTTGATATAAGTTCCCAATCACGCCATTCCCTTGTTTTCTTATGGATAATTACTATTTTAAGAAGATATATTGACTTATCAATCATTTGATCTTTATTTTCTACTTTGATTGTCAACAATGTAGCTTTTTGTTAACGATTTTACATTCATTGATTCAATCACATGACTTGGTTTTTGTTTAATGCATGGTTGGTGTCTAAGGTAGTTGGACAAACCCCATTTTGTTATGGATATAGCACATTACTATTTGGATGGCAATGCTGATGCTGTGGAGTTTTGTCCACATGATTCGTACCACCATGTTCTGGCTGCCTCCACATACAATCTCCAAGAAGGTGACCGTCCCAGTCGACATGGAAGCATTTCTCTCTTCAGTGTTGATGGCAGTGACATAGCTGGTGGTGATGACCACCTTGACTTGGTTTGCAGTGTGGAGACCTCTGGAATTTTCGACATAAAGTGGAGCCCGCCCGGACAGCATTCGAATCCTTTTCTTTCTCAAGCTGATGCTGATGGATACTTGAGAATTCATGTGCTGGAAAGTAGCTGTAATGGGGTTGAAGGTATTGATATATCCTTCATTAAGCTTCCTTAACACTATTTGAATATTTCAAAACCAATCCAACTTTAGATCTTCATTTCTTACTAAGCTTGATAGCAGGTATTATTCGTAATTGTAGCACTTTTGTTTTCAATTACAATAATAGTGCACTAGGATTTGGTTTCTCGATGACATAAGTTTCTATTTTGCCAAGGAATGTTTCTAATAAGAGTTTTTTCAATTGATGAATATTGATGTTATGGCAGAGATTAATCTAAAGCATATGACCAGTGAAAAAATCAGCGACTCTATGTGCTTGTACCTGGACTGGAACCCTTCAGGCACATCCATGACAGTGGGGCTTTCTGATGGCTCTGTATCCATTGTTTCTTTCCTTGAATCCAAGTTGGAAATACAAGAAGAATGGAAGGCACATGACTTTGAACTCTGGACAACCGCATTTGATATCCACCAACCAAATTTGGTATATACTGGCTCTGATGATTGTAAATTCAGTTGTTGGGATTTAAGGGATGGTCCTTCCAGTCTGGTATTTCAGAATTCCAAAGCTCACAAAATGGGTGTTTGTTGCATTCAAAAGAGTTCTCATGATCCAAATAGCTTAGTAACCGGTAGCTATGACGAAACCTTGAGGGTATGGGACTTGAGAACAATCTCAAAACCTGTTAATGAGACTTCAATTGGCTTAGGGGGAGGAGTTTGGAGGGTGAAGCACCATCCCTACATTCCAAACTTGGTCTTGGCTGCATGTATGCACAATGGTTTTGCAATTGTTTCCATTAAAGGCAACGAAGCGCAAGTGTTGGAAACTTACAAGAAGCATGATTCCCTTGCATATGGAGCAGATTGGCAGAAAGGTGAAGCAAATCACAGAGTTGAGAGAACCAAACCAATTGTGGCTACTTGCTCATTCTATGACAAACTTGTTCGGGTATGGAAGCCAGAAAATGAGATTAACTTGTGAGCTTTATGCTTAATGTTTGTCTCAATCTGGAAAAAAATGTAATGCTTAACTATTTATTTGTTGAATCATATGATTGCAGGAAGGTTGGAAGCATGAGTGACACAAAGCATTTCCACTTTATTATTATTTCAAGTCACTTATTTATTGATTCCTTAACCTAATCAATGAAGAAAAAGATAATGATGATCATGAAGTTATTGAAATTGTGAACTGCATTATTCAATATTCATTATACCTAGTTTATAGTTGACTTTTTAAAAACTACTTATACCTAGCTTATACTTTACTTTTAAGGGAAATTCTATGGGGTTAAAGTATATATTATATTGCATCTTTTCCATTTCTCTTAAGAACTAGGAAGCTTAAGTGCAACTATATGAACATCTTCATTGCTCATAAACACATTTTTAAAAGTAATTAATATATTGTTTTTGCTAAAAATCATTTCATGGACCGTTTCCTTCTGAATATAACTATGAAAAGTATAGAAGAAGAAAATAAAGGTGATTGATAAATAACTCACAATAACTCAAAGACCGAAAAAGAAATAACACTCATAATAACTTGGTGATTCGGTTAATAAATTCACTATCATGTCATAGTAGTACTAAAATTTTTGCTGCAATTTTACAGTATATATCGTTGTCAGTACATAAGATATCATTACATGACCCCCAAAAAGAAAATGCACGAGATGAGTCATCTTTGTTAACAAATATCCCAATTCATAGTCTTTGCTTCAAAACATTCTCATTCTCAATAAGTACAAACTCAAAGCATACCATTAATATTTCATTTTCCAAAGGAAGTGGAATAAAATAACACAACTTTAAGGTGTATATAGTATATAGTATATAGTACCATAATAAATTAATTAATAATATATATCCACATCTACCTCAGTTGATAATGGGACATAGCTAGTGCAAGTTAAGAAATAACAACGACAATTAAGATTTGAAAGAACACATGATCCTATTTGTAGGTGAAATCCAAACCCCATAACTGATACATGTATAACTGACATCTTATTCTAATATTCTCTCAGATTTGGCCCTTTATGATTTTCCATATTTATCATTACTCCATTGAATCAATGAATCTCTCCAATCTTTACATACCTTAAATTACACTATTATTTTTTAACATATCAATTATCAATTATTAGCTTAATGTTCAATCATAACTTAATATATTCTCATTATTTTCTGGACGGTGCTGGTGCCAACGTGGGGACCCATTTTCCACTGCAACATTTTTTTCTGACAGAATCTTCCGCTACGCTCCACTTACTTTTGTGTGTCCCCATAAGCATTGGGGAAAAGGACAACATAGTCCACAAGGTACAAGGAATGAATAACAGAAGCGGGGAGTAAAATTTTGAATAGGAAAAAGGGTGCACGTGAATATTACCCTTTTTAAATCACACTGTTTCGGAACCTTGCTTGCTTGCTGATACAAAATTGGTCTTCAACATCTTTCAATTCAAACACAGTAAGTAAGTAACACAGAACCCCATTTTTTTAATTCTCTCTTTCTTTTCCTTTGATTTTCCTTCATTGCAAGCAAGGAGCATTGTTCGGATTCTTATTTTTACTCTGCAATTCAATGCCATAGGTTTCATCTGTGTCTTGGAAATTGTAAAGGAGCTAGCTTTACAAATTACAAGGCCTGAAAAAGGTGAATTTTTTCCCCTCTGAATTTTTAGTTTTCCGCTATTTTTCTTTCGGATTCAGATAAAGCTAGAAACTTTCCTACTTGTTCTTTCCGTTTGCGATTTTGGGGTTCCATAGAATTAGAAGTTTCGATGAGTACGAGGATTGGCACTTTTTTTTTAAGAAACCACTTCTGAATCTAACGAAGGGGGTTTTCTTCTCTGTCTCTCTAATTTGGTGTGTTTTTCGGTTTCTGATGCTATTTTTTTCCCCTTTTCATTTATTTGGGACTATCTGAGATTGATGTTTATAATGTGTTACTTGTAAACATGTTTGATGAGAATTTGATTTCAATTCTTACTTGTAACATTTTGCTTCTAAGCAGGTTAGGCTTCAAAAGTCACCAATAACATCTGAATTCTACCCTGCAATGGTGGCAAAAATAAGGCAAAGTGCTATCAGCTCTCCAAAACCAACAAAACCGGAGGTTGGAGAGATTGATACTAGTCCACCTATTCAGTCAGTTAAAGATGCTGTTTCTCTATTTGGTGAAGGTGCTTTCTCCAGCGAGAAACCTTCCATTAAGAAGGCTAAACCTTATTCTGCTGAGGTAACACTGGCTTTTTTGTATAATTGTGTGTGCTTTCAAACTAATGGATTAGTAGCTTTAGTGAAAAGTTCTTTCTTAGAATCTCTGTTATGTTAGGAATCTAATGCATTCTGGTGTGACGTCACGAATTGAATGCAAACTCGTGTGGCATTATAAACGAATGCATTCCTGTTGGTGTTATGAATCTAATGCTAGCTGGTGTAGTGGTATAAAATCATTGATCTGTTTTTCCTTTGAAGATAAAAAAGAAAAGCACCCGCCAGGAAACATGTGGTTTGAGCTCTTCAAACTAATATATGATTAGGCATTAGACGTTGATGAAGAGTTCAACAGCACCCAATCTTTAAGCTTTGATTTGATATTCAATTTCATGTCCTCATTTAACAGAGAATATCTGGTGCGACGTCATGAATCGAATGCAAACTCGTGTGGCATTACAAACCAATGCATTCTTGTGTGAGTTATGAATCTAAGGCATTTGTTTCTGACATCATGAATATAATGCTAGCTGGTGCAATGTCATGAAAATCATTGATCTGTAAATCCTTCAAGGAAAAAAAAAATTGAGCAGGGAAACATGTGTTGTTATTATTAGTTGATGAGCTTTTTAAACTAATATGTATTATTAGGCATTGAAGTGTTGATGAAGAGTTCAATGGCATCGAATTTTTATGCATTGACTTGATAGCTGATGGCATGTGCTCATCTAAGAGAGAATATCTTGTGTATGTGAAGGCTGGGACAAGTTTTACTGGATTCTAGGGACCTTGAGAATTTTCCCAGTCATATTTTCATCTCCATATTAGATAGCCTTTTACCGGAGAAAAGCTATTCTAGGTGTTCTAATTGGACAAGTTTTTCTAACTTCTAGGCTAAGCTATCTGCTCATTATTTTCGTTTTCTTCGTTCCGAGCTTAGCTATGATGTACTCTCTCCTTATTATTGCAACTTACAATTGTTGTTATTTTGTTAAGAGAGTTTTGGCAAAAGAGACACAACTTCACTTAGCCGAGAAAGAGCTGAACAAATTAAAGGATCAACTAAAGAATGCAGAAACTACTAAGGCTCAAGCCCTAGTGGAGCTTCAAAGGCATAAAAAAGCAGTTGAGGATCTTTCACAAAAGCTAAATGTTCTCAAGGAGTCAAGAGAATTATCAACTAAAGCAACAGAAGCTTCAAATTGTCAAGCCAAACAGCTTAAAGAAGAAAAATGTGGTGATCCTGTTGGAAGCAATGGTGCTTGGAAAGAAGACTTGGAAACCGCAGTTAAAAGATATGCATCTGTTATTACAGAACTTGATGTTGCAAAGCAAGAACTGAGGAATATTCGTCAGGAGTATAATACTTCCTTGGAAGCAAGAGTTTCGGCTTTCAAGCAAGCAGTAGAAGCTGAAGATGCAATGAAGGCAAACACTGAAAGAGCATCTGAGCTATCAAAAGAAATTTTAGCCGTGCAGGAATCAATTGAACGAATGAGGCTTACAGCTCCATTGGCACATCAACCGCAAGAAAGCATATTAACTGATAAAGAAGTTCTACGACAATCATATAGAGCAGCCTTCGAAGAATCAAGAAGGAAATTGCTTGCTTTAAAGAAGGAATTCAGTCCGGACCAAACAGAAAATCTTGAAATGCAGCTGAATGAGACAACAAATAAAATTGGGGCTCTGCAAAAGGAAATAGAAAATAAAAAGACATCAGACTTGGATTCTCTGAAAAGCGTCACTTCGGGGCTTGATAATGCTAAAGAATCCCTGCAGAAAGTAGCAGAAGAGGAAAGCTCCCTAAGAAGCTTGGTTGAGGCTCTTAAGGTGGAACTGGAGTATCTGAGAAGAGAACATGCTGAATTGAAGAAGAAAGAATCTGAAACTGAATCTATTGTTGGAAATCTGCATGTCAAGCTTCGGAAAAGTAAGTCTGAGCTTGAAGCATACTTGGCAGAAGAATCTAAAGTCAGAGGTGCATCTGAGGAAATGATCTTGACATTGAACCGGTTGTCATCTGAAACTGAGAATGCAAAGCAGGAAGCTGAAGATATGAAGAACATGGAAGCTGAACTGAAGATGGAAGCTGAAGTAACCAAACTTGCCTTAGAAGATGCAGAAATAAAGCTTAAAGTAGCATTAGAAGAAGCCGAAGCAGCGAGAGCATCAGAGGCAAGCAGTATTGATCAGATTAGGGTCTTATCTGAGAGGACTAATGCTGCTCGTGCATCAACCTCAGAGCATGGTGCTAAAATTACAATCTCAAAGGAGGAATATGAGTCCTTATCTCGAAAGGTTGAGGAATCTGATAGATTAGCTGACATGAAAGTGGCTGCTGCCAAGGCACAGGTTGAAGCTATCAGGGTGAGTGAAAATGAGGCTCTCAAAAGATTGGAGGCAACACAGAAGGAGATTGATGATATAAAGACTGCAACACTAGAGACCTTGAAAAGCGCTGAGATGGCCGAAGCAGCAAAGAAGGCAGTGGAAACTGAGCTAAAAAGGTGGCGTGAGCGGGAGCAGAAGAAAGCAGAAGAGGCTGCAGCTCGAATATTGGCCGAAGCACAGATGTCACCAAGAGTGTCTCCTCAGCACTACAGGATTCAACAGCACAATCCAACTCCAAAAAAGGTTGAAGTGCAAAAGCTTGAAAAGGGAAAGGTTTCAGTTTCAAAGAAAGTTCTGTTGCCCAACATTAGTGGCATTTTCCATCGGAAGAAGAACCAGGTTGATGGAGGATCTCCCTCTTACCTGCCAGGAGAGGAACCGCTTTGAAATGTGAATGGATTTGTATAAAGTTGAGACCAACTTAGATTTTGCATTCATAGCCTTTTGAACTGTCAATAGTTTGGTAACAATCACAAGTTCAGGGATGTAAAGTGTGAATGGAAATCAAGTAGTGGATCATTATATTATTGAGGTTTCATGGCCGGTAACATATAAACTATTTTTCTTCATAATAAACTATTCAAAGATTCTGAGTAGTATACCTTATTCCATCTACTTCATTTTTATCCACACATTTTTTGCTCGTTTCTTTATGCCTTATTTTCTTAGATGGAGAAACATGAGAATTCTACTAAAACAAAGCTACAAAATTTCTCAAATGTTTCCTTGAGAAATTTTTGTGAGTAATGATAACTCTAACTACTTTTTAACATTTTTGCAATAATTGAATTTGTATGTAGTGTGTCAAAATTTGGTATAATCATGTGAAATTCTTTATATTGTTCATGTATCAAAACTACATTCTAATTGAGAAATGTAATATATAAAATAACTTTTTTTTTATTAAATAACTTTTTTAATTTTTGGATTACTCATGCCATGTTTTTTAATTTTGAGCCTTCTATTTCTTTGATTTTTAAAAGATATAATTTTATGCCTTTGGAATAATAAAATACTTTCTTTGTAAAAAATGAGAAAATCTATAAAATTTAATGTTTCAACTCCAACTGCTGTCGTCCTCATTTTGTATCTTGAGAAGTCGTTACCTGTTACCTTACTATTTTTTATTTTCGTGATTTCTGTTTGTCTTTTTTTTTTGTCACAACCAAATTGAGTTTCAAATTCACCTGTGTGCCTTTTTAAGTAACAATTTATTAAAATTTTTTAACCCTTTTTCGTAAAAGTTTATACATTGAACTTATATCTGGAATTTACTTTTGTTGTCACACACAATGGTTAAGGTTGAAAAAGAATATAAGAAATAGTAGTTGAGCTTTTGTAATTGTGACTTCCGCAGTCCCAATTCAACGCAACAATATTTTAGAGTGAAAATTTTAAGAGTGAATTTTTTCTGTTATCATTTCAATTCCAAATAATCTTTAAGTTGATACGGAACTAGGTGAATCATAACCTTATAACTCATATTGTTGATTTTTATATTCCTTTTTCCACCTTTACTATTCTACATGTTCTATAGTACTTGAGTTTGCTGTTTCGGGTGAAATAATTATTTTTGGCCCCTCTGAAGAATTTGTTGTTGAAAATTTGATCCTACCGCTGTTGCTATTTTGGTTAATAAATAACAAACATTTATTAGATCTTGATCATAATATGTATTGATAGTTGGATATTAGAATATGGTAACTACAGTAAAATGTTATTTGTTGTATCAAGGAAGGGTATAGATTGGGATTGGGGTAAGCAGAGCATACAGTTGGGTACAGATGTTTTCTGTCCGTGCATTGCATATATTCCAATGAAGAATAGAAGAGAAAGCAAAAAAAAAAGACAAACAAAAAAACGTCCTCTATAGTGCGCTCCCTTTCATCTAAGAGTTAAAGTTGGGCAAAAGAAGTTTTACGCTTGTCGTTCTTCTTCTTTCTTTGATCTTGAAAAATAACAAGTTTGATGAGATATTTTAAATATCCATCCTTTTTTTTTCTCTTTCTTCAATTAGTATTTAAACATAGGGCAAATCACTATATTAAGGCAAGGGGAGCAAAATATTACACAAATCCGCTAAACCAAAAATTAATTCATGAATCAACCAAAACACATTTTTATATAATTCGAATTAGGTTGTTTCGAACTTCGAATCACCTTGATTCGAATTACATACACATGTACACACCCTCTAATTCGAAATCAGGGTGATTGTTATTAAAAAAATTAATAACTTATTAAAAAAATTGTTAAAAAAATTAATAATTTAAAAATTAAAAAATATATTTTATTTCATGCATTAAAAAAAGCTAACAAAATATTTAATTACGAGACTTCTTTAAAATATTAATGAGTTATCAATTTGAATTCCATACAATACTCTTTTGTCCATTTTTAATAGCTCATGAATATTTTTTAACAATTTTTTTAAATTATACTACAAAAAATATTTTATTCTATGCAAAATAATTTTAAAAAAATGGCTTAAAAAATGTTAGGAGTACTATAAAAATTTGTAATGTTCTAATGACTTAGGTAAATACATGCATGTACACAAATTTTAAATAAAATACTCTACATAGTCAATAATAATTTAGAAATTAAAAAAATATTTTATTCCATACAAAATAATTAAAAAATATATTTTATTCTATACAAAATAATTTTAAAAAAATGGCTTAAAAGATGTTATGAGTACTATAAAAGTTTATAATATTCTAGTGATTTAGGTAAATACATGATAAAAATATATTTTCTTTAATTTCTAAACTATCGACTATGTAGAGTATTTCTTTAATGTCCTAAGTGATTAGGACATTACAAATTTTTATAGCATTCCTAACATCTTTCAAGTCATTTTTAAATTATTTTGCATAGAATAAAATATTTTTTTGTGGTATAATTAAAATAAATTTATTAAAAAATATTCATGAGCTATCAAGAATGAAAAGAAGAGTATTGTATAGAATTCGAATTGCTCACCATATAATTTAAAAAAATTATTAAAAAATATTCATGAACTATTAAAAATGAACAAAAGAGTATTGTATAGAATTTGAATTGATAGCTCATTAATATTTTAAAGAAGTCTCGTAATTAAATATTTTGTTAGCTTTTTTAATGCATGAAATAAAATATATATTTTTTAATTTTTAAATTATTAATTTTTAAATAAATTTTTTAATAAATTATCAATTTTTTAATAAATCAGGGTGTAATTCGAATCACCCTAATTCGAATTACTGTATGTGTGTAATTCGAATCAGGTTGATTCGAATTAGTGAGTGTGCGTGTGTGTAATTCGAATCAAGGTGATTCAAATTACATGTAAATCAAATTCAAAACAACCTAATTCAAACTATATAAATGTGCTTTGGTTGATTCATGAACCAATTTTTGGTTTGACGAATTTGTGTAATTTTTTACTTCCCTTGACTTAATTAAGTGATTTGCCCTTAAACAAAATAAGAGGTCAAAGTAGTATTTTTTTCAAATCTTTAAGTTCTTCGTCCTTTAATGCATTTGGCCCTCTCTTTTTGATAGACTTCTATTAGCATTTAAAAATAACAACTTATATTTTTGTAAAATAAATTTTTTATCCAAGATATAACACCCTAACTTTCAGTACGTCATGATCGTACCAAAAGTAAGGCGTTACTGACCTGTTTTCCTTATTTACTATTTAATATTGAGCCTTTAGTTCGATTTCGCGTTTCAACTTTTAGGAAAAAGCCGAAAACTTTTGTTTCTATTAATTAAAATCATATATCAAAGATCTCCAAGAAATACTAGTCACATAGTTATTAATAATAATAAATATCATACAAAAGAATACAAAAGAAACTCAGTTACAACTCAACTCCTATCCCTCTGTATAAAATAAAATCTTAAATAACAAGGGCGAGAAAATTCTATAAAAGCAACTCAACACATAAACTTAACTTAAATAAAACTCCTAATTGCCCCGCGGCTTCAAACTGAGTCTACGAACCTGTGTCACTGAAAGGGTGGAAGATTTTGGGGTGAGAACAAACCACTAGTTCTCAGTAGGGAATGGGAATGCCTAAAAGTAATGATTAACATGCAAATAATTAACTTTACTTAATAAAACTATTTTCTTCTTTTTAAAACCTTTGGAAATATTTCTTACTCTTACTTCATATACTTAATTACCTTCTTTAACTTTTTGAACTAAAAACAAATCTCAATTCTCAGTCACCTCAATACACCAACTAATAGTACAAGAAATAGATCAACACACAAACAAATTGCAATAAGACAAACAAGTCAAGCAGCACAATCACAGAGAAAATATAACAAGCAAAACAAGACCAAATGCAAATGCACAATCAATATGATGCATGTCTATCCTAAACAGGCCATGAGCTCATGCGTCGGTTGTCTATCCGCAACCCGACGTTACTCGGAGTGAACCCCGAATATGGTCCCTTTACTGTATCAATTAGACACCTTGGCATTACGGTTACCCGTGTCAATTAGGCCTCATTATAATAACATTTCAATGTGTATCACAGTAAGGAACAGTGCTATCAATTAGGCGAACATTCCCGCATTAGCAATCTCAAGCTATCAGTTAGGCGGGCCCTTTCGCATTAGCAGTTTGGCACAAAAGCCCAATTAAACATACAATATGCTATCAGTTAGGCGAACATTCCCGCATTAGCAATCTTAGGCTATCAGTTAGGCGGACACTTCCGCATTAGCACTCGGCACAAAGGCCCATTCAATATAATTCTCAACTTTTATTTCATTCCTTGTTCCTCATTTTTCTTTCTTCACTATATTTCTCAATATCATTGTCTTTAACTTTAACCTTTCTTAGGGGCAACTTACATTCCTTTTCATTTCCTAAGTTTGTCTAATCTAAAACCATGTTGGTAAGGTAACTCTAGAGATCTTAATCTTTAATTTAAGTTAGGTTTTACTGAATTTGGATTAGAATTGAATTTTATACAAGCTTTAAAATTCTGCTGTTGTATTTACAAAAATTCGGAAAATAGACAGCAGCCATGTTTTTTTTTTAAATTCCATAATAATTTCAATTCTAATCAGTTGCTTCTAAATTTTGGTGAGATTACAGTCAACATCCCTAAGTTTCAAAATCCATAAGTTTCAGGTTCATATCACTCCATTTGATTAATTAATTATCAATTGGAAGTGGAGCCCTGTTTTCATAAACCAGTTCAGAGTTTCCAGCAAACAACCGACCTTCCAAGTGACTTATCTAAGTCTACAAAATAGATATGAACATGAAACTTGTACTCACTTAAAATAGACTGATAGATCTTTAAAATCCTTTTGAAATCAACTCAAAATTCTGTTTAAATTAAAAGTTATAGCGTCTGGAAGTTGGTACTGCAGAATCAGAAAACCAGAAAAATCTGCAGCAACCACTAAACTTCAAAAAATCATATCTTCCAAACCACTTGGCCAAATTTCCTGAAATTTTTATGGAATATTCAAGACACACTAAAGTTTTACAGAAAAATAGTTTCATCTGAAAATTAGGTCTGGAATGCTCCCAAAAAGTCATTCGTTCTGCTGCCAATTATGCAGATTTCTGTACAAAGTATTTCCAACAACCTCAGATACCAAATCCTATATTCAAGCCTAGGATTCATCAAAACCACATTTCTAACTTTCTTTTGACTAACCAAAGTTGCCCAAGAACTCTTAATTCAATATATCACAATTTCATATCATAGGTGCAACGTAACCATATTATCACAGCATCCATTCTTCAACATCTCATCTATAACAACATTTCTCAATTCTGATTTATCAAATCAATTTCCAGCAGCCATAGCAACATTCCATACACAAAATCAACATCAACAAGTACTAGCAGCAAGTATAACTTCAAAATACACAACATCATCAATAATTAGCACATTAAATCATTAAACCAATCACCAACTACAGCCATGATTCAACTCCATTCCAACAATTATTCACACAAAGCAACCATAAACCATTTGCAGTTACTCGTTTAATTTTATTGGCATTCATAACTTAAAACATTTATTTTTAAAGCAAATCCCCTACCTCAATTAGTCGAACTTCGAAATTAACCCAACAAACCCTCTTTTGTTTTGAATTTGCAGCAGCGGCGACACCCCAGTGCAGTCGGAACAGCGGCAGCAGCATCAATTGAAACAGCAGCAACGCCAATCACCTATGGTGGTGGCAGTAACAGCAGCTCCGATGCAGAACCAAGGTAGCAGCAGTAGCTTGTCCTCTCCAGCAGTGGTTCTCATAGTAGCGCCATAAGCTCTATTGGGTAGAGAAGATAGGGTTCAGTCATGGTGGAATGAAGCAGTAATTAGAAACGGCAACACCCACAACAGCAGCAGCCCCAGTGGCGTCTCTTTTCACTCTTGACAATAACGATGATGGTAATAGCAGCGTGGTCTTCCTCTTTTCCCACCATGTGCAGCAGTGACACCAACCCCTCCTTTCCTCTCCGCGACAGCGACGGCGCCGGGAGCGATGACACCTAGCCCCGACGGCGGCGAGCCTCCCCCTCCCTTCCTTCTTCTCGGATGCCCTCTGCTTTCTCTCGGATCGCTCTCTCCCTTTCTTTTGTTTCTTTCTGTGTGTGTGTGTGTGTTTTTGTTTTGGTTGTGTTGTGTGTATAACTAGGGAGGCTTGGCAGTGGGTGAGGGGGTGAGAAGAATGAGCGTGGCTCACTGAGAGGTGACCAGGTGGGGTAGTACGTGTGTGAGTTGGGTAATAGAAGTTATGGTTAGTGAAATTAGGGTTTGAAATTGGGGATATAGGATTAGAGTAGAGTCTTAATTTGAAACCAAATTTAACTTAGTATAATTATTAATTAATATAAAAAAATTATTTATTTTTTAAATTATAAATTATTTGTAGTTAAACACTTTAATTTAAAATTATAGATAAATAAATAAATTTTTTTAGTTCATAATATTAGTCAAAATTTTAAATTATATCAATTAAAATTAAGTTTAATTACTCTGTTGGTCCCTATAGTTTCACGAAATTTTCAATTAAGTCCATATACTTTTTTTCCTTTTAATTGGGTCCATATACGTTATTTTTTTTTCAATTTAGTCCCTATTAACGTTAAACGTCAAAAAAATGTTAGTGAATTGTGAAATTACTTTTATACCCTTAGGGACCTAATTGAAAAGAAAAAAAATATAGGGACTAAATTGAAATCAGATAAGATATAAAAAGGGTTGTGTAAAGTGCAGTATGAACAGAATAGCATATGAAAAACCATTAGAACTCTGCCTCAAGATCCAATGAAAAATGGCATCATAAAAACATTGTTTGGAGTGGTCATCGATCATCATTCTTTCCAGGTAAGTGGCAAACATAAAACTGTTGTGGATATGTATTGTAATTTAGTGCAGTGCACAAAAATAATAAAATCACCTTCAATTTCTTTCCATGCCATGATATGAACTAATATATCTGCTTTACATATTTACTTTCCCATAGTATTAGTTATTACATGAACAAAATTGAAGCTCAACAATATATATATATATATATATATATATATATATATATATATAAGATAGCACGGTTAAATTATAAATAGCATCCCTGGCCAGAAAAAAGAAAAGCCTTTGCCGTTGAAGTTTACTTGTTAGTATAGAGTTTTATATCTATTCGGTTGTTTAAGCATGTTATGCCTTTCCAATATTGTCCACACAGATCATCACCACTCACTTGCCAACCTAGCTGTGAAGATGAGATCATAGATTGAAATAAAATTCTTATAGCGGCCGCTGCATCAAACATCAGAAAAGAGATAATTTAGCAAACCCAAGACATGCATTCATCATCATTGAGTTTACATATCTAAAGATATGGGATAACACTCTAGACAAAGTGAACCATTAAGCAGTAACCTTCAATATTTTACATCTATACATAAGTATACAATCTGGGTGCTTAGTTTTAAATCTAAATTTAGAAAATTATGGATAGTAAAAAAAAAGAAGACAAAAGGCAGCCCCTTTCTCCAGTGACTTAAGGAAAGAAACAATGGAAAGAAAACCTACAGATGATACCACACATTTCATAAACAATCAACTCCCATGGTAACAATCAAAAACTAAAATATACTACTTAATCATTTCATGAACATTCAACTCCCATGATTAAAAATTTGATCTTCAAACTTTTGAGCCAAATTTTGTAATGAACAGAAATTAAAATTGGTGTCTTGTGCTCAGCAAACTAGAGTAAAGGAGTGGTATGGTCTTGTGCAATTATACAGAAGACAGGCTCAAGTAACTTGCAAAAATCATAGTTACTAAGTACTGCAAAGGAACATCCTATTATTTGGATCAGACAGGACAAAGCCCTGACAAAGAAACATTTTGACTACTATACTGAGATTCAAACTAATTTTAATTAAATTTGTTCATCTAATCTAAGGCAAGTCTAAGACCATCGATTAGAATGAAATATTTTCAAGAGAACAAAGGCAAAGAGAGAGAAGAACCTACTCGTGAGTCTGCCGAAAGAGAAACTCGTTGGAAGAGAAGCCGCTGGAAGAGACGTCGTTGGAGGAGAAGTCACAGGAGGAGACGTCGCCGAAGGAGACCGTCACTGGAGAAGACGTCGCAGAAGGAGGTCGCTACTAGAGGAGACGCCGCTGGAGGAGACGTTGCCGGAGGAGACCGTGAAAGGTACCTTCCTGGACTTCTCCGGCATTGAAATGTGCGGGAAGAAGATGAACCCTAAAATCCTATTACTGTGAAACAGAAACAGAAAAAAGAAGAAGAAGAAAGAGGAGGGAGTAGTGGTGTGGTGAGGGAAGAACCGCAGAGAGAGGTTGCAGAAGGAAGCGAAGGGAGGGAGAGTGTGTCAGAGTGAGACCGTTGAGGAGGTGGAGCTCACGCGCCACTATTGTTCGGGTTTATATATAAATTGCGAACAGAGAGAGCTATATCTGAGTGTTGAAGTGAGAAGAGTTGTTTTGGAATTTTAAAAATATAAGAGTGTTTTGTTATTCTAAAAGAGAGAATATTCGTTTTTTTAAGAGAATATTCTGTTATTTTAGACGTTTTTGTCACGGTAGGAATTTAATTGAAAAAAAAAATAACGTATGGGGACCCGATTAAAAGGAAAAAAAGTATAGGGACCTAATTGAAAATTTCGTGAAACTATAGGGACTAACAGAGTAATTAAACCTTAAAATTATATAAAATTTTTATTATTTAATTTTAAAAATTCGGATTATTATACAAGATAAAAATTATTTTAACACAATAAATCAAAAAAAAAATTTAATATACATAAATTATATTGGTTATGGTTCTTATTGTATTGTTTATATTTTTAAGTTGTATTTGTATAATTTATGAAGTTAAACAAGATATAATATACTGTGAGGCAGGATTTGTATAACCAATTTTAAGAAGTGCTCATCAAAATGAATGTTTTGAAAAATATGGATACTTATGCAAACGGTGAGAAATTAAAAGAGGATACTTATGTATTTTGAGTTGTGATAGAATAAATAAATCTTTACGTTTAATTAAAAATTTAACATATTAGACTACTTTTAGTAACGTAAAAAGTGACAATTTAAAAAAAATGAAAAAATAAGTCAAAACAAGAAATAGAAATTTTCAACCTGTGCACTGTATGGATCTTCTGCTAGTTTTATAAATAAAATGTGTCACATGTCACTCTATTATTACAATTAAAATCAAGTTTTTTCCTCTAAAATTAAAGGGTTTTCTTCCCTTATTCCTATTAATTTTACAATCAAAATATATCACATATCATTCCCTTATTGCAATTGAAATAAAATCTTTCCCTCCAAAATTAAAGAGTTCTCTCATCCTTTCTCTCCCTTAGTTCCTTTATCTATCCCTCTCATTCTTTCAACCACTTTATCTCTTTTATAAATTACTAATGTATGTTCCCGTGTCCTGCACGGGATAATCCATAAAATTATATAAAAAAATTTTATTAAAATTTAAATGAAAAATATATGTAGTAATTATTATTATAAATATTTTACAACTTAAAAATATTAAAAATAATTAATATTTATTTTAATCAATTTGGATTAGTTGAATGGTCATCTCATTTGTCTGTTTAAGTAAGTATTTGGAGTTCGAATCTCGTCTTGTGTGTATAACAATCCATTAATTAGCAACAGACCCTTAATAAATAAAGTATCAATATATGGTGAATTAGTCATCGACTTGTCGAGTTAGGAAATCCGTAGAAAAAAATTTGTATTTGTCTTTTAAAATAGATTAATTTTTCATTAATAGCAATACTCATGGACTTTTGTCTTTGTTGAAATTTATTTGGGACAATTTTATTTGTTGATATCATATTCATTCTTTAAGTCAAAACAATATGATCAACCTTGTTACTTGTTAAAACTTCACATTTTATGAAATGATTTCTAAATTTTCAAATTCATAAACTTAAAACTTATGTCATTACAAAAGTTATTAGATCGATTAATATTTCTTGGTAACATAGTGTACCAAAACACCATTATTGAGTATTAGTTAGTGTGAAAAGAAACCAATAACAACTTTTGTTATTCAATATATAATTTATTTTATTGAAAAATAAATTAATATTTTCTAAACTTGTAAATATATTTTCTTCTACTTTCTTACACTATTTTATTTGACAATATTCACCATTAAAAAATAACAAATAACCATACTATTTTACAATATATATGATATACAAAATAATTTCTTATCTTAAAATTTATTCTGATTAGTGAGATAAAATTTAAAACATTTTTTTATTTTCTTACTCAAAAATTTAAATTTAAAATTAAAATTTATTAACAACTCATTTTTTTAATTTCAATAAAAAATAAATTAATTAGATACAAAATATTCAGCATTTAATAATTTTAATTATTTAAATTTTAATTACCAAAAATTAGATTAAAAATTAATTATAAACTTAGTAATTGATAATATATATATATATATATATATATATATATATATATATATATATATTAGTATGTAAATAATAATATCCAATATATTAATTATTTAATTTTTTTGACAGAATTAATGTATAATCTATTGAGGATTGATTTATTATCCAAAATTTTTTTCATAAACTTTGTAATATATGAAAATAGTGATCTTATTTTTTATTATTATTTAAAAATTCTTCATAATTTTTAATTATATATTTAACTTAATTAATAACCTTTATTATTGCTTTTATACTAAAAAAATATCAATTTATACTATTTACATATTTTTCACTACTAATATTAAATAATATTTGTATTATTATACTTATTGTCCTAGATAATGACTTAAGTTACTTATTTTGTATGTTAAATAATATTTTGTATGTTAAATTTATTAAATATTAAGATAAAAAAATTATTCAATAAATTATATAAATAGTTATTACAGAAAAGAAAAAAAATTATATATCATATATAATAATTCTTGATATATATAGTGTCATGTTAATATTAGAATTATCTATTTTAATTATGTGAGTGATTATTGTTATTTTCACTTTTTCGTTACGTTAGAAAATAATATTTAAAACTAAAAAAGAGATAATTAATTTTTTTAACTTGAATTAAAAAATGTCTTGTAAATATTAAGTGTTATAATATTAAAAAATTTTCAACTTTTACATATAGTAAGTGTTATAATATTAAATAGTATAGTATTTATTATAACAATAACTCAAAATATTAATCCAAAATATATTAGGGCCTATTAAGACCTTAATGCAAGCAAGATCAACTAAAATCAATTGTTAGGGTCTCAAACATTAAATGTCCAATACAGATAAAGTCCACGTGTCCCCTTTTAAATCGGCTCAGATTGGATCCTATTGCTAGTTAGATATGGCAATGAGTACTCAGGAGAGCGTGAGAAGCCCCCTTTCCATCCCTCACTCCTATTTAAAAAAAATGCCCCTGTTCCTTCTCTGTCATTGCAAGTTCCTGTTTAATTATCCCTTAGAAAATGCAGATCTCTTCGAGTATCTACGAATATTCTTTGAAAACTTTTGAAAAAAATTAACACAAAAAGACATAATATAATAATCATAAAATAATCAATTCAATATAATTCAACACAATTTATAACATATTCGTTATAAAAGATAACATTTTAAAAGGAAAAAACATAAAAACATATTCCAACATAATAACATAACATAATTTTTTGGAACGATACTGAGCGACGTAGTGACAAATTTGAGAAGCAGAGAAAGTGAGTTAGAGTGAGAGGATTGAGGCTGAGAATAAGTCTGGAAGAAAAATGAAGAATTTGAATTGGAGGCAGAAATTAGGGTTACTAAATTCAAGAAATGGATTTATGTATATATAAATTAGGATAAATTAATAATTTCATATTCTCGTATATTTAATAGTTCTATGCGGCGAGTACTTATATTCATGTCTCATTGGAGGTGACAAACGGGAAAGCCCGCCATCTGGCAGCCTGGCCCGCCCCGCCCTGCCTAGTAAGACGGTCCTGAATTTCTCCCCCGTCCCGCCTAATGGTACGCTGGCGAGTTGGCGGGTTCTCCTTTTTTTTTATAAATCATTAAATATTAAACAATATATATAATTTCATAACAATTTCAATAAATTTATAATTTCAAAAAGCATAAAAAAATTATAATTTTTAAATTCACACACATTAAAGTCATTATAATTATAAATATGTAATAAACATAATTATAAACCAAATTTATTGAAACAAAATAATAAAAACAACATTGTCCAAAGCAAAATAAATATTGTCCAAAATATATAATTAAACATCTTCAAATTTATAATCAATCAAACATAAAACATAATCCAAAATATAATAAAAAAATTATATATAATAGAGTAAAATTATATTAATATTTTGATATATTATATATAAATTATAATTCAAATGGTAACTCTGTTTTTTTATCCATGTTTGCACTTCTATATCAGTTTTCTTTGCAATTTTAAAGAGAACAAATTTACATGAACTCCACATACATTTTTATGTTTTTCATTCAATTTATTTGTTGATCGAAAATTTGAAAAAATGATTTTTTTTCGTCCATTTTCTTCTTCAATATTTTATTTCCCAACAAATTCTTCTAATCCAAACAATGCATAAATAAATCACATTTTTTATATAACAATAACTTATATTTCACTTGTAAAAACATATACTAATTAAAGAATTCTATGTAAATTCTATAATTTCACTTGTAATTCCATGTGTATATAAAAATATTTTTATTATAAAAAATAAAAATTATGATAATATCTCATATATTTGTTAGTAAATTATATACAAATATTTTTTTGAAGCATATCACTTTTATTATATGAAAATAACTTAAATACCTTTAAATGTGATTATGATAATTCATTAAGTATTATATTTTTTTACTAATTTATATTTAATAATTTATCTCTAAATTTTAATTATAATAAAAATGTAAGATATGATGCCGAAAAAAAAGCTAAAGCGACATAAAATTTTTACTAACAAAAAATATATATTTTATTTTTTATTTTTTAGACACGCCTCTATTTTTTTAAGTTATACATTTTAATTTATATAAATTAATGACAATTAAATATACAAAAAAAATACTAATTAATAAAGAAATAAAATTTAAGATAAATATGTCCTGAACAAATTGAAATAAAATAAAGACTTTTAATTATGACCATTAATTATAATCACATATATTTACTTCAAGATTTATACTTCAAAAATTCAGCATATTAATATTTTGTATTTTTATGTCTCAATTTGATACTATCACAAATATTAGTTACTCTCCAATAATAACAATATTTTATAAAAAATAAACGTAATTAAATGATCTTAAAATTATATAATAATTTCAAAATAACAAAATAATTATACAATTGCCTAAAATATAATATTTGTATAACAACTGAAATTTAATTGTCAATATGAAAGTAATATATAATATCATTTCGTAATCAAATAAGTGTTTAATCAAAGAATTGAATATTTATATAATAATATGACAAAATAAATTAAAGTTTGAGTTTAACCATAGCAAGCGTTTAAGTTTAAATTTTCATAAATTAATTTATTTTTGTTAAAGTGAATTGCGCAATAAAAAAATTATAAAAAAATCATATATTAAAGTAGAAAATAATTTATTTATAAATACAAAATTAAAAAAATTATTCTTAAAAGTTGAATATGCAGGTAAAAAATAAATTATAACTTGCAAAAATTATCTTTAGAATTTATTATAATATATAATAGAACTGTAAAAATTATGTATCTATATAAATTAAATTATATTAAATTATAAGATATCTAGATATTTAATCAACCTAATTAATTAGTTTGTAACTGATTTAATTTAATAATTTAAAAAAATTGAAAAACCCTTTTTAGAAATATACCAATCTAAATAATATATATTGAAGA
Organism: Arachis hypogaea; assembly: GCF_003086295.3. Classification (NCBI taxonomy): domain Eukaryota; kingdom Viridiplantae; phylum Streptophyta; class Magnoliopsida; order Fabales; family Fabaceae; genus Arachis; species Arachis hypogaea. The sequence goes on along the minus strand of NC_092042.1, from coordinate 1,431,479 downwards.
TAAGAAATATATAACTAAATTATATAATATAATATTTTATTCCTAAAAATTTATTTTATAGCACATCTGATACCAAAATATTAATCATCATCTTCTGTGGTATAATCTAATTTCACAATTATTTAAACGTTATTTTTATGAAAAAATTGCATTATTTATTTTGAAAAAAATATTTACTCATTATTATAATTTAAATAGAATATAAAATAGATATTAAACCAATTTCTTTTAATAATTACTCAGTCATAAATATCCATCAAGGACATGAGATTTAAGAGCATATAAAGTAAATATAATACCTACAACTTTTACACTACTACGATAAAATGATTATCACAAGTCTTTTTAGCATAAATTAGACAGAACAAAATATAATAATAAAGAAACAATCAAATCCAAAAAAGTTATAGAATACTTATCATACACTACGATTGTTAGTATTGAGGAAGTTTTAACCATTTATTCTTTTATTAGCTGTCTTTTTATCTACTCTACACTTTATCTACGAATATGTTAAAAACTAAACCTATGCTTCAATCTTTCAAAATCCCATATATTCTTGCCAAACACAATATTATTATGTCTTTTTTCTTTATAGAAACCATTGAATGAAAGAACCGTTGGTAAAAAGATAAGGTTCTCTTATAATATATATGACTTTTTATGATAATAAAATAAAAATGAAAAGTATAAAATAATATTGTGTATATTTAAGTTAATTTTAATTTTTTTTAATAACCAGATTTGTCATAACGTATGATAAACAATGACAATTAATACGATTGGATATGTTTTGAGTATGCTATACATTTTATAATTTTGTATAAAAAAATTTTAGTTTTAATTTATATATTATTATTGGGTATTAAAAATGAAAAGTATTTGTATTGTTAGCATTTTTCAAACCTTCCTCAACTCTTATCGTGATTGGGCCTAAAAGATCACCTACCTCATTGGAAATAAATGTAATCCAATCAATTTTCATCCGATAGTGCTATACATTCGCATAATCATAGGTGAATTAACTTTAGCGAGATAACAATATGGTATTTATGTATTTTTATATATAGAATTATCAATCAATTATGTATAGCTTCTGATGAAAATAATACAACATGGATATTGTTTATTAGGTAAAAAATAACATAATTGACAAAGAAAATTAATTACAATGGGTATATTCATTTTAAAAAAAAATTCTATGTAATACTATAAAAAATATCATTGTCACCCTGAATTATTAGAGGTTCAACTTCCATCGACAGCTGTAGAATACCTAAGTTGAGACATTTTCAGACTATAATATTTATCAAACAAATAATTAATAAAACACTCGTCCATACCTTCTCATTTTGAGTACATTTATACATAAAAAAAAATGTTGAAATAGTAAAAGCGATAAAAATAATAATTTTTATAATTTTGTGTAGTTATCTATATATAGAAGACCAAAAGATCATGATTATCTAACAAAATTAATTTTATTGATTGCATTCAATTTGAATAATTAAAAAATTATCTTATTTTAATTTAGTCCTAATTCACATGATTTAAATTTAGCTTAATAAATATGATTTGATTGAATTATTAGTAAAAAGTATCTCGAGAACCTGTTTTATTCATAGATTTATTATTTTAATAATTAATTAATTAATATAATCTAATTAATTAATAAAGATAATTAGTATAATTAATTTTATTTAATAAATTAAAAAATAAATTAAAAATACTAATAGAATATTAAAAGAAATAAATTAAAAAATATTACCCAATTAAATTGATATAAATTATAATAAATTATGTGATATTTAAATATCTAATCAAATTAATTAGTTGATATAGTTAATTTATCATAATAAATTATATTTAATGAGTTAAAAGAAACAAATTGCTAAACACTCTCATTAACATGTCACGTCAACTCCATCATTAAGCGCAAAAATATAATTTTTATATAATATAATAGATAATAAATAGAATATATGAGAATATGATATGTGACCTATTTTAATTATGAAATTGGTTTTATATGATAGATTTTTTCTGAATTCTTATTGCTTATTCGTCGCTAATTTTTACGTAATTACTTAATAATTTTCGCTTATGAAACTATCAACTACCTAATATTATGATTTAATTAATAAAATTGATGACATTAATATTTTTTCATAAGTCTTGTTATTATTTATATTTAGAAAATAGCCATAAATAAATTTATTTCCTTAATAAATGTTAATTTTGTCTTCAAATTCTATATTACCTTTAAAATTTTAGCGTAATTGAGTCTAATTTCTACATTTTAAAATGCATTTAAATGAAAAATTAATACGTAAATTACATTATTATTACAAAATTATTTTTTAATATAATTAGTGGTGCTTATTTGAACCATTAAATTTAGCTTCTAATGATATTAAAGTCAACATATTTTATTATCTTGTGCCTTCAAAGAATTTACACGACTGACATAAAAATATAACAATTGAAAAAAAATATTACAATGGGTATATTCATTTTAATAAATATTCTTCTATCTAATACTATAAAAAAATACATTGGCCATTTTGAATTGCTACAGGTCAACTTCTATCTACAGTAGTAGAATGTCTAAATTGAGATATATTCATCAAACAAACAGTCAATAAAATACTCATTCATACTTTCTTATTTTGGGTACATTTATATATAAAAGAAATTATACATAAAGAAAAAAAAGAAGAAAAGAAGAGTTAAAAGCTTGAAATAGCAAGAGCGATAAAAGTAAGGATTCTTATAATTTTGTGTGGCCATTTGTATATAGTAGACCAAACAACTATCATTATCTAACAAAATTAATTTGTATTTATTGCACTCAACTTGAATAAGTAAGAAATTATCTTATTTTAATTTAGTCATTAATTCACATAATTTAAATTTAGCTCAATATATATGATTTGATTTGATTTAATTATTAGTTGAAAATGTCTCTATTGCCTATTTTATTCATAGATTTATTATTTTAATAACTAATAAATTAATCAAATTAATTAATTAGTACACATAATAAATTTAGTTTAATAAATTAAAAGAAATAAATTAAAAAATACTAACAGAATATTAAAATAAATAATTTAGGAAATATTACCAAATCAAATTGATATAAATTATATATCTAATCAAATCAATTAGTTGATATAGTTAGTTTATCGTAATAACTTATATTTAATGAGTTAAAAGAAACAAATCAGGAAACACTCTGAGAAGCATGCCACGTCAGCTCCATCATTAAGTGTAGAAATTTGATTTTTATATAATAGAATAGATTATCAATGATTAATTATAAAATTGACAATCAAAATATGCAACATGACATTTTTTAATTATATTAAAATTAAAATATAACTATATTATATATTATATTATATTATATATTATTATATAATTAAATAACAAAATATGTCACATGTCACTCTTATTAAATTTAAGAGAAAATATTTTTTTCTAAAATTAATAAATTTTTTTCCTAAATTCTCTCATTTACAACTCTTCCTTTTTTCTATTTCTCTCTATCATTCTCACTCTATATATAATTCTGATATATTTATATATTATTATCTAATTTAATAACCAAATATGTCACATGACATTCTCTTATTCAAATTGAGAAAAAAATATTTCCTTCTAAAATTAATAAACTCCCTTCTTAAATTCTCTCATCTATATCTTTCTCTTTTTCTTGTTTCTCTCTACTCTTCTCACTCTATATATAATATTTATAATTTAGGGTAAAAAACACAAATAAACCATGGGAGGAAAGTTGTTACATGAATAAGCCAAATTGAAGATTGATTCACGAATGAGCCAAAGCATACTTATATGTAATTCGAACCTATTTGGTTCGAACTACATTTGCATATAAATCGAACCTATTTGGTTCGAACTACACACACATAATTCGAATCTAATTGGTTCGAATTACACACGAATAGGTGCCATCACATAATTCGAACCTAATTGGTTCGAATTCCACTAATTGTAAATCAAACCAAGATGGTTCGAATTACTAAGGAACAGACCTGAATATGTTACGTGCATGGGATCGTAATTGATGAATATGTTTCGTTTAAGGAGTTTTAAACGAAATGTCTGTTGAACACACATGGGAATAAATTAGTCTACGAATTAAATTAATTAAGACATGATGCGGAAATTAAATAACATCAAAATGCAAAGTACAGATGTTTTCATAGTAACACACACATACATCTAAATGTGGATACGAAGTAACACTGATAACAAAATACATAGACGAAGATAGGTAACATACAACTCGGCACAGAAATCATCTAAACAGGTGTGACCCCGTGAAGCAACGACGTGGAACCCGTGTCCTTTGACCTCTCCGGATAAGCGGCTCCTCATCCTCGATCTCGTCGTCCTCGTCCTCGTCATGTGGGGCTGGCTGTGCAGGCGTCCTAGGCTGGACATGTACCGGTCGGGATGAGGACGGCCCGATAACTGAATGTGACCCAGCAGTATGTGCCGAAACTGGGGTACCACCCAAAGTGAAATACTCAAGAGGAGGCACGGAGGGAGGCTCATTCAGATCGACATGTAACGGTGCCTGTGTCCCCGTCGGCTGACTCTGCCCACGGGCAGCCTCATCATCATGCATGATGGCACTGATCTCATCTAAGAAGGGGGATCCACCAAAATCCCCATCATACCCAACACCGGCAAGGAAGTCTAAAAACGTGCTGCCCGGACTCACCCATGGCGTACTCTCCTGAAGTGTGTGGTCGTCAGGGGAAACTCCAACGAAGTAATCTCCGAGCGGCCCCTCCCCAAGTCCAGCCTCACCATGGGCAGTGGGATCTCCGGTGGCGTACCCCTCTCCACCAAGGCCGCCATGATGGGGATAACAACCCCGACTGGACCCCTTCCCCCACCGTCCATGTCACAAAGATCACCATCGTCGTGGCCTGCAACGAGTGCCCTCCGTCTGTTTGCCACACGTCTGAAGTGGGCCCGCTAACTTCACCACATGTCTGTTTGCCACTCGGCACATGCACCGGTACAACCATGCCAATGCTGCAGACCCCCAACTATAGGAACCCATCTCCTCAAGCCTAGCTATGTAGGGAAGCCATTTGATGTGAATGCGGTTGCCGGACTTGTCGGCAAACAGCTGAGTGCCCAACAACATCATGATATAGGCACGAGCAAAGCGCCGCATAGTCTCCTCATCGGCTCCCTCGGGGCACTCTTCGAAAGTCTCCTGAAACCAGGTGCAGTTTACTGCGAACTTCTAAACCTGGCTCGGAGGAGGAATCACTCCAAGCAACTCCTCGAACCACACCCAAGCTGGACGTCCACCCTCGATATACATATGGAAATCTGTAAGGCAACCGCTGACATAACGCCCGTCCACTGCCAACCCCAACTGGTACGCCACGTCCTGAAGCGTGATCGTGCACTCTCTGAAGGGCATATGAAAGGTGTGCGTCTCAGGACGCCACCGCTCGACGAAGGCGCTGACAAGGGGCTCATCTAACCGGAACCATCTATCGTTCGGCCTAGCCAGATGGTATAACCCGGCCATCTGCAAGTAGGGAACATAACGCTCATCGAGTGGCATGCCTTGTTGCTGCCGCATGCTCCTGATGCATCGCTGTGGCTGCGCATTAAATGAACCGCATTATTAGAACCACATACAATACTGGTAACAAAAAAAAACTAACACAATAAACCACTTACATAAACCAATTACATAAACCATCAACACAACCGCATATAAAACCACTAACATAAACCACTTACATAAACCATCAACACAACCACATATAAAACCACTTACAAAAAATCACTTACCCTAAACCACCAACTAAACCGCATGCAAAACCACTAAAATAAACCATTTGCAATACCACTACAATAAACCACTAACAATACCACCTAATATAAACCACTTACATAAACCATTAACACAACCGCATATAAAACCACTTACAAAAAACTACTTACCATAAACCACCAACTAAACCGCATGCAGAACCTCTAATATAAACCATTTGCAATACCACCACGATAAATCACTAACATAAACTGCCACTAAAACCACATGCAAAACCACTAACTCAAATAAACTGTGTGCACAAAATTTTCTATCTACTAACCTCGTCGTTGATGACCCCGACTATATGAGCAACCCCGTCCAACCGGTACAGCCTTGTAGGATCGTCCCCCATCAGCTGAGTCTTCGGTTCTACTATTTCTCGGATCGAATCTAGGTCATTTTCTCTGGAATTTGGTGGGGTATGGAAAATGAGAAGTGGTTCGAATTTGTTTGATTCGAACTCCTTATATAGCCCAATTGTACGTAATTCGAACCAATTAGGATCGAATTAGTGGTGGCACTTAATCATGAGTAATTCGAACCAATTAGGTTTGAATTATGTGATGGCACCTATTCGTGTGTAATTCGAACCAATTAGGTTCGAATTATGTGTGTGTAGTTCGAACCAAATAGGTTCGTATTACATATAAGTATGCTTTGGTTCATTCGTGAATCAATTTTCAATTTGGCTTATTCATGTAACAACTTTTCTCCCATGGTTTATTTGTATTTTTTACCCATAAATTTATAACCGCAACAATTAATTTATTAATTTTTATAAATAACTCACTAAATGTAATAAGTATCCATATTACAAATGTCATAATAATATTATTAATCATAATAAATTTTACGTTATAAGTATTCAAATTCCATACCATTTAACTACATATATAAGTCTCTTATCACTATTCCTTCACATAACATCAAATTTAGCACACAAAAATTATTTTTGAACTGCACATCTCAAACTTACTCAATAGAGCATCATTCTTTTAGAGCAGAACGATTAGAAATCGAATAACTATCAAAGATCTAATGGCCATGCAATGAGAATCTAATGATCAGGTATGACAAAAAAAAATCACAACATGTATCATACATTCATACTTACTCAAATACCGTATACCTAATGATAACATAAATTGAATATTGGAATAGAAAAAGATCTTCACAATTTTAGCAACTATAAACGAAATTGATGACAAATTAGAATGGAACTATGTTAAATGTAAAAAGTGTCAGAAGAAAGCATATAAACAAAAAAGAAACAACTACATTTTGTGGCACATGTAATCAAACATCACAATATCCAACAATAAGGTAACTCTATATATTTTTCATAATCTCATCTATCAAATTATTAGTTGCTAACCCAATACTTATTTTAGGTTCAGAATTCAATTAAAGGTTTCAGATCAAAGTGTTACAACAACTTTTGTACTATTTGATGGCGACGCAAAAAACTTATTGGGCACAATTGCTTCAAATCTAATGACATTTCAGTAAAATAATGACATTGAAGCACCACCCCATCAAGAGATTAAGGAGAAAGAAAATCATACAAATTCAAGACACATCTTCGGGAGAAGAACATACATACAAAGATGGAACCAAATAACACAATAGAAAGTGCATCAAACTCAACAATTCATAAAATACATGTCTTCACAAGAACCTACGACAAAAAGAAGAAAGCAGTAACTCTAACAACCAACAAAAAAAAGGACGAGCGCCACATAAGATAACTAAGTTCATCAACTAAAACAAATGTAAAAATCAAACCACCAAATAAAAATGTTACTTTGTACAACTCCAACCTCCAAATCTTTTGTACTACAAATTATTTAAAATAAAACTTTTTAAATTTAACTTTAATTTACACATATTTAATTTATTTCTACAAAATATAACAATTTTTAATATTTATTATATACTATCATTAATTTACTGTTCGTGCATCGCGCGGGTCTCATTCTAGTTCAAATTAATGATAGATAATGAATGCAAAGTTCTTCCTGACATCTTGTTAACTAAGTTAATCCTAGAAGAAGAAAAGGCAAAATCTATCTTTAATCAAGGCATGAATGAAGCATCATTATTAATTCATTACATGCACATGGATTTGATCCCAAACCACCTCCACACCCCCCTTCTATTCCTCTATTATGTACTTAAAAAAATTGTAAAAATTTATGTGCAGTTGTATTCATGTGAAGTTGTTAATTAAAAATCGTTAGATAACAATTTAATTAAACATATCAAACCATCTAACAATTCTCAACTAACAATTTCACATGAAGACAACTGTATGTGAATTTCCACCTTAAAAAAAAACTATGAACCTTTTGTGTATTTTTTCCCCCTCTCCTTTGAGTTGTGTTTTCATGCTTGATAATAGGTGGTTGCAAGTGTCTTGAGAGCAAAGATTGACTTAAATTGAGAAATAATAATATGAAGCAAAAAAAGAGAAGTTTGTAGATAGCAAATCACCCTCATTAATTTGATTAATGTAAATTGAAGTACCTATATGCTATATTACAAGCTGTAAAATACAATACATGAATTCAGTATTTTCATTTTGCTTTCAACAAAGGAACTATTAAGTATTCCTAATTATGAAGTTGCAGTCACAAACTTATCTCAAATGTTACATGTTACAAACAACCACAACCACCACATTAATTCTCAAATCACTCATCAAAGATACTAATAATTGCATACATCAATGTTTCTGCGGAGGCAGAAGTAAGCAAGAAAACGGAAGCATAATGCCATGGCTATGAGAACCCAAACTTCTTGTAAGCCACCTTTCAAATTAACAGTGTCAAATGAAGGTGAACTCTGAAGGGTCCTACACCCTCCTATGCTCTCACATTCATAGAGTTGGTCTCCTGAATACTGCACTTTTAGAAGTAGTCTGAATCCATAGTACATGAATGAAAGGTACTTCATCCACTGCATGAACTTTGGTATGTGCTGAATCCATGCATTCAATACAATCATTTTTTCAGTTAATGTTGTAAACTACTTCTATAACAAACAAACTCATGGTTTGAACATCTAGAAGTCAGTGTTTGAATACAATCAATCATCTTGTTCATACCTGGACATAGTATCCACCAGTGAGAAGGAATAACATTAGTATTAAAGAAGCAACCATTCCTGCTCTTTGAATGCTCATAACTGCAGCTCCAAATAGTTCTCCTGCACCCTGATAACAAAATCATTGATTAGTATTAATGTTATTCCACTTTCGCTTAAACTTTTGGGAGAACTGATTTATGATGCGAATTACTTGACTTGTTATGGCTATTAACAGCACTGCAAACAATGTTAAGAAGAAGCATGCAACCGTCCTCTTGAATCCGGCCATGAAGTACAAGATAATCATGAAGAAAGTAGGATAGAAAACATGTGCTACCATGTCACTCAGAGTGCTGCATGCATAGTATACACTTAATCTATACATGTCTGCTTTCCTTTCTTTCACTATGTAGGCTTTTTCAAATGGAAAAACATATACTGCTCCAAAGATACATGAAGATGTCCAAAATATGCAGATATAGAACATTAAACCAATCTGCATCAAATATGTTGATTCAGGTTAAGGCCCTGTTAGTTTTTTGTAATCAAAATGAAAATAGGAATCATGAAAGGAACTACCTGATCTCTTAGTTGAGCCTCTGTGTTGGTTGAGGATTTCCACCAAAGTAGCCCCAAAATAATTGCAATTCCAAGGGCTTGAATTAGTCTTAATTTATCAAAATAGTCCTTGCATCTTGCTGTGAATGTTCTCTTATAAAGAATAATGAATTGGTCCAACCAACTCAATGTCCACTCCTTTTTAACCTGAATTGCTAGCTGAAGATGTTTTGGTGTGTTTACCACTCCATGGTTCTCTAGCTTTTCTTTTGGGTCCAGAATTTCTTTGTACTTGAGTTTTAGATACTAAGAAAACAAATCAACATTTCTTTAAGTTAGAAATGAGATAAGACATGGACATAGTTAACTAACTAACATAATTGAAACTTACCTTAATAACAGCTTTTGAAGGCTCGGAAGATTCTTGATCTCCCAAAATTTCTTGAGGAACACTTATGTCATTCACTTGACCAGTTGCCAAGTCAAGCAAGAACTCTGCAGGATTCATCGGTATCTCCGGGGCGAATCTCAATGAAGAAAAGTATTCCATTGAGTCTCTAGCCTTTCCATAATAAACAGGATAGCCTTCTGATATCAGAAGAAGTTTGTCAAACATATGAAAGATTCTGCTTGATGGTTGGTGAATTGTAGTTATTATGGTCCTCCCACCCTATAAAGTTAATCAAAAGATAGTTTTCAGCATCTATTTCAAATGACACTTAAAATGTACTCATTTAAGAATATATGTCACTTTGAACTATACATTCATAACTCATGCATCTTGATATAAATTGTATGTAGATACAGTAAATTACTAATTTCTAGTTACCAATACCTTGGCAAGTCCTTGAAGAGTGAGGAGAAGTTTGTTAGCTGAGGTTGAATCAAGACCTGAAGTTGGTTCATCAAGTAACAGCAATGAAGGATCAACAAGAATTTCATAGCCTATGCTAGTTCTCTTCCTTTCTCCTCCTGATATGCCTTTTAGAAATCCTCCACCAATTTTCGTGTGGCGACATCTATGGTTAAACGAAAGATTATTCAGAGAAACAACTTTTTCCCCCTACCTTTGGTTCTGCAAAAGCTATAAGGAAATAAATTTGCACCATTGTCTAACACACCTTTCAAGTCCTAACTCCTTGATAGTGTTTTCCACTTTTGCATATTTTTGTTGCTTGCTCATGTTGGTTGGTAGCCTTAAGAATGCAGAGAAGATCAATGTTTCTTCTATTGTAAGTTGAGGGAAAAGCACATCCTCTTGTGTAACAAATCCAATCCTACAATGCAAAACAAAGAGAAGAAACAGAAAACTACAACATCAGCACAAGTTTATGGATTGAAAAGATCAAAAGTTCATGTTATAGATAGATATTAATTACTAACCTTCTCTTTATAGCAGGATTAAATCTAACATCATTATAAGTAATGTTTCCCTTTACATTCTCAAGTAATCTTCCTCCAATTACTTTCAACAAAGTTGTTTTTCCACTGCCAGAAGGACCCATCAAAGCAAGAATTTCACCAGGACCAATGCTCCCTGTGATACCCTTAAGGATTTTCTTGTATTTTTCTTGTTCCACTTGTTGTGTGGCCACCTTTGTCACCATTTTCTTTAAAGGGTTGTTGGAATCTGTTTGGCTATTTTTCACTTTGAACTCTACATCCTCAAACTGCAAATCAATGAGAAAATGAATTGTCCATTCTCAAGACCAAGTTAACTATAATTAAAAAAAAAAAAAACACCCTAAATTTGAAAGAGTTCCAAAGGAAAAATATTACATAAATTTACTAATTAGGTGACATATTGCGTACCAACTCATAATTCATCTACGTACTGAAATGTATAAGTATATTTTTCACATAAAATATTTTAAATATAGCGTACCACGTACCCATTCCCATCAAAGAGCGTATTGCGTTCCATGTAATTATGCATTATACTAACTCACACGGTTCACGATAAGATTATCTAGTAAAATTTTTAGTGTACAAATAACATAATTCTTTCATAGAAACAAGATTATTTTCTCCCCTACCTTCAGATGTATGGGGAGTGGTGGATCTTGGTTAATGCTTGAATCCACAATTTTAAGGACAACTTCTGAGTAGCTATTGGGAAGATATGCTTGAGACATGAACTCTATGCTGTGGCCAAAGCCATTGCTTCCAGCTATTTGCATGGAACCAACAGAAGGTGGTGACATTGACATTGACATTGACATGTCCTCAATCTCATGATCCTCCCTACCATTTTCCATGATCATGAATAATGGGATGAGCTACTGCTACTACTATTACAACCCTTGAATCTAAGTCTAGTAATAAAAGTTCAGATATCATGAAGCATCTGCATTAGACCAAGAGCTTAACTATATATGGAATCTAGAATCTTAGTTTGGTGGGCCACAAAATTCTCGTGGCATTTTATTGGTCCTTCAATTGCATGAAATGCAGTTCTTACATATCCCTTTCAATTTAACCATTATGACTATTTTGTAACAATAACATGACAAAACCATGAATGTAACTGCATTCTATTCATTGTTTATGATGTGATTCATTTACAAAAGAGAATATGATTAGAATTTAACATATCACAATTTTTTTTCTTCTTTTCTAAGAATCAATAGAATATTTATAAAGAAATGTCTGACATTTAGGGTATAAAATTCGCCTATAACTTAACCTATTTTGACATTAAAGTAAGTGAAGCTAATTTTAATTATGCATATGTGCCTTAAAATAAGTTTTGAAAAAGATTCTAAACAATTGTTAATTTAAATAATTTTTACATAAATTTCTTTTAAAATAAGTGATTAATAACTATACATATATTAATGGATCAAAATTAATCTCTCAAATATTCATTTAGCACAGCTTTACACCATACATCAAATTGTTTTTTTTATTTGTCAAATAGAAAAAAAAATAAAGTCCTAAAAAACAAGATGAAAACAAAAATAACTTTGGGATATACGACACCGTTTTCCACATGAACTAGAAAGTGTTGAACTGTAGAACCCCTAATTCAAAGCTTGAACCTTTTCATCCAAAACAGCAAGAACAACACACCCTCGCACAGAGGGGGCGTGGAAGAATCGCAAGTGCTACTCTGTAGAGATTTCAGCTGCTAAGCGGTTGCATTGGAGATTTCAGCTTCCACAAGGTACTTGAGGAATTTGATGCTTTTTTTTTTTTTTCTTCTGGGTTGGTGTTCAAAAGCTGAGAAAGTATGGGAAAATAAGCAAAGATGAGATTTTGAATTTCTCTATTGTAATTGGTATCTCTGATGAATCTTGCTTTATTCATCCCTGTTCAGTAATATTATTAGTTGTGATCTCTGCAATTATATGAGAGTGATAAAGATTATTCAACAACAATGAACTCTTCATTTTGAGATTTTTTATACTTTTTTTTTCCTAGAAAAAGAAATTCATTTGAGATTCTAAACATTTTTTAGTGTGGAGGAGTTTTGCAATGATTGTTGGTAGGATTGGACTGAGATTTTAAAGCATGAGCTTGGAATGTTTTTGGATTGTTGATCCATAATCATCCGTATTTATGATTTGAAATCATCTAGTCATTCTATCAAATGTAACTTTAGTGCATTAAATTACTACTAAAACTTCATCTTGTGGACATGATCTGAACCCTTTGTGCTAACCTTTCATCTTCTTAGATTTTTTTTATTGCTATGTTATGGATTTATGGCTAAGAATGGAATGCATCTGTTGTCTGTGGCAGTTTCTGTATCCATCTGACGGGGAGAATATTTTGGAGTTATTGAAATTTGGAAGTGCTGCTGACCTTAGAAAGATTAGTGCTTGAAGAAATCTAAAAGGATAATTTGAGAAGATCCGTTATGGACTCGAGTACTCAACAATGGATTAGGTAGAGGAAATGGATGTAACACCTGCTTCCGGTGAATCCTCCTCAAGCATGGTGGATGGTTGTAGCAGGGATGAAGAAAATTGTATATTAAATGAAGTGGATTCGGTTGAAGTACCTGACAATGGAAGAGTTTCATTTGGAAATGAAGAAAGTGGTCCTCATGTTAAAGATGGTGGAGATATGAATGTCTTGAAACAAAAGGTAACTTTCACAAAAGAAATTGTTACATGCTTTTCTTAACTTAATTCCAACTGAATATGACCCAGTTTGGGGATTCCCCCCTCTCCCCTGTTTCCTATTTTTCTATCTTTTGTTGGGTAGTTGATGTTTAGATGAAGGAACTGTATGATCCAGCTGTTTTATTTCTTGATCTGATCATGTCAATAGATGTGAAATATGGAGATATAGAATGGCATGTGAAACTAAATAACTAATAAACTTATAAATCAGGAAAAAGCACTCATAGATGACGTGGCTTCAAGAATTTCTGAACTAGAGCTTCTTGAACGAGAATTGGAAGTGATGACATCAGTATCAGAAATGGCATTTGATAAGCAACACTCCGTTGACTTCTATGCCAACCAGTTGAATGAACAACTACAAGCCAAAAGACATAATCTTTTGAAGTTGGAGTCAGAGTGGTGAGTAAACATATTCATATGAAATACTAGATCATTTTAGCTTCAGTTAGTACTGTGTATTCAGGGTTTACTTTGATTCCAGTTCAGCATAGTCACAGCATAGGACAAATTGTTCACTTCACCGAATTTCAATACATTTTGCAGGGATCCAGTAAGAAAAAGTTTGGAAGAGAAGAAGAGAAGTCTCGAGGACTCTTTATATTCAAGTAATCCAGATTTACAAGAAATGCTCGAAAAGTTGCGAGAATGTCAACAGGAAGAACAGCTCATTCTATCCGAAATTAGAAAGAGGTATGTATTCAAGAATTCTTCATTTTACTTTGTACAACTGAACTGAATAAAAGATTCTTCAGAGAACAGTAAAATAGATTGGCTTTGGAATGTTAAAAAGTTTCTTCTAATTCAATCCTTGTTGATTACCTTTCAATGAATACTTTTTAAACATGAATATTGTGTTTCTCTAGGGAGGAAGAGCAATCAAAGCTCTCTGCTGATCTTGCGAAGCAGCCAAAATCATCATCGAGGAAATCATACACTGAAAAAATAAAAGAGATAACAAAAAATAGTCGCAAACAGGATGCTGACATTGAGCGTATCTTGAAAGAAACTAGAGAGGTTCAATTAGACAGTAACTCTATCCAAGAACGCTTGCATCGGACGTATGCTGTTGCTGATGAAATTGTCTTTAGGTATGAACATTTGATCATCGCATGCGTATCGAAACATCCACACAGGTGTGCTAGGGCATATTACATGCAGAGTGCACACAAGAAAATGAAATGAAGACAAAGGGCCTAATTTTGTTACTTTTTATTAAAGGTAGGTAATAAGAAATTTCTTTCTCTTTTTTTCTCTGCAGGGAAGCGAAGAAGGATGCTACAGGGAGGCAGATTTATAGGCTCCTCACTAGCATCCACCAAGGTTTTGAACAAATATCTCAGAAAATCATGGCAACTGATAGAATCAGAAGAGAAGTTGCTGAGTATGAAATGAAATTAGCAGCTATGACCCCAAGAAGCTTAGATGCAAACAAACTACATGCTGATGCTGATATCGATGTCGTTGTTAAGGAAAATGATTATTTTGAGCATCCATTCCAGGAGAAGTGAATTTTGTTTCCATTAGTTGTTGTGAAACCACCTTTTGTAACTGGAAAATTACATTGTAATTGGATTTGATGTGTTCAAAGTTAAATAGGACCACACTAACATTTTTTTTTGAATGATTTAGTATTGATGTAATCATGTTCCTTGGTTTTGTTCATTGTAATTTCTACAGGGCTTAAATTTTCTGAATTCATTATAGTATGGATATGGATAAGGAAGGAATCAATTCTGCAGCTATGCAAACAATGGATATTGACCATTTGACCTTATGGACAACTTTAAAAGAAAAATAACTTAAAAAATAAAAAAATTCCAGAGGTATTAGGCTAAAAAGAGACAGTGAGGACAATACTGATTGCATTCACCAATATAGCAAATAATTGAATGGACTAAAATTTAATATAATAATATATACTATGAGAGGAAAGCTACCAGCCATACCTAACATGAATGAGTGGACTTATGGGCTGAAACTATGAATTTGGATATTTTAAATTTTTAATTGTAAAATGTGCAGTATCTGTCCCCACTATCCAAACAGAAAAAAAAGGATATGGAATTATTATATTAGACATCATTTTAGGCTTTAGAGGTTGATAAAGTGTGAGAAAGTTCAGAAAAAACTTGTCATGGTGGATAGTACTGTGCAAATTCCATTTCTTGGAATAGCAGCATGACAGCATCTAATCATCCATTCCCATAAATAGATGTTTAGTCTAAAGTAGCATACCAATCAAAGAAAATTTAATTAAGGGAATAAAACAAAAATAATAAAGCATTATGGTATATGATTGATCATCCAACTTGAAAGCCACCATTTAGAACTTTATTCTTGACAAATTTTCTTTTAGTATTATATTGGACATTTCATTTGCCCCATATATTAGAATTAGTGTTTGATTTTTAACTATTTACTAGTTTATATAATCAATGCAAAAAAGATTAAACTATAGAATTAAATCAAGAAATTATACTTGTATTTTAGTTATAGAAAGAAAAAAACTTAGCATGCATAATATTTAGGGTAAAAAACTGAAATGAGCCAAGTAGAGCTCAAATTTACCTAAATCAGCCAAATGAAAAATCAATACGTGAATCAACCAGGACGAATTACTATATAATTCGAATCAATATGATTCGAATTTCATTTGAACGTAATTCGAATCAATATGATTCGAATTACAAGGAACGCCAAAAATGTATGAAGTTCGAAACAACTTGTTTCGAATTACAACTATAGAATTCGAATTTAGTTAATTCGAATTACTAGGAGAAGCATTGTTTAGTAATTCGAATCAAGTTGACTCGAATTACTAGGTTTCGTTGTGACATTAGATAATTCGAAACATATAGATTCGAATTATATATATATAGTGCGAGCCAGGGCTATATATATAAGGTGTGAACTGATGTTGCTCTCAACAAAGAGGGGAGATGGCTAGTGAGGAGAGTTTCCTAGTTCTGGTACATTACAGAGGGTCCATTAAGAGAAAAACCCGGTCCGGCGTTAAGTTCACTGATAAGGATCCCCTATGTATTATCGTGACGCCGACAACCACCTACGATGCACTTGTTAGCTCTGTGCTGGAGAAGCTGGGTCTTGAAGGCGTTAAAAGGGTGAAGAAGTTTTTCTACCGCATTCCTACAGCGGTGCTCCATGACACCGTGAAGTTTGATTGTTTCACAATCGGTAGTGAGGAGGACTTGCAGGTTATGTTTCTTTCTCGTAGGCAGTTTCCCGAGGTAAGGACTCCGGAGCTATTGGCTAAGTTGGTTGATGTGGTATCTAGCTCGGGTGGTTCGAACCGGAATGCCACTACTATAGCCGCGGTTGCCGGCTCGAGCTCGAGACCTGCTGTTGCTTCATCCTCTGCTCCTGTGTATGAGCCACCGATGCAGCCTGTTGCGTCCCCTTCGTTTGCCGTTGATCTGAGCGGCAATGTTGGAGATGAGGTTCGGTATGGGGAACATATTCCCACCGAGGTACATTGTCCCACACCGGCTGGTGTTGGTGATGGTTTGTTTGATGATCCAGATGACGATGACGTGGAGCCGGATTTCATCGCTGATGAAAGCGGCGATGATGTTGGAACTACTGTTCCGACAAGGGCTATAGGTGGATCTAGTTCTGGCACACAGCAGTATCCACCCCATTTTTCCTCATTGGACCTGGATGCCATGCGGCAAGACGACAATGATCTGCAGGCCTCAGGATTTGGTGCTAGAGATACCGAGGGGTCTGCCGGTATGAACGAGTTCCAGGTTGGCCAACAATTTCAAGATAAAGATGAGGCGCTGTTGAGTGTGAAGACGTACAGTATCCGTCGAGGGGTCCAGTACAAGGTCGTTGAGTCTGACTATCGCAGGTATGTGGGAAAGTGTTCTGAGTTTGGGAATGGGTGCACATGGCTAATTCGGTTGAGTCTCCGACAGCGGAAGGGTATCTGGGAAGTGAAGCGATACAACGGACCGCATACATGTCTTGCCAGCTCCATCTCCAGCGACCATAGGAGTCTGGACTACCATGTCATATCCACCTTCGTTATGCCGATGGTTAGGGCTGATGCAGGTGTGAACATCAAGGTGCTCCAAAATGCCACGGCCGCACACTTTGGGTTCAGGCCTACGTACAGGAGGGTATGGATGGCGAAGCAGAAGGCCGTTGCCGTGATATATGGGGACTGGGAGGAGTCGTACAATGAGCTCCCTAGGTGGGTTTTAGGAGTGCAGCTGACGATGCCTGGCACTGTAGCCGTCCTCAGGACTTGCCCTGTTCGAGTTGGGGGACAGGTTGACGATTCTCAGGTTTATTTTCATAGGCTGTTCTGGACTTTCCCCCCTTGTATCCAGGCATTCCGTCATTGCAAGCCTTTGGTGAGTATTGATGGCACCCATTTATATGGGAAGTATGGGGGAACACTGCTAGTCGCCATTGCACAAGACGGAAACTCGAACATCCTACCCGTGGCATTTGCACTAGTTGAGGGTGAGAATGCTGAGTCATGGTCTTTCTTTCTTTCCCACCTCCGTGAGCACGTGACACCTCAGCCGGGTCTGTTAGTTATTTCAGATAGGCACAACGGCATAAAGGCAGCCCTCGAGGCTCCGGATGGGGGATGGCTACCGCCTGCTGCGTACCGGGCTTTCTGCATTCGACACGTTGCAGCGAATTTTGCCTTGACGTTCAAGGGAAAAGATGCCCGGAGGCTTCTTGTTAACGCCGCATATGCCAAGACCGAGGTGGAGTTCGACTACTGGTTTGACATTCTGCGCTCTGAGAATCCGGCAATGTGTGACTGGGCGAACCGAATCGAGTATTCGTTGTGGACACAGCACTGTGATGAGGGTCGGAGATTCGGGCACATGACAACCAACATTTCCGAGTGTGTCAACTCAATCCTGAAGGGGGTTAGAAACCTCCCTGTATGCTCCCTGGTGAAGGCCACATACGGAAGGCTCGCTGAGCTATTTGCCCGTAAGGGGAGGGAGGCCGAGGCTCAGATGGGTACTGGACAACAATTCAGTCAATACCTAGTAAAGTGTATAGAGGCCAACCTGAGAACAGCCCGGCATTTCACGGTTACTGTTTACGACAGAGACAACTCGGAGTACACCGTTGCTGAGACGACTCCGACAGGCTCATTCTCTCTTGGTACGTACAGGGTCTCATTAGGGTCTAAGACTTGTGATTGTGGATACTTCCAAGCACTTCATTTTCCCTGTCCTCATGCACTGGCATGCTGTGCTTATTCACGGCTTACATGGCAGCCTTACGTGCACGAGGTATACCGGCTTAGCTCCGTCTTCGGCGTCTATCAGATGGTATTTGCCCCTCCCATACCGGAGGGTTTCTGGCCACCTTATGCCGGGCCTACAGTTATCACGGATCCGAGTATGAGGCGTGCGAGGGAGGGTCGTCCTAGATCCACAAGAATTCGAACCAACATGGATGAAGCAGATCCGAACCGGCCAAAGAGATGTGGCCTCTGCAGGCAGCCAGGACACACCAGGCGTAGTTGTCCACAAGCCGCAGGCCCAAGCGGGACTGCTAGAAATCAGTAGGCGATTTGCTATGTATGTGTTTCTTTGTTATTGTAGTAGCACTTGTCCTGTATTTGTTTATAACTTTTAATGTATTACAACTTGTATGGAACAACTTTGCTTCGTTTGTGTAATGAAACTTGATAATGGTACCAAATATTTCTGTTTAAAGTATTTTACATCATTGAAATTTATAACTAGAACAAACAACATTATATAGCGGTAAAAGGATAACGAATAACATAACATGAAACTATAAATCATAACATAAAAGTATAATACATCGACGTAAATGAGACTACATAACATAAATTCAAATAACATAATAAGAAAGTACATATCATAACAACTATAACAAACCAACAAAGTACAAAATATAAAAAAGACAACAATGTGTAAACCAATATCCATGAAGTCATCTAAACAGGTGCGACCCAGTGCCGCAACGGCGTGGCACCCGTGTCCGGTAGCCCCTACGAATAAGTAGCTCCTCATCCTCAATCGACTCGTCGCTGTCATCAGGAACTGGCTGTCTCGGGGTCGTAGGCGGTACATGGACGGGTCTGGAAGAGGACGGGCCGGCAACCGAGTGTGATCCAATACTCTGTGCCGATGCTGGGGTCCCACCCATGGCAAAAGGATGCGCAGGAACTACCGTGGCAGGCTCATTCAGATCAACGTCTAGTGGTGCCTGTGTCCCTGTCGTATGAACCCGTCCGGAAGCAGCCGCATCCTCCTGCATGATGGTACGGATATCCTCAAGGAAATGTGGTCCACCAAACTCGTGCACAATGCCATCACTAGCAAGTAAGTCCCCAAACATCGAGCCAGGACTCACCCATGGAGTACTATCCTGAAGGGTATGATCATCACCGGGAACACCTACGAAGTAATCTCCAAGACCACCACCACCAAGCCCAGCATCAATGTGACTCGTGGGATCTCCCATACCGGCTCCAGGGAACCCACCATCATGCCCGCCCTGAGGTGCCCTAGGAACTCCCGCAACATCACCTCCCCCAGGCATCTGCGCACCATGTCTAGCAGCACCCACCCTCCTCCTGCCTCCTCGACCACGACCTCTCCCCACACCCATAACTGGGTCGTCTCCGGCATCCATAGCCTGATCTACCCAGTTCCACTCACGCTGGCTACGACGTGTCCCAACTCGTGCTCTCCTCTCAATGCGACGTCTGTCAGGAACATCCTCTACCCGGTCCATGTCTGGAAGTCGGCCAGCACCCCTCTGCGTCGCCTCATCTGGAATAGGAACACCTCTTGGATCCCCCAATAACATCTCCGGCGATAAAAACCTCTTCCCGTGCTGATACTACCATGTCAACAACTCATGCGACGGACCAGGGTCGGGCACGATGTCAAACTGTAGAATATAATCAGCACGCTCCTGCCAGTAAAGATGCCAATCGGGGTACTGTGCCGGGAACCAACGGTCCCCTCCTCTC
Organism: Arachis hypogaea; assembly: GCF_003086295.3. Classification (NCBI taxonomy): domain Eukaryota; kingdom Viridiplantae; phylum Streptophyta; class Magnoliopsida; order Fabales; family Fabaceae; genus Arachis; species Arachis hypogaea. The sequence continues at coordinate 1,410,817 of NC_092042.1, read as the reverse complement.
CCGTCCTTCGACATCAGGAAGTCGATGTTCAGGGCGGGAGACGGTATGGGCTGAACGCCGCCAAACTGAGGTAAAACTCTGTCAACCTGATGCCACTCGACAACCGCAAAATAAATAACGGCCGTCCTGCATCGCCACAACATCGTATGCCGAGGCTCCAACACCTCCGGATGAACAACCTGGATGACGTCCACTCCGCTATACGGCATCCATACGAACTGCAAAAATCAAAATCAAATCATTTGTACTTTCAATTAAGTGATATAACGTGAAACACTGACTTTAGATACGGAGAAGTTCTGCTTACGTACCTGCCGAGGCTGTAGCAAGTCGATCTGCATGCGAGCCATCTGTACCCGAGGTCCCTTGTTGCTAATCCCAGGGTTGTAACCAGACCATCTGCGTACAAGAAAACAGAAGAATATAACAGAAGAATATAGGGCATAATTACAAAATAATAACAAGGAGAATATCTACTACAAAACAATAACGGTACCTCGATGCAAGGGGCCAGCTGATCTCATCATACCCAGATGGTCTAAGTGTAGGAAACCGCCAGAAAATCCATGACTGTAATAACTGTAACGGGCCAGCTAACTTAACCACATGTCTGTTGGCGACTCGGCACATGCACCTGTACATCCATGCTAGTGCAGCCGACGCCCAACTATAGCGACCCATCTCCTCAAGCCGAGCAACATATGGTAGCCATCTGATGTGTATACGATTGCCGGACTTGTCGGCAAACAGCTGCGTACCCAGTAACATCATGATGTACGCCCGGGCAAATCGCCTAACCGTCTCCTCATCTGCCCCATCTGGACACTCCCCGAATGTCTCCTGAAACCAGGTGCAGTTGACTGCGAATTTCTGCACCTGGTTCTCCGGCGGTAAAACACCGAGCAACTCCTGGAACCACTGCCAAGCAGGTCTCCCACCCTCAACGTAAATGTGGAAGTCCGTAAGGCAACCACTAACATAATCTCCGTCGACTGGCAACCCCAGCTGGTATGCGACGTCCTGAAGCGTGATAGTGCACTCTCCGAACGGCATGTGGAAGGTGTGCGTCTCAGGCCGCCACCTCTCGACGAATGCGCTGACTAGGGGCTCGTCTAGTCGGAACCATCTGTCGTTGAGTCTCGCAAGATGGTAAAGTCCCGCCATCTGCAAGTACGGGACATACCTCTCATCAAGACGCATTCCCTGTTGCCGCCTAACACTGGATATGCAACGACGAGGCTGGCCATTACATAAAACGCATAATTAGAACAGATGCACAAACCACTAACATAAGAAAAACCATTAACAAAAACCCTTAACAATAAACCGCTAAAACAAAACCATTAACACAAAACAATAAACAAAAAACATCAACAATAAACCGTTAAGAAAAACCATTAACAAAAGCCATTAACAATAAACCGCTAAAACAAAACCATTCACAAAAACCATTAACAAAAACCATCAACAATAAACCATTAACAAAAACTATTAACAAAAACCATTAACAAAAACCATCAACTAATACCATTAACAATAAACCGCTAAAACAAAACCATTCACAAAAACCATTAACAAAAACCGTCAACAATAAACCATTAACAAAAACTATTAACAAAAACCATTAACAAAAACCATCAACTAAAACCATTAACAATAAACCGCTAAAACAAAACCATTCACAAAAACCATTAACAAAAACCATCAACAATAAACCATTACCAAATACCATTAACAAAAACCATCAACAAATACCACTACCCTACACTAATTTCCTAAACCACTATCCAAAAACCATTTACAATAAACCGCTAAAACAAAACCACTAACAAAAACCATTAACAAAAACCATCAACAAAAACCACTACCCTACACTACTTTCCTAAACCACTATCCTAAACCACTAACAGTAACATAAACCATTCTAAAAAACCATTAACAAATACCATTATCATAAACCGCTTTCATAAACCACTAACCTCGTCGTTGATAACACCGGCGATATGAGCTACTCCATCCAGACGATAAAGCCTTCCCGGATCGTCCCCCATCGACAGAAACAGCCGCTCTGGTCAAGCTCGTACTGAACGCTGGTCTTTTTCTCTGGGATTTGGTGGGGTTGGAGAATGAGAAAGTGATTCGAATGAACTAGGCTCGAACTCCTTTTATAGTCGATTCCCTTGTAATTCGAATCAACTTGATTCGAATTACTATGCAAGCCCGTTTTCACCTAATTCGAATCGAATTGATTCGAACTCCTCTCACATGCGCTTCTCCTAGTAATTCGAATTAACTAAATTCGAATTCTATAGTTGTAATTCGAAACAAGTTGTTTCGAACTTCATACGTTTTTGGCGTTCCTAGTAATTCGAATCATATTGATTCGAATTACGTTCAAATGAAATTCGAATCATATTGATTCGAATTATATAGTAATTCGTCCTGGTTGATTCACGTATTGATTTTTCATTTGGCTGATTTAGGTAAATTTGAGCTCCACTTGGCTCATTTCAGTTTTTTGCCCTAATATTTAGTGAATAACGGTTAACACCAACAACTAGTTGGTGTGATACCTGAAATATTGGCAATGCAGTTAGAGTAAGATAAAAGTTTTGTATCATATTTTAGTTATGATATCTGATATATGATATGATACATAATACATATAATATATTGATTGATATCTTATATCACAAACGAAAGATTTGCTATCAAGTCAATCTCACCTAATATAAGAGCACTTCATATGGTTGTTGCTACATGTGTTCTTGACTGTTTCCTAATCATAATAACAATATTTTTCATGATGTTACCTTAACTTCCCCGTAAATCAACAGTTACACCAATCTCTAACTATACTTGAAACAGGACACGTGTCATTATATTGTTGGAAGTCAGATCAAATACAATATTCTCTCATGTAACACAAAGCAATTTTTTCTCTTAGCTTCTTCCACTTTTTCCCTTTATTCTCTTTATTATTTTTTTTTTCTTTTTCTTTTTTCTTCTTTCATGCTATTGAGAAAACACCTCCTTGAAGAATGAAAAAAATCTGTTTTTGAAGATACCCTTTTGCATTGATTGTGTTTTAAGCATCTTGGTCTATTCATTCATATTAATGTGACCCTTTAATTTATTTTTTTCCCCTCTGTCTTTCTATTTTAATAACTTCTTTATATGTAATTGGTAACACAAGTGTAACACAAAGGGTCCTCAATATTTGATCAAATATGTGATGAATAGTCCAGATTGGTATGGGGTGGTTTGATTTGCTGTGGAGAGAAGAGGGAAGAAAACTCATCAAAAGAAAAGATAGTGATGCAGGAGAAGCAGGTCTCTTCTTAGTTCTTAGATATCACTGCACTTAAGTTTCATTGCATGCAAACAAGTACTTTTACCTCTCCATTCTTGTATTCTTGATTTTCTGAAATTCTCTCCTGAATTTTGCTATGTATAGATTTCAAATCATTTTAACATTGTTCTTTCCTTGATCATTCTGTGTGAGATTTCATTTTTCTTGTTCAAAAATCCATCTAAATAGACAGTCTTAAGTTATAATTTTGTAATATACATTTTAATTTCCATTGTGATATCAATTCCCATTTTTGGATTGAACTGATAATGTCCATTTTCTGAAATTTCTTTTGATGTTCTAATTTTCAAATTCCTAAATTGGATACCATCTTCAATAATCTTTCAGAGACATGCATAAATATGACATAAATCAATTGATGGCAACATCATTGTTCTTAAGAACATTATATGTATTAGAATTGATGTCCTCTTCACTCTTAAGACTAATGTCAGTTCTGATAGTCAGGTAGAGCACTGGAAGAGCTCAGAGCTTCTCTCTACAATGAGCTCCGAACCTCCGAAGGAGCGAAGCGCCAACAGCAAAGATACTGTGGACCGGTGGTTGCATTGTCCTTCAACTTCATGGTTGCTGTTGGGATCATCATGGCAAACAAATTGGTCGGCAGGATTTGCTTCGTTTTCTTTTTTTGCAAGTAATTCATGATGTGATGATGAACTATTATTCATTGAAGGAAATTTTTATTAACAGGTGATGGGGAAAGTTGGATTCAAGTTCCCAATATTCCTCACATTTGTTCACTACCTCACAGCATGGGTTCTCCTAGCAATTTTCAAGGCACTATCAGTGCTTCCTGTGTCACCTCCATCCAAAACAACTCCATTCTCTTCTCTATTTGCATTAGGTGTTGTAATGGCCTTTGCCTCTGGCCTTGCCAACACTAGCCTCAAGTATAACAGGTCCAACACCTCTTTGTGCTATAACACTTTTCATAGTAAAATAGGAGTTTTTTTGGTGACATAGTAAAATAGGAGTTTAATTTCTATATAATGTGCATATAAAAGAGTTTTTACACTTACATCTAATCAAATATCCTCACTATCTGAAAAGGAAATCATTTTTTCCCCATGTGTGGACACCTGATAGTTGTCAGTGCATATAAATTAAACTCGTGAATGATTTGTAACTTTTTTCTGTTTACTGAATAGTCATCTCATCATGCAGTATTGGTTTCTACCAAATGGCTAAAATTGCTGTCACCCCAACAATTGTTCTTGCTGAGTTTGTACTTTTTGGGAAGACAATTTCTTTTAAAAAGGTAAGGAATAATGCTGCTGCTTTTTCTTTTGTTTCTCTTTAGCAAAGCCCTTCAAATATGCTAAAAAGGGGTCTAGTACACCAACCCCTTCTCTTTATTTTTTCTTTATTTGCACTTATCTTGTAATTGTAATGATTCAGGTCTTGGCTTTGGCTGTGGTATCAGTAGGTGTAGCAGTTGCAACTGTAACAGATTTAGAGTTCAATTTATTTGGTGCTCTGGTTGCAATTGCATGGATAATACCAAGTGCCATAAATAAGATTTTATGGTCTAGTCTACAACAGCAAGGAAATTGGACTGCCCTGGCGTAAGCACTTGTCGTCACTAACCAATTTTTCCATGGCATAACGATGTTATTGTTAGCGCATATAACTGGAATTAGAAATTAGTTAGAATCAGTTACATATAGCTAAGAGTTAGTTACACCCATCAATCAATACAATAACAATTGACTACTGACAGTTTCAATTTTGTAAAAGCTCATATGTAACTAAATGTTAATATCTAACTAGCTCTAGTTAATTTCCAGTTCTAATTATTTCCTCTAACACTTATCATTTGCCAAAATACTTGGACTTAAAAAAACCTTTTTTATGGTAGGTTGATGTGGAAGACAACCCCAGTGACAGTTTTCTTCCTAGGGGCATTGATGCCATGGATAGATCCTCCAGGAGTCCTATCCTTTCAGTGGGATGTAAACAACTCAACTGCAATCTTGATATCTGCTCTTCTTGGTTTTCTCTTGCAGTGGTCAGGTGCATTGGCATTAGGGTGAGACTACCTTTTCTTCTCTTACAATAATAACAGCATACCACTTTTTTGTTTAGATTAGATCGACTATATAGATCAGACGATATCATATGTGCTATGCAAGAACCTTGAGCGTCACGCAAACCACAGAACATGTCATGAGTAATTCTATGATGGAAAAATGAAAAGTAAATTAAATAGGGTAATTCCACACTTTGATGCAGGGCCACTTCAGCTACCACACATGTTGTGTTAGGACAGTTCAAAACATGTGTGATTCTGCTTGGAGGGTATCTGATATTCAACTCAGATCCTGGGATTGTGAGCATTGGAGGTGCTGTTGTTGCTCTCACTGGAATGTCAGTCTACACAACACTCAACTTGCAAGAATCTAAGGATAACACCAAGCAGCTTCCAAAGCAGGTTGTAACAAAATCTGTTGGTGAAGGCAGCACAGACTTGAATGTAAATAGTACAAGCATTGTTGTCTAAGACAGATAGATAATCAATCGTTTGGGAGAAACATTTAGACCAGATTCTGTCTCATTTTTGTTGTATTGACGGCCTTAGTTGCAGAGATTTAATCATTAAAACATGAAACATGTGTTAGGTTTATGTCTACCAAGAGTAGTTTTCTTTATTTTTTATTTCTTGAAGAGTGTGTTACATCACACTTGTATCATATGGTAACTTGATTTTCTATAATTAATGTTTGAAACTTGACAGATGTTGAAGATTGGTATGCAAGATAGTTCTCAACAAAATACAATTTGATCAATATTAGTACATAAATTCATGGTTGTGAATCCAGAGAATAATAAAAGAAAGAAAGAAGCCTATACTGAAAGAAACAAAGAAACCAACCTATAAAAAGTGCTATGATCATAAAATGCAAATTTCTCAGTGCATAAACAATAATTCAGAAGGGCATGTTAGAACTCTCATTCAACCCACAAGCAAAGCACATTCTAAACATAAAAAGGGGACATGAAACTTGAACTTTTGTTTATAGAGAAAATAGATGTGACAAATTCTAATACAGCAATAGAACTGTATAATATAATATCCGCTATCAAATCATCAAAATGTAATATACAGGTGAGACATTAGAACTGGAAAAATTGGTAAAATCTCACCCTACTCTATTGAAACTCTTGGCTTAGTATAACACCACTAGGAATCTCTTTCTTATAGCCACAACTAAATGTTCTATATAAGGGGGGCAAAAGAACATGTGAAGGGTAAAATAAACTTCTTGGGGCGCAAAAATTAAAAAAAAAAAAAAAAAAAAAAAAAAAAAAAAAAAACCTGCAACTAGCACCCTTCAAAATCGTTAGCACCAAAATATCTCCATCCAAAAAAGAGTACTAATTTTCTTTTTTTTTTCTCATTCTTTTTGGCCGCATTTCTTATTTACACTTTCAGATCAGGACCATATTTCTTGGATTTGAACACATCATTGTCACCAAGAGAATTTTTTTTTCAGCTCTAAAAATTAGAATTCCAATTGATCTGTGTAGGCTGAGGCTGATGGTAAGAGCCTGAAGGGGGTCCTACAGCTTCGACAGGCCCAGCCACAGCCTGAGACTGTTGCAAAAGTGTTGAAGGCGAAACTACTGTCTGCCCGGGAGGATAGATGCCTGCATACGCCCCATGGCTGGCCTGAGGCGGGGGGAATGTAAGATGTTGTCCCTGAGGAGTGAGGTTGTACAGAGAATTAACTTGCAAATTTGATACATCTTGGCCTGGAGCAGGTATCCAGACAGCAGATCCTTCACTCTGACATTTAAAAAAAGGGTCAAAATAACTAGAAGATCCAAAAACTTGGACAGATGCTGATCAAACATGATCTCCCACTCCACCGAGAAAGAGGGCGTAAAACTTAAACAGAAACGTTAAAGAAGGTATGGAAATGAACTAACCTGTTGTGCAGTTGTATAGATATGGTTTTCCTTCAATTGAGAGACAGAAATATCTTCATTTCCAGCTGAGCTTCCTGCATTAACGGCTGGACTAGGTGCATATCCAACAGGAGGGTTGATATAAGATCCAGAAGGAATTCCAATATGGCCTGAATTTCCTGTGTTCGCTCCAGTCTTGAATTGAGGGAGAGGGAATTTGATCCCGGCTGCAGCAGCAGCAGCTGCGGGTAGATACATGTTGCCAGCTGATGGCTGTTGAGGGAAGCCGTTATGGCTTAAAAATTGGTGTATTGGAGACAGATAAATTGGAGGGTAATAGTGGCCATATGGAAAGAAGTTGGCCGGGTAAGGTGGCCTGAAAAGGGAAACTGATTGTGGAGGTACAGGAATAGGGCTCTGCAGAGGTGGAGTTGGGCTAGGGCTAGTGACGGTCTGGGAACTTGCAGGCTGCAATTTGAAAAGGACGAGAGGAAGTTAAGGAAAAGGGAATGTGTGGAAAAGGAAACAATACTCATTGTTGCAATTCCAATCAATTTACAGTAAAGGAAAAAAGTGCAATTTCTCAAAGTAACACTACAATCCAAAGCTAAGCATGGAGAAACTTACAACAAAGTTAGTAAAACGAGATGTTTCTTGAGATTGAGGTTCAGTTCCCTCAAATTGAACTTGCTGATTCCCTAAAATGATGGACTGGTAATAGTTTTGAGCACTTTGAACATTGGGAATTTGATGGCCCTCTGGAGCCAACAATACCTCCTGCTTTGGATGATCAACCTTCAAGTCAGTGCTAGTTACAGCATTGCCTTCTGGTGGAGCAGATGTCTTTTCAATCATATAGGACGAAGAATGTTGAAAATCAACTTGATCCCCTTGTTGACTCAATGATGCAGTTTGGTCCCTACATTCAAGTATGAATACCATCAAATCAAAGATTAAAAGGAGCACACCATGACTCGGTTAATAAACTTGGAGAGAGAGAGAGAGAGAGAGAGAGAGAGAGAGAGAGAGAGAGAGAGAGAGATCAATTAAAAGCATTACAATTCATAAAAGAAATAATACCCCAGCCCAGGATTTCCAGAGGGACATGAAAGAAGTATTTACTTTCTCCGCAGAGAAACTCTACACCTTTAAAGTGGTGACATTAAGGTATATTTTGGTAATTACCTGAATGGAGGAGTTTGGCAAAAGAATAAAGCTAGGCTGACCCAATAACAGACCATCTCTACAACATTTTAAAAAGGTATATAATTTGATTTATACAAAAAAATTGAAGCATTTAGACCACAAACCTAGAGATGCCATCTTTGTCGCTTCCAAGAGAAGATTCAAGAGCAGGAGAAGGGTCATGGTCACCATCAGCTCCACTGCTAGATGTTTCATTTGGACCCAAGGTATCAAAGCTTCCAAATGTCAGACCACTTTTTAAAGCCTTGGGTACTTGGAAATGGTTAGGAAAAGTAACATGTTGCCTCAATTCGGCTGAAGATTGCACACAAGCATCAGAAGTTGGAACCTCGGAAACATTAGCTGTTTCAGAAACAGAAGTGAATACACCAGCATATTGAAAGAATTGAGTGAAGAATTACTTGTGAACATAGAATTAAAAGATTTACCTAGAGATGGCTGGCTACTGGAGCTAGAAGATGACCCCAAGTTTCCATTTAGAGAAGCAGTTGAGGCTTGAGATGGCTCAAAGAACCGATTGTTTTCAACATTGTTCGAATAAGGGGCATTCATTTTGCTTGCAGAATTCACAGACACGGAATTTTCATTCTTGGGTGGTAAATGACTAGCTTCATTATGAATAACTTTATTCCCTTTGACTTGATTTGTTCCAGCAGACATCCAGGGACTCCCAACATCCCTATTAATAGAACTACTGACACCAGGATTATGGGAGGAAGATGATGCAAGTACAGGATCCAAAGAAGAGGTATGACCAGTGGATGCAGCAGCAGAAGTGAGAATTTGATCAGAACTTGACAGTGACTTTCCTTGCTCAGTGCTGGTAACTGAGTTAAAGGTTTGAATAGGGGAAGTAGCTGCAGCAACAGGAGCAACTTGGGGTTGAACATTTTCTTGATTGCCGGTGTTGTTATCAGTGGAACTGCTTTTGGGGACAGTTGGAACACTCCCTGCAAGAGATTGGCCACCAGAACCATTGCCAGACTTCCCATTGGTTTGATTTGTAGCAATAGCACCATGGGTTGTATTAGCAGGAACTCTGCACTTGAAGAAAATTAAATTTGAAGAGGATGCATGTAGATTCAAAATAGAGCATATTAAAATATCAATGAAGATATTGAAACTGGTGTAATACTACTAGCATCAATAATCAGGTGAGGTGAACAACTTAACCTTGTGACTTGAGATGCTGCATTAGCTTTTGTTTTCTGCAAAACTGGCTGAGATGAGGGTGCATGATTTCTCTCTGCACTGTTATTGATTCCATTTTCCCTACGCATTGCAAGGTTCCTCCCACCGCCGCCACCACCGCCATCTAAAAGAGATATTTGCAAAACAAAGTATCGCAACTAATGAGATAAAAAAAGAAGTGGCAGGAGATCAGCTAATACATAAGACAGATCTCTATACGAAAAAAACATGTAGGAGAGTTGGTCTTTTTCATCTTGCAACAGCAAAATCAAAACATTATTATGAAAAAGTTTCAGATCAAAGATTGTAAGAAAATGTTTAAAGAATCAGCTTGTGCTAAGTTTTTAAGAATTGATGATATCCTAAAGTTATGTTTTAATGTAGACAAAGGTAGCTTCCAGGTGACTCTTCTGAAAATGGATGGCCATAGACGAAACAGAGGTAATATTAGAGACTTAAGTTGTGAAGTTGTACCAGAAAAATTGGACGTGTAACCCCCTGAAGCACCCCTTAACCCCCTCCCTTGTCCACCTTGCTTTGACCGAGAATCCTCAGAGGTTCTACTTCCAAAACCCTGGAATGATCAACAAACTTGAATTAGTCAAGGGTGACAATAAATACGAGAGAATATAATGGAAGGTACAAGCTCATTTACCATTTACAACAACTTGACATCTACAATGGCCACAACACAGTATATAATGCAGACACAAGCAATTACACATAACTTCAAATCTTCTACACTTCAGCAAATAATATTGAACAAATTTTAAACATGGCATATAACCAGTAGCCAACAAAATGGTAGCAATCAAGATATCTGAATTCTGAAGAAACAAATAAGAGGTCCATCAAGGCATCATTTCAAGTGATATACTATTCAGGCTCGATATTAATATGATTCAGCAACTCAACTTTCATAAGCAAAAGTTACGAACCAACTTAGACACAATTATATAATCACATAGCAAGTAACAAGTGAAGAAGGTAAAGAACTTTCCAACAGAAAAGAAAAGTTACCTCCTTCTTTCTGTCACGTCTCCTTCTCACCTCATGAAAAGTATCTGTGAACAAACCAAAATGTATGAACAAAGCCATTCACATAAATAACATTAAAACCAGAGAAAACTCAGAAATGCCATTAAAACATTCATAAATGATTATAAGCCAGAGTCCTTCTCCTTCAGCCACTAAATAGAAAATGCGTGAGCTGAGATCCTGAGGGAGATATAAGCAATCACAATAGCATGTTAAGAACTTAAGCTAATACCACCAAACCCCATGTTTTAAATCATGTTCACACGCATTCAACAGTTGCAAAAATCCAAACTTCTGGTATTCAAAGCACCAAACAAAGTTCCCACAAACCAATAAAAACATCAAAAAGATATTAAAACGTCCATGAAAATGATAATACCAGCTCAACTTCAATAATCACTGGCTTAGCTAATACTCTAGTAAAGCTTAAAACTTGAAACCATTATCTTCAAATCCCTAACAACAGAAATACTATAAAGAACAAACACCAAAAAGGGTCGGTAGCCAAAGGCGCAAAATAAGAAATCACAGTGGATCGCAAGGGAAACAAAGGAAGACCCAGATGAGGGCACAGTAAAAAGTAACATTTTTTATCATTTGGGATTGAAGAAATACAAAGAGAAATGAATTTGAAAAAAAGAAGAGAAAGAGAAGAAAACCTAAATAGAGAAGCTTCTGAGCGGTCTCATTGGGATCCATGGAACATTCACGGAGGACGGCGTAGATTTCGTCGTCGGTGTGCTGTTTTCCGGTGATCTCTCTGATGTCATGGATGGTCTTCCGTACATTGTTGGGGATCGGAACCCTAGAAGACCCGCCACCGCCGCTCATCCTTTTTCTCTAATGCTTTTTTTTTTGTTTTTCGCTGTGTTAACACACACAAGGACGAAGAAGAAGAAAAGGGGATAGTGTCTTTAGTTTGTGTCTTATAAGGGACACAACATCAATGATTATTTTTATAAACTCTAAAATCATAAAATGTTAGACCAAATCATTGTGATTTCCTTTTTTTTTTATTTTATAGAAAATTGTAGTGGAATATTACTTTTTCTCCAAGCAATTCATAACAATATATTATATTTAAATAAAATAAATTATATTAACCTTCTCTAGGGTAATAATAAATGAGGATTTTTAACAAAAAAAAATATAGACCAAATCATTGTGATTTACTTTTTTTCACAAGAAATTTCTAAAAATATAACATATTTAAAAAATTAAATTAAATTAGTCTTTTAAGGGGATAATACACTAATACTACATTTTATATCTAAAAAGTACAAATACTTACCTGAGTTATTGTATTCGACTATTTGTGTTTTGAATACATTTTAGATATAACTGTGTGTCAGACACATATTAATATTTGGCCGCATTTTTTTGTATTTTTAATAAAAAAAATTTTTTTTGCTAAACACGATTAAATATACTTAAATATCATCACATTTTGATATATTTAACCTGATTGTTAACATGTATTTTTTAAATGAGTTTAAAAATAATATATAATATTTATTAAAAATAAAAAATATTTTAAATATTTTATATAATTAAAAATTAATTTATATTTTAATATCAATAATTTATTTAAAAAATATTTTATATTTTATATATATTATATTTACATATCTTATAAAAATTTAAAATTTATATATCTGTATATCTCATATTACACATAACATCAAAATCATTATTACATTTAACTAAAATTGTCAATATAAAAAAGTTGAATTGGAATTAGTTTAATCCGATTAGACTTAATTAGAATGGACTAACCTAGTACATCGGGTTACCTAGCCCAATAATTTGAACATACTTTTTAATTCTTTTTTGCAATTTGAAAAATAACTTCCACATTCTTAATCAATCTACTCATTTGTATGAATCCATCATGTTATAATTGTTTGCGGGAACGATTATGCACGTATGGGCTAAGGGATATTTAAATGCATTAACTATACAAATAAATGTGCATAATACCACATATAGCAATCGTAATCTTCAATCCATTCTTTTTTCTTTTTTACTTTTCTTATTTAAAGACAAGAAAGTTGTAAATTTAATAATACAATTAGTCAGCTCAAGCTATTTTAAAAGAGTTAAACCCCAAAGTGGTCTCTGAGATTCACGGTTTGTACTAATTTAGTCCCTGACTTACCAATTGCACCATTTATATCCCCGACTTTCTTAAAATTGCACCAAGGTCGTCCCTAGCCACATCTCCAGACAAATTAACTGCCGCCGGCAGTGACCTGGCACTGAGAAACCACACTGGGTGCCACGCTGGAGTGTCATTGTTGGCGCTAAAACTGTTGATGGATGGAACGACGTCGTTTCATGTAAGTTTAGAAACAAAACCCAAATAACCAAAATTCTATGATCACTTCATCTTCCTCTTCGTCTTTTGAAAACCAAAACAATGCACCATGAAAACCTGAGTTCTAGCCACTGTATAGGGTTTGAAGGTTGAAAACGTTTGGCTCCATGGAGTTCGCTGCCGCTATGAGAGTGTTGTGCGGTCGTTGTTGGTGAAGGAAGGAGAAGCAGTTAATCGCGAGCACACAAAGGTACGTCTGAACTCTAAAAAAAATACTTTTCAACAAAAAGAATAGCATCAATGTCTGTGTATGGTGAAAATTTGATTTTTGTTGATGAAAGTTGAAAGTTTTTGATTATCTGTTAGGGTTTTTGTGGGTAGTGGAGAAATTTTCTCCATGCTCTGTTTTGAATGAAATCTTAGTTGGGTTGGTTGATGGGTGTTTCTGGTGTTTTATAAGTGGTTGAATGCCAATGTTTGTTTTTGCATGTGTGAATCTAATTGTTTGGTTCCTCAATTTGGTTTTTTGCATAATGCAGATGGAGACTTTGATGGATATCATGTTTCATCATGGGGGAACATTTAAAAAATAATGCACTTGCCAATTCTGGATGCTGGCTGGTGACCTTTATCAAACTCTTTAATTTCATCATTACCATTTGTGTATACTGAAAACTGTGATTGTCTTACTCTGTATTTGTGTTACTAACTGTAGGCATTCCATGTGTTTATGCCTGTGCTACCCTTGCAAGAGTAAACAAGAGGCCGGAAGACTTTTGTCACCAACTGTGTACTATGGAGGCATACAACAAGATTTATGTCCATCACATTAACCCTCTTCCTGGCCAATCATTGTGGGAGAAATTCTTGTACACTCAACCACAGGCCCCTAATATTAGGAGGAGGCCTGGAGCTTTGACAAAGAAAAAGAGAAAAGATGTTGATGAGGGCAACAGTGGTAATAAGAAAGCTAAACCAAGTGAAAGTTTAAAAAGGCATTTGAAGCCATTCACATATAGGTATTGTGGGGTAAAAGGGCATACTAAGAGAGGGTGCTCAAAGAAGAGACTGGATGAAGTAGCTGCTGTTGTTGCAGCTGCAAAGACTGCTGCAGATAAAGCCAAAACAAATGCTGCTGCTTCTGCTTCTGAGGCTAGCCCTCAACCTCAAATTGCTGCTGCACCAGCTGATGAACCTCCTGCTGTGGAGATTGACATATCACAACCAAACTACGAAGGATCACAGGTAACATACTTCTCCACGTTACAACATAACAAAAGTATAATTTTGTTGTTATCTGGACTCATGTGTTAAACTGTTTATCTGCTGTAGGACATAGCAGGACCTGCTGCACCTCCACCATCAAGGCCACAGAAGTTGCCCACCAAAAGGAGGAGCTCATCACCACCTCAATCCATTGGTGTGGATCTAATGTAAGGAGCCAGCGTGGCTACATCTTCCAGATTGCACAATTTTATGAAGTTTGTTCCAACTTCCAGTTTCAAAGCACCAAGAAAAAAGAACAATTCATGACTTTGACATTAGGATGTTTAGGACAGTAATTTGTTATTTTGTTAAAGGCAGTTAGTAGATAGTTGCTTTGTTTAGGACAATTGTCATAACTTTTGTGTTGCCAACCTTGATAACTATGCTGTTGCACTTCTTCTGTTCCTTTAATGTTTTTCAACTCAAACAGGTTAATGTTTGCTACTCAAACATGTTTATCTTCGCTACTTTTGTAATTATGCATTATGCTATTATGATGTCAGATGATCTGTAATTATTTCTCTTTATGATAACCACTCAATCAAAAACAGGGCATATATCTCAAGATAAAAAACCACCTCTTACTTTCATTCATCCATGAACACATTACATACAACATTGTCAGAACTTCAAAGTCATAATCAATACAGCAACTACAGTGAAAAACACCACTATGCCTAAGAATTGTATCATAGATTTTTGGGTCCTCACTTCAGCTTCCAATTTTTCAATCCTCCAGGCTAAATTAACTCTGACTTGCACATTGTCAACTGCAGTTGCATCCACTCTTCCTTCATCTTCCTCTTCTTCTTCTACATCATCACCAGAGAAAAAATCCACACTATGTTTTTCCCCTAGTCTGAATATGAGATATCATAAGAAGGAAAAAACAGAAAAACAGTAATCAATTTTTCTTACCAAAAACTCACATTGTAATTTGGACAACCGAAGAAGGGCTTATCTGGGTTGGTAGTTGTTCCGGACCAACGAAGCACCGGCCGGCAGCCGCACCCACACCGCTCGGGTACCCGCGACGGTCTGGTCCGACTACGCGTTCTCGTCGTTGATCGTGTAGAGCTTCCTTGACCCTGGCTCGCACACCCAATTATGGTTTTCGTTTCAGTTCAACGAGTAAGAACAACGGAGACAATGAAGAACGTTGCTGGGCAGAAAGAAGAAGATGAAGAGGGGTAACGATACCATGGTAGAAATTGGGATTAAAGCTAGGGATAAGGACCACATTGGGTCAAACAGTTTCAATTGCCACCTCAGCTTCCTGTTATCCATGCCAGCGTGGCTTCTCAGTGCCAGGTCACTGCCGGCGGCAGTTAATTTGCCCGGAGATGTGGCTAGGGACGACCTTGGTGCAATTTTAAGAAAGTCGGGGACATAAATGGTGCAACTGATAAGTCAGGGACTAAATTGGTGCAAATCGTAAATCTCAGATACCACTTTGGAGTTTAACTCTATTTTAAAACGAACCCCAATAGGTCAATATATATCTGTATATATTTCTAACATCACTAGATTTTTTAAATGATTATATAAGTTATCATATAGTCATTTTGGTTAAAAACACACTTGAAAATTCATTAAATATATATTACACAATTATATTATATGTAAATTAAAAAAATATTTACCAAATATAAATTCAAAAATTATGAAATATATATTAAAAAATTATAATATATATGTATAATAAAAATTTAGTTAACATATGTCTTAAAAAACACATAATAAAATTACTAATAAAAAAATTCATTATAAAAAATTATGTAAAATTTGATTTTTAATATAATTATTGTGTATTATTAAAATAAAATATTAAAAAGTTATTAATAAAAATATTAGAATATATATTAGCTAAATTCATATATTGGCTAAAAATATTAACTATTGCAAGAGGAACTTTTTTGGTACCAGAAATCTAGAGAGCAGTGGGTCAAGTATGGGGATAAAAACACAAATTCTTTCATCTTCAGACTTTGGTGCGTAGAAACCATAATAGAGTACATGAATTATATGTTAGAGATGGGTCTTGATCTACTGATCCAGATTTTCTCCAGGAAGAGGCCCTCTCTTTTTACAAGAATCTCTTTGGTACAACGGAAGAGGTTGAGGTTGATTGTTTAGGGGATGTTCCGATGCCACTCTAAGCACTGAGGCTTGTGCTAGGTTAATTGACCCTGTCTCTTTTACGGAAGTCAAGTCAGCAGTATTCAGTATGAGCCATTTGAAGGCTCCTGGTCCAGATGGCTTTCAAGCTTTTTTTTTAAAGAATATTGGGAGATAGTAGGCACTGAGATTTGGAATATTATCCGGAGTGCTTTTTTGGGAGAATTCTTAAATCCTAGCATCATGGAAACTCTGATGGTGCTTATTCCTAAAATTGATAACCCTATCTTTATGAAGGATTTTAGACCTATTAGCTTGTGTAATGTTGTTTATAAAATTATCACTAAAGTATTGACTAACCGACTTCGGCCTTTTCTTCCAAACATTGTTAGTCCTTTACAATGAGGTTTTATTTCGGGTCGTGATACTCCTGATAATATTATTGTGGCCCAAAAAATTCTGAATTTCATGAAGCACACAAAATCTAAGAAAGGTACTCTTACTTTTAAAATTGATCTTGAAAAAGCTTATGATAGGGTGGATTGGAGGTTTTTGGAGAGTACTCACATTGCTTTTAGTTTTTCTATCATCACTGTTAATTTGATTATGACTTGTGTCCGTGCATCATCTCTTTCTATTATGTGGAATGGAAATAGATTGGATAGTTTTGCTCCTAGAAGGGGGCTTAGACAGGGCGATCCAATGTCTCCTTACTTATTTGTGCTTTGTATGGAAAGACTTGCTTGCTATATATCTCATAAGGTGGTTGAGGGTGTGTGGAAACCAGTTTCTTTCACTAGGGGTGGCCCAAAATTTTCTCATTTGATGTTTGCAGATGATCTCTTACTCTTTTGTCAGGCTACAAAGAGTCACGTCCAATGGTCATGCATTCTCTTAACATTTTTTGCAAGGCATCTGTCATGAAAGTGAATCTTGAAAAGTATAAAGCTTTTTGTTCTAAAAATGTGACTGTTCGTAGAAGAGATATTTTTACTTGTGTTTTTTCAATACGTTTTGCTTTGGACTTAGGAAGATATCTTGGAGTAAACCTTAATCATTCCCGTACCAGTAGGGCTTCTTTTCATTCGGTGATTGAAAATGTGAGGGGAAGATTAGCTAATTGGAAAGAAAGGCTTCTAAATAAAGCAGGGAAACTCTGCTTGATCAATTCTGTTGCAGCATCCATTCATATCTATCATATGCAGGTATCTTTTTTTTCAAATTGGGTTTGTGATAAATTATCTTCTATGATGAGACAGTTCCTTTGGAAGGGTCAAGTTGATGGTAGAAGTCTTTCTCTTGTTAATTGGAGGACCGTGATTACTCAAAAAAAAAATTGGTGGCCTGGTGTTAGAGATCCTGCGTGTGTTAATATATCTTTACTTGGTAAATTAGTGTGGCAACTTTTTTATTGTCAGGACAAGCCTTGGGTTGCTCTATTGAGGGCGAAGTATCTGAGGAATGAGGGAGTGTTAGATGGCCATGTCCCTTGCAATGCTTCTCATGTTTGGAAGAGTATCTCAAAGGCTTTTGGTGCTCTTAAGGATGCCTTCTCTTGGTGCTTTGGGTCACTTGATCAATCTTTTTGGTTTGACAATTGGAGTATTGAGGGACCAATTGCTCAAGATGTCCCTTTTGTACATATATCTGACTCTGATTTAACTATTAGAGACGTTTGGAAAGATGGTCAATAGAATCTCCATGATATTTTCTCTATCATTCCAGAAGATGTCAAACAGCGTTTGAATGCTTATAATCCGGATTTGAATGCTGGAGAGAGTTCGGGTTGGTAGTGGGGTGTGGCATCTTCTAGACTCTACTCAGCTAAGAGTGGGTACAGTTGGCTAGCCAAAAGAAAGTTTGACTGGAATGAGCATGATAATTGGTTGTGGGTATGGCGACTGCATATTCCTGAAAAGTACAAGTTCTTGATTTGGCTCAATCTTCATAATGCTATTCCTACGTCAGAGTTTCGTTTGAGTCGTGGTTTAGCTTTATCTAGCACCTGTCATCGGTGTCAGAATGGTTATGAATCCATTCTTCGTTGTCTTTGGGAGTGCCCTAGTGCCAAGGAGGTCTGGAACCTTTTAGGCCTGTATTCAGATAACTCGAATTTACATGATTGGCTCTACAGAGGTGCAAGGAGTGGAGATGTTTTTCTTTTCTTTTCGACCATCTGGTGGATTTGGAGAAGTAGGAATCATGACTTATTTAATATAGATGATTCATGGAGTGCTAGTAAACTGGTGAGTTTGATTTGTAGTTCAGTAAGGGAGTTTCACACTATTTTTGCTATGCATCAATCTCTGTCTCCTCCTTCACTTTGTTTGCATTGGATTCCACCTCCAGTTCATTCTGTTAAATTGAATTGTGATGCTAGTTGGTTTGCTCATTCTGGCTATGCTGGTTTTGGTTGTATCATTCGCAATCCTGATGGATGTTGGTTGAAAGGTTGCACTGGGAAAGTCGAAGTGTGCAGTGTTCTTTTTGCTGAATTATATGCAATTTGGAGAGGTTTACTTCTTGCTTGGGAGAGTGGATTTCGTGAGGTCATTTGTGAAACAGACTGTTTAGAAGCTCTTTTCTTGGTAAATTAAAGAATGCTTGGTAAGGATATTCCAGAATGGGATTTGGCAAAGCATATACAAGAGGTTATGAATTGGAATTGGAGAGTCTCTATTCTTTTAATTCAAAGGACTGCAAATAGTGTTGCAGATTGTATGGCTATGAGCTTTCACTAGAATTGGAGCCAACTATGGAATGAGTTTTAACATATAATAAATTTAGATATGACCCTAGCCAATTAATTTAGTTTTGTCTCCTTTTTTTTTCTTTCTTTTCTATTTAATCACAAAAAAAAATATAATGATTAATTTGATAACCGCAAATAACACTTTTTAGTTTTTATATCTAATAGATAGATTAGGTCAAACCAGTGTGCTTCACCTTAAAAAAAAAGGTTAATTTAAAAATAAAATTTTAGTTATATTCGAGACGACGTCGTTTCCGTCCAGTGGCTGAGCTGACACAGTTGATAGGAGTCAGTGAAGCTAAGCTAGCTTGTTCTTCTTCTTCATTCGTTCACTGTCTTCTGATTTCGGAATCTGAAATTAAAATCTGAATCTTTAACCGATTGAATCGATCGATGGGTAGCAGCAGCGGCGATCTGAGGTACGAGCTGTCACAGAACGCATACATAAAGCTCGTTCTTCATTCACTCAATCACCCTACTTCCTCCGTCAACGGCGTCCTCATCGGCCGCATCTCCCCTTCAAACGACGCCGTTCTCATCGACGATGCCGTCCCTCTCTTCCACTCTCACCTCGGCCTCCTCCCTCAATTGGAGATCTCTCTCATGCTCGTACTCTCTCTCTCTCTCTCTCTCTCTCTCTCTCTCTCTCTCTCTAGGGTTTTGTGTTTTTTTTTTGTTGCACTTTAGATTTTACGTTAAAAAAAACCTTACTTTCTAGGAGAATTTGTAATTTAAACTGTTGAGTTTATCATGTTTCCTTCTGGTACAATTATCTTGTTTGATTAATTTTCTTATTTTCTGATTTAACTCTAATGTAAAGTAGCATGCTTTGTACCGATTAATTTTTGCTTGCTTGGTTTTCTGATTGATTGGTTTGTGGATTTAGCTAAAGAGTGCCATGTTGGTCAATAGAGTCAAAGTGGAAAGCTTTGGTTCTTTCAATGCATTGAGAACTTGAAGAAAAAGTTATATTTGCTGTTAAAAAGTTTGTACTTGTAGTATCCTTTACATTGGTTAGCAAGACCTTTGATTTATTTGTTTTCAATTCTTTTTTATCTTGTGTGACATAGATAGAGGAGTATTTCTCTGCTAAAGGGTTGAACATAGTTGGCTATTTTCATGCAAATGAGAGGTCTGATGACTATGAGCTTGGTGGTGTTGCTAAGAATATTGGCGATCATATATGCCGCTACTTTCCTCAAGCCGCCATTCTCTTGGTATGTGCTGGGATTTTCTTCTGTTTTTTATATGATTCGTGTGGTTGTGGTTGTCATTTTCGTGTTGTTCCTTACCTTTTATTCGCAGTTAGATAACAAGAAGCTTGAAGCTTTGAAAAAGAGCAAGGATCGTAGCGCTGTAACGCAGGTTAGCAGCGTTTATATAGGAAACCACAATCATCAAAGCCTTTAATCATCATTTGTTCTATTATGATTGTACATTTGTATTTATTCTGGATTGTCTTTGGGATTCCGTATATAAGCACATTTGATTATAAATCCTTACCAGCATTTGTAAGTATTGAAGCTGTTAGAATATGTGCATCTTTTGTAGTCCCCTTCAGCACTTTGAGATAAATGCTCTGCTTTGATTATTTTGTTTTTTGATCGTTTTTTTTTTTGGGGCCTTTTTCTGCTGCATTAAGCTCTAAATTTAGACAATAACTTAGAGGGATATTGGGGCTAGCATCTTCGTGTTGCAATTTGTAATATTTTGGAACTAAGATCTGATGCAGGATTATAAATTGCACCTCTGAATATGTTGCATCATTCTCTCGGTCTCGGTTTCCAGAAAATAGAGTTCCTTGTTTGATTGCCAACATTTTGCAGCATATTGATCTGTCTAGTTTGATGAATAGGAGAATGAAATCGTTCTGTCATGCAATTTGTTTTGGTTTATTATGTAGGCACAGACTTAATGCGTTATAAGGTTTCAAACAACATTTGTATGGATAAAATAGATCACATGCTATTTGTCTATGGATGCATCTAAAAGGCATATTCGTTTGTTATTTCTTTTAGTAAATTATAAAAAGGAAATCATTAACATATGGTTCTAAGTGTTTATACTCTTATCTTGTTGGTTACATTAACCAAGATTGCCTTTCTCTTATGATTTAGCTTTATGTTAGGGATGCATCTAAGAACTGGAAGTTGGTTCAGTCGGAAGGGAACAGTCGATTCTCTCTCAGAGAGCCGTCAGCAAATCTGATCTTGCTGGACTATATTTCAACCGAGAAATGGAAGGGTATTGTAGATTTCGATGATCATCTTGACGATATAAGCAAGTAAGCGCTTTCGCCATGCAGCACTTTATATTCTGGTATTATAATTGATTACACACAACCTATAATCTATTTCATTTTTTTTTTCAGGGATTGGCTAAATCCAGGGCTCTTCAATTGATTCCAGCCCCTGTATTCTCCACTTTTACTTAATTCATTGCACTAGAATACAAATTGGTGATGTTATCTCAGCTATGAACAATAGTGGATAGAGAAACATTCTTCAGATGTATAAGCAGGATGTTTTCTACCTGTTTTGACAATATTAAAATTCTTCTGTCCCATAGGATTTTGGTTTTAGAGCCTTTTTTTTCCTTAATTACTTCGAATTCAGGTATATTCATTGGAGTTTTCTTAATTAGTCATATCATCTTGATTTATGGTTTGCTTATGACTTTATAGTTTATATGTAGTTGCAGTTGTAATTGTGAAGTTGCACAATCGATTGCAAAAATTTAAAGAACTTATTTTGTTTTAAAGCCAAAAATTAAACATAAAAATAAAATGAAATGACCCAATAACAATAAGAACCTTTATGGTTTATTTGAGATTGTTTGCTTTCATGCTAGAACATATGCTTTTAACTTTCATTTAACACATATACCTTAATTACAACTTGACCAGAGAAAAGGAAATAAAAGAACTAAAAGGTGCCTGCTATGCAAACAAACTGCAATTTGTTCTTCTACTATTGATACTCTATATTAACACCTCCATGCATGGATTTCTTATATGAAACTCATAGAACAGGACAGCCAGCAGCAACTACACCTGGTGCTGTGGGGCATTTGGCCAGATGGCAGTGATCAGTTCCATCAACACCCCACCAATCTGGACCAAAAATATTATAGTTTTGGAGTGCAAAATAGAGTGCAACAGCCATGAAAGCAACTCCGGCATCCAGGGCTGCCGAGAGGATGTAAGTATGGCGCGCCCACCACACCTTGAACTTCTTGTAAACATAGATGTTGAAGAAGATCCCCACAATTCCCCACGTGATGTAGTTCACAGATCTCGCTGGTGGAATGCTGCTGGCGCCTTGCATAATGAGTGGTATGTGTATGAGTCCAATCCACTTGTGCTCTGGGAACTTTCGAGAAAGGAACCACCCTGGAACTGGCGCAAGGAGACCAATGAGGAAAAACCAGTTCAGCTCCGGGTAGATTCCTTTCTTGGTGAACATTCTTCCTGGCCCTACGATCCCCCATATGATCGACGCATTATAGAACACATCATCTCCGGGGCATGTCCATGGACTGCTCTCTGGCAACTTCGATGTGTCACATATATTATCGATCGATGTAAGAAGCCACCATGCTGTGCCAAAGTACACGACGGAAGCCACCAGTGTGCCTACCAACTACCAAATACAACCTTATATATGGTGTAGCATTAGATACATGTTGGAAACTATGGAATCAAATGCGTACCTGCACAATGAACATAGATTTGGGAGGAATCTTCATGTAGTGGCCTAATTTGAAGTCATTAAGAAATCCAAGAGCTTGAGACATGCTAATGTAGCCATAGGTCTTGAATGTTACATTTGCAAGGGGCTTTCCCGGGTAAAGGTACCCAATGATTAACTCTGTGATCACATTGAGTCCAACTTGCTGCACACAACAACTTATTTAATGTTTAGAAACATTTACTTCAAATTAAAGTGGTGGTAGATTGCATAGTTGAAAACATGAGCCAAATAGAGGCCAAATAGAGGGAGTAGATTACCTGGTTTGTTGTTGCTTGAATGATTCCAATTGGCAAAGTGAAAGATAGTCCAATCCCTAAAGACATTAAGACTCCCCACCATGGCAGTTGGAGTTGCTTTCCAAAGCCTTCACAAGATATCAAAGCTACCACAGTCATTAGAATCAAAATGCAGATAAACCACCATTCAGGAACCTGTTCATAGTTCTTCTTCATGATTCTTGTATGCACATCTCCAAGTTTTCCCTTAAGTGCTTCTGTTGTGCTTCTTGTCATCCGATATATCGTTCTTCAAATCGACCAAATATATATTAGACCCACGAATTTCAAAAGATAGAGATTCACATGCAGATGTCTTTATTGAAGTTGATAGTTGAGAACTGTTAGATAATAATTTAGTCAAACATGTCAAATCACTTACCAATTCTCAAGTATCAACTTAACTTAAAGGTAACTGCAT
This sequence comes from Arachis hypogaea, assembly GCF_003086295.3. NCBI lineage: Eukaryota > Viridiplantae > Streptophyta > Magnoliopsida > Fabales > Fabaceae > Arachis > Arachis hypogaea. The sequence goes on along the minus strand of NC_092042.1, from coordinate 1,387,199 downwards.
ATAAGTTTGAATTTGAATTTAAATATATATATGAATGATGAATAGTCTTACTAACTTACTTTCCATGAAAGAGTAGAACATGTGAAATAGTGGCAGTGAGAGTTGCAAAGCTCAAGCCATAATCAAGTGCAAATATGGCACTAAGATAAATCTTGCTATAACTGTTGTAACCTTCCATATCAATGTCAAAGCTTTTTGCATTTAGAATACGGGTAACATTGTATTTGTTTCCAGAAGAGTCAAATGTGTGAGAACTAATGATAGGAAACTTCTTAGCATCTTTGATGTTGTTCCAATAGAAGAGTGGAACAAGAATGTACACAAAGATCACAAATCCAACCAATATGTTGATGATGGCAAAGCTGGGGTAAGCCAAAGGACTCCCAAAGAAGCCGGCCACCGTGTTCCAGTCGAGGGCGAACGAGCCGATGCCAAGGCCATAATAGCCTGAACCAATTTGTTGTGCAGTGATAGATTTCTTCCATATCAAGCAAACTATAGAGATAGCTTGCAATGATTGGAAGAGGTAGCCTGGAATAACATAATATGCAAAGCTCGCTCCAAACACTATTAAGAAGAATTGCATCCTTGTTAATCCTCCTTTAGGCCTTTTTTCTTTCTCATGCAATGTCCTGTAATCTCATTCAATAGTTATTTATCAACCATAACTCATGAGCTAAGGATTAAAACCATATCCTAATACAATATAACATTCAGAATCATGTCAGATGTACACCATAATCAACTACTAGTATAAAATATATGTTATAACATAAAATATAAATTAAAAATAATTTAAACAACACATATATTTATGTATAAATATATGATAACTGATTTTAGTGTATAAATAATATTTTTGTAATAGTTATTTAGAACCTAGTGATTTTGGATTTTTCATTATTTTCTATTTTTATTTTTAGTATTTTAATTTTTAGAATTTTATAAATGAAAAAAAATTATAGAAAATATATTTTTTAATATTTTATTATGAAAATTATTTCACACAGCCCAAATTATTATGTTAACTAATTAATTAGCTTAATATTCTTGACAATATATATTTATATGAAGGTGAAAAAATCTTCGAAAACTATTAAATAAATAAATAATCTATCAACTTTGGTCAAACTTAGGTCAAATGGATTGGGTTTACATGTGTGGACTGTAGAATGTGGATATCTTTTAAAATAATTATACAATGATTATTGTGATGAGTAGAGTCTAAAATATTTAAGTTATAAATCTTAAATTATGGTCTTTAAATACTAAGTTATATTTTTTTATATTATATTTGCCAGCTGTCTTTTTAACTATTTTTCCATTTTTTGTTTTTTTTCCCTTTTTTCATAATTTCGTTTTTATTATCATTGTATATTCTTTTATTTTTTTCAAAAAATGTATAATATAATGAATATATAACGATCTATTAAGACCCTATATATATTAGTAAATAATTAAATATTAAAATAAATTAAAATACCTGAATAGAGACACCTGGACAAGATTTGTGGGCCACCACATGTAGGGAGAGTCAACAAGAATACTTCTAAAGATTCCAGCCCATCCATAACCAAGCATCTAAAATAATTTCAACAAAATCCTTAAAAAATATAACTAAAAAGAAACTCAAATTGAAAATATGGTTATAAGAAAAGACTACATAAATAAAATAATACATTGCGAATTAATTATTAATCTGTTAAACTGAAAAATATTGTAAAATAAAAAAAATAGAATAAATAATAAATAAGTTTCTAATTTTTATTTCAAAAACAAATAAATTTTTGATTAATTAAAAAATAAAAAACGTCTCTTATTTTTTAAAACGTGAGACATCTAAATTTTTCTAAAATTTATTTATTTTTATATATTTTAGATAGAAAAATTTAAATGTTTCATATTTTAGAAAGTCAATAACATTTCTATATTTTCAATTAGTCAACTGATGTGTTTTCGAATTAAAAAAATTAAAGATTTGTTTGTTTTTTCCTCAAAAAATAAATAAAATGATTTAGGGTACCGAGTTGACATAGATAACATAAAAGCAGCAATTGGATGAATGCCTCTATGATAAAAAGCCTTGACAATAGTGATGATGTTAATTGCATAGACACCACTGGATCCAGCACTTGCAAATAATGTTATAAGGACATGTTCTTTCATAGTAAATGGTCCTGGATTCAAGGTAAATGACCATTTGGTCAAAGGAACACTGATTTGCTTTGTGGGAAGTGTTGCAGCCAAGAATTTACCAACTGGGAGTGTAACAATTTGGACAGACACAGATGTAAGGGTAAGAGGGTTGGTTCTGTAACCAAAGAATTGGTTCAGAAATGAAAGAACCACACATGATATAATCCCAAGAAGCCATGTTCTAAATGTTAGTGCTGCTTCATTTGGATCATCACTTATTGGCACTGTTAGCCTCACTTGTTCAATTGGAGAATCATCTACTTCCTCATTCTCTCCTAAAAAAAAAAAATTTACAAAAATGTGAGTTTATTTTTTTTTATTGATTTTTTTCTTATTCACAAAATTATAAAAAAAAAATATTAAATATAAAAACACAAATCAAACGCATTTTGTGATCGAATTTTTTTACTCATAAAAATCGATATTTTTGATATTTTAAAAATAAATTAAAATATTGATCTTTCTGTTGTTTTTGAGATTCTATGAAGAATTTCGCTAATTTTTTATATTAACAATAAAAAATATTAAAAATAAAAATCAAACACAATATTTTGATATTTACGAAATACATGATCAAATCTTTTTTATGTATAAAAATTAATACAGTACAAAAATAAAAATATGTTAGATTGAAAAAATTATAAAAATTGAAAAATGTGAGTTTATTGGTTTTTTTCTTATTCACAAAATTGAAAAAAAAATATATTAAATATAAAAACGCAAATCAAAGGTATTTGTGGTCATAAAAGATTAAAAGTCGATATTTTGGGTATTTTTAAAAACAAATTAAAATATTGATCTTTCCGTTATTTTTGAGACTGTAGGAAGGATCTTACAAATTTTTTACATTAAAAATAAAAAATATATTAAAAATAAAAATCAAACACAATGTTTTGATATTTACGAAACATATGATCAAAATTTTTTTATGTATAAAAATAAAAAATACAAATCAAACGCATTATTTTAATGTTGGTGGAATATACAATCGAATTCTTTTTTTTTTATGCATAAAAATCAATATTTTTTACTTGAATTTTTGGTATTTAAAACAAATTAAAAGATTGATCCTCTGTAAATTTTGATCCCTAGGAAGGATCTTACTAACTCTTGAGTCTTGACATTAAAAATTCAAGTCTACAAGATCAATTCAATAGATGTTGAAGCAATTAGCATTGTTCACCATATTATTCTTCATTTTACTACTATTATAAATTTATAATAGTTAATTAGTACATAGAATTGTATATGTACCATTTACTGTGATTTTGGATTGAAGCTTCTCTTCATTCTCATTGACCACCCAATCCATTGCTCTCTGGCCACTGATGAGAAAACACCAACAACCTCTGTGTCTCTTTCAATTTCGTACCTTGTTCTCACACAACAAGAAAGGAACTACACTTTTATAGTGATGGACCCTCTTAACTTGATATACCTTGTATTCATTATCTCTTTTTTTTTTTATGCATATTTAAACATGTATGTATCTTATTCTTATATATTCTATGTATATCTTATGATATCATTGATGCGTCATCAATTGAATGTATAGGGAAAAAAATATGTGGTATGGGGGAGAGGAAAAAATGATACTTATTTTAAGATGGAATCTCTTATATTTAGAAAAATAAAAGCTGTTCACAACTAAGAGTAGTAATGAGTAATGACTCATGCTGACTAAGTAGAAAATATCTCTTTGATTCATCTATTATTTTAGTTATATTTCCAATATTTAAATAAATAAAAAATTTAAATATATATTAATTTTTTAAAACGTCAAAAACATAAAATTTAATGACTTTCTTTTATATCTAAAAATTATAAAAAATGAGTTGGATTTTATAATTACCTTTTTTAATATTTACTCCCACTCCTCAAACTATTGACTACTTTCATTTTTTTAGTTCATTGAAATATTGATAGGTTTGAACTTTGAACATATTTTTGTCTAAATATATTAAACTTTTAATGAATAAAAAAAGTAAAATACAAAATGCTAATTTGAGAAGAAATAGTTAAATTTGTACTAGTGTTGTTGAAAATACTATTGATTAATTAGCTGGCTGAACCATTTTAATTTGGAACATTTAAATGGGAAAATAATTGAATTATGAACTAAATTTAGTGTTTGGCATCTAAACAAAAAATTGAATTTAAGTTATATATTTTATGGAGAGTCTTTTTTCCCCTAATTTTTTAATTTGTATTCAAACTTCTGCTTGAAAAATATATTTGTTTGTTTTACTCGATTTACATATGTAACCGTACATATTTAACTTTTCTTAATGATTATTTAAAAATATCTATACAACAAGCATAATATATAGAATATTTATATAAAAAAATTTATGTATAGCAAATAGAGCGCAAACAAATTAGAATAGATTGGTAAATAATAAATTTAAAGGATCTTAAAAACATTATAAATTTATAATTTTTTTTTGTTGCCTTGTGACACACACAGGTATACCGTATACATATACTAGTCCTGTGTATATAACCGAAAATCTTTGTATGTACATGTTGTATTTTAATTAATATGTGATCTCAGAAAATTAATTGCTAATTAATACTCATTTAATTTCAAAACAAGTAACTCATTTATTTTTTTTATGTTCTTTGAAAAAGAATGTATCTAAACAAAGGTTAATGTATCTAGACAAATTCTTTGTCCAAATCCACTAATTTTTTTTCACTCAATCAAAAAAATAAATAGTAAATACTCTTTCATATCCTTAATTATTTGTCTGAATGATAAATCAATTTTTTATAATTCAAAAATTTTAACTAATCCTTAACTATTTTTTCAAATTTTATATATAACCAAATAAAATGATGTCTTATCTCAATTAAACTGTATAGTCATTTCGTTTATAGTAAAAATGAGATAAATAATAGAATATAAATTGGTAAAAATACGCTATAAATAATGCATATCGATAAATAAAATACTTAAAAGCCAATGAATTATAGTTCAAATAGTATAGTTATCTAAAAAGTCGCGAATATCTTTGATAAAAAGAAAAATACTTAAAAAATAGTATTATAAATATGCTCGACTCGTAGCACTACTTAATAATATTTACTAAAAAATATAAGGAAAAGTCTAGGGGCCGGGCCAGCAGTTTTATTGAATTTTGGCCAGTATGTAACCAGTAGAGAAATGTGAGTCATTGGATGAAATCTCACACCATTAAATCATCATTAATAGTTAGTTGATGGCTAATAATCACAAAAATTGCTCAAAATATAAAAAAGATGATTCAATTAAGAACGGGGCATCCCTTGGCAACTACACCTGGGGCTGTAGGGCATGATGCTAAAGGGCATTGGTTAGATTCCAAGCCCCACCATTTTGGACCATAAACACCATAGCTTTGGAGTGTGAAATACAACGCCACACCCATGAAAGCAACACCGGCATCCAAGGCGGCGGAGAGAATATAAGTATGGCGAGCCCACCATTTCTTAAACTTGGTGTAAACATACACGTTGAAAAATATCCCAACAATTCCCCACATAATTAAGTTCACCGATCCCGCCGGCGGGATGTTGTTGGCGCCTGCGATGATGAGCGGTATGTGGATGAGTTCAATCCACTTGTGCTGAGGAAACTTTCTAGAAAGTAGCCAAACTGGAACCGGTGCTAAAAATCCGATGAGGAAGAACCAGTTCATGGCGATATAGATTCCTTTCTTGGTGAACATTCTAGCTGGTCCTACAACGCCCCATATGATTGAGGCGTTGTAGAAGATGTCGTCGTTCGGGCATGTCCATGGACTACCGGCCGGCAAGCGTGATGTGTCGCAAATATGATCAATGGATGTCAAAAGCCACCATGCGGTGCCAAAACTCACAACTGAAGCCACTATTGTGCTTGCCAACTAAACACCATACCAACATAGAAATTATTATTCGTTAGATATATAATTAGTGAAAACTCAGGTGCAGTCAACTTCACATGAAATTGATGGTTAAATGATTTGACTGATTTGGCTAAATTTTTATCTAATAGTTTTCAATTATCAATTTCACATGAAGTTGACTGCACTTAAGTTTTTACCATAATTAATTTTGTTTAAATATTTGAATAACTATTTAAAAGGTGCATATAAAAAATGGTGAATACTATTCTACCTTCTCTAAAATAACATGTAAGTTACCCTCTCTGATATGTCATATTTTAATAGGTGTTTATTTGTTTTAAATTTTTAGTAAAATTTGTTAGATGAATAATTTATCTAATAAAATAAAAAAATAAAAAATTAATTTTGGATCATTAAAATTTGTTGGAAATTTAACACAATATTTGAAAAATAATATTATATATTACTCATTTATTTTTTTACACAAAATCTCTTATTTCTAACAAAAATTAAATAAAAATCCAGACCTTTATAAAAAAATAATTACAAAGTGGCTACATTAATTTTTAAAAAACAAGATATAAAGTGTTTCAATTTCTTCTTTTTTTTTTCATATAATTCGAAATCAAATTGTATAGAATAAATTTTCAAATTTAAAGATTTATTTGACACAATAAACTTTTCAAATTGAAAATTTTCGCTGTGACACTAATTTGTGTTTTTATTTTTAATTTATCATATCAATATTTTAGTTTAAAATTGAGTTAATATAAGAAAATTTTTAAATTAATATTTTAATAAATATATAACAAATGTATTAAAATAAACATCGAATTAAAATATGACACATCAGAAAGGGTAACATTAAATAATGTAGGGTAGCATTCACCAATTATAGCAAAATCAAATTTTGCATAGAAATTTCAGTCATTCACAAAAAATAAAAAATAAAAAAATTTACTTAAGCGTAAAATCTCACTTTTTTTAATAATGTTTGTAAAATCTGATCTCTAAAACTATTTTTAAAAATATATATTTAATATTTAGTTAATTCTATTAAAATTTTAAATATTTGAATAGCTTCTTTACTATTCTTATGTTTTAAAGTTATTTTTATCAGGTATTATTTTAATAAGGGTGATGCTATAATTTCCTCATATACAATCATGCATACTCATAAAAGCTATCTAAAGGTAAAAAATTTGGTAATACCAACCTGAACGATGAACATAGATTTTGGAGGAATCTTCATGTAGTGGCCTAACTTAAAGTCACCAATAAAGCTAAGTGCCTGTGTCATGCTAATGTATCCATAGGTCTTGAAGGTTACATTTGCAAGAGGCTTTCCCGGGTATAGATATCCAATTATTAACTCTGTGATCACATTCAGTCCAATTTGCTGCATTTTATTCACAATAAATTATTAGTATTCAAATCCATACAATAAATTATTTTTTATTTCTTTAAAATATAAATTAAAAAATTGTAAATATATATATATATATATATATATATATAAAGATGAAAACTCAGATGCAGTTAACTTTATAGTATTACGTAGTTTGTTGTTGCTTGAATGACTCCAACTGGCAAAGTGAAGACCAATGCAATTCCTAGAGACATTAAAACTCCCCACCATGGAAGTTGGAGCTGCTTGCCAAAACCTTCACAAGTTATTAAGGACATTATGGTCATTAGAACCAAAATGGTGATAAACCACCATTGAGGAACTCGCTCATAGTTCTTCTTCATGATTCTTGTGTGCACATCTTCTTCTCCCAGTGATTTTTTTGCCTTCTTCCACATCTGATATATCGTTCTTCATAGTTCATATACTTAAAACTGTTAGATGATTTGACATGTATATCGAATAGAATAGAATGAGAGAAATGAAAGGATGAATAATCTTACTTTCCATGGAAAAGAATGACATGTGAAATACTGGAAGTCAAACTGGCAAAGTTCAATCCATAGACAAGTGCAAAGGTAATACTAAGATAGAGCTTACTATAATTCTGATAACTCTCCATGTCAATGTCAAAAGTCTTAACATTGAGAATCCTTGTGACATTGTATTTTTGACCAGTAAAGTCAAACGTGTGAGAGCTAATAAAAGGGAACCTCTTAGCATCAAAAACATTGTTCCAATAAAAAAGAGGAAGAACAATGTAGATGAAGGCAACAAATCCAACCAACATGTTTATGAGTGCAAAGGCAGGGCTAGCCAGAGGACTACCTAGGAATCCAGCAACTGTGTTCCAATCAAGTGCAAATGAACCAATTCCAAGTCCTGTCGTTCCTGATCCTATTTGATGTGCTAAAATGGAGTTCTTATATATTAAGCATATTATAGAAATACTTGATATTGCTTGGAATAAGTAACCCGGAATTGCATAATAAGCAAAGCTTGCTGCAAATACCATCAAGAAGAATTGCAGCCTTGTTAATCCTTCTTTTGGCCTTTTCTCTTTCTCATGGAATGCCCTGTTTGCAATTCATTCATTAATAATACAAACCTTTTATTGCAAAAAAAAGGACGACGAGATCCTTCGGTTCCTGACAATACTTCGAAAGGACGACGAGATCCTTGACAAAAAAAATACCCAATTCGGTTTCTGATATTTGTTTTTTGGGACTGATTAGTCTCTATACCAAAAAAATACATTGACTTTTTTTTTGTACAAGAGCTAATCAGTCTCATATAAATAAAGCTGAGAGACTAGATTTGGTATTTTTTTGTCAAGAGCCTCGTTGTCTTTTGAAATAATTATCAGGAGTCTCGTTATCTTTGTTTTTTGGGACTGATTAGCTCCTATGCTAAAAAAATAACATTAACTTTTTTTTTGCACAAGAGTTAATCAGTCCCATAAAAATAAAGCTCAAGGACCTGGTTTGGTATTTTTTTTGTAAAGAGTTTCGTTGTCTTTTGAAATAATTGTCAGGGCTGTTTATAGAGTTTTTTTTTTTAAATAAATAAATAAATAAAATACCTGAATAGAGACACTTGTACAAGGTTTGAAGGCCACCACATGTAGGGAGATTCAACAAGGTATCTTCTAAAAACCCCAGCCCATCCATAACCAAGCATCTAAAAATAAGATTCAAGGACACAATTAAACTAAAGTTTTTATTTTTTATATTAATTTTAATTATTAATGGGGTTAAGAAATTAAATAGTAATGAGAACCTGGGTTGAAATTGCTAACATAAAAGCAGCCAATGGATGAATGCTTCTATGGTAGAAAGCCTTGACAATGTTGATTATGCCAATTGCATAAACACCACTAGATCCAGCACTAGCAAAGATTGTAATAAGGGCATGTTCTTTCAAAGTGAATGGGCCTGGATTCAATGTGAAATGCCAATTTGTCATGGGAATGTGAAAATGCTTTGTGGGAAGTGTTGCAGCCATGAATTTGCCAAGTGGGAATGCAACAATTTGAGCAGACATAGATCCAACAGAAAGAGGGTTGCTTCTGTAGCTGAAAAATTGATTCACAAATGACAGAACAACACATGACAAGATTCCAAGAACCCATGTTCTGAATGTTAGTGCTGGTTGATTTGGATCATCAGTGATTGGCACTGTTAACTTCACTTGTTCAATGGGAGAGTCATCAACCTCATCAATATTGTCACCTACATATGTAACATTTATTAATCTACTAGTATAAGGAAAAATAATGTGACATGTTTTTTTTTTCAAGTATAACATTTATTAATGATGAAAGTTGCTATTTTTTTATAACAATAGATAATGAATATATAAATACTATTGTAAGGATGAATTATTATTATGGTGAGGTCAAGTAATTTCTTTTGTTGCAATTGCTTACAAATCCATTAAATTTAAAAGCTCAGAGTATATATATGCATGATCTTTTCAAGAAACAATTTTGTTTATATAATAAACATCAACGACATGTAAACTAAACTAAATAAAAGATATATCAAAAAGAGTTTAGTGATTATAACACATACCTTCTACAGAAACCTTGGAATGATGCTTCTCTTCAGGATCATTATGGATGACAACCTCAGCCATGGTTGTACTAGTAGGATTAATCTCCTTGATTAACCTACCTTAAGCTTGTTCGCCTACAAGAAAGAAAATTTGTGGGACAAGTTTTTATAGTGAGAACTAACAACATTAAATCTAAATTTTGAATTTTGAATTTTAATTTGAATTTTAATTTTAAATTTTAATTTAATTTTAAATTTTAATTTTAATTTATTTTTAAATTTAATTTTTAATTTTAAATACTAAATACTAAATATAATAAATAAAAAAATTAAAATTCATTTAATTAACAAGAAGTGCTATTATAAAGTATAAGGATCTACTTGCATGTATTTAGATATTATAAAGCCATCTATATTTATAAAAGTAACGAAGAATGCTAATATATTCCAAAAAAAAAAAGAAAGAAAGAAAGACAAATGCTATTTGAACTTTAAAATACAAATCTTAAAACATAAATTTAAAATTTTAAACACACTTTTGTTTTTTAATTCTAAATTCTATATTTGAAATATAGATATAAAATATAATAAATAAAAAAATTAAGATTTGTTTAATTAATAAAGAATACATCCCTAAATAACGTTTAAGAATAAATCATAACTAATCTCTGCTATTGTTAATAACAAGTAATCTCTAAAACTATGATACATAACAAGAACTCTCCAATTTTAAAGGGATTCAAGGGTGAATGAATATGGAATCAAGAAAAAACAGATTCGACCACAGAATTGGAAAGTTCTTGACTTTAAATTGATTCCTTATCTTTATTATGTACTTCACCAAAAATAATTTACCAATTTTAACCAAGAACAATTATATAAATGTCTCATTCATTTAATATAGAAAGAACTAACTCTCTCTTATGATTTCAAACAAAATGTACAGTGCTCCATCTTTTACTCAATAAACTTTAATTTCGTAATTAACTCGAATGGTTATTATAATCCTTCTCAGCTCTCAAAGATAACAAAATATTGTCCTTTCAGATACAAAATAACAAAGAGATCAATTCCATTGCATTGGACAAAGAAGAAAAAGTAAAATGATTATCGAAAGAACAAAAAAAAAAGTTGATAATTGGTAGTGTTTTAAAATACTAGTTGTTTTGGAATTACCTGAAGTGTGATCTTCAGAGGACTTAGTAAAGATAGAAATGATATTTTTAAAAAGGTAGAAATGATATTTTTAAAGAACTCCGATACTCAGTAGTTTAAAGTTGAAAAATACTGAGATTAGAGTTGAAAAATACATGAGATAAAAGAGTATTTATAGAGTTTGAAATAGTAATCTAAGGGTCAAATAGTAACCTAAGGATCAGCTCTATAACCTTCCTCCTATCTTATTTTATCTTTTTCTTTTATCTAAAAGTTGTTAAAATTTTATCAAATAGTTATCTTTTTTTTCCTCCTATCTTGAAGTTGTTAGGTTGTTACGATCTCATATCTTAAATTTATGAGCTTGTTAATAAAGGCAGTTTTGATCCTACTAATTAATTGGTTCAATCGACTAAGTCGAACACATAGACTTATATAATTTTGGACTTTATTTATTTTTTAGTCTAACTTTAAATTTTGGATCAGAACATTAACACTGGTATTTAATGTTGATGGCATTATGAACCTACTATAAGTATTAGGATATGTGGCACGCCATCCATATATAATTATATATTGCATAAAGAAAAAAGAAAAAATTAATTATTGATAAATTTTTGGAATTTAATTTGAAAATAAAAAGATAAAGTAAGATGAATGTTTAATTATAACTTATGAGAAAAAACTAGAAAACAACGTTTATTTTTAATTATTCATGTGTCGTAGAATTATTCTCTCTAATATATGAATAAATTATGAAGCACATTTTTTTATTTCTAATATTGAATTAATAATAGTGTTTTTTTAAATTGTGAATGGTATTTTTTTAAATATAAAATGGCTTAATTTAAAGAATAAAAAACGAATTGTCTGATTTTTAAAAGGTACAAAAATCGAATCGTCTAATTTATGTTTTAAAAAATTTGGAATAGATCAAATTTGTGTACTTTAAATTTTAGGGTATAATTTATGTACTCTGAAAATTTTTTAAACACAAATGAAGATTCAATTTGTTTATCTTTCACAATTTTAAAAATACACAAAAAATTACAATATTAAAATATATCACACTTCTATATTTAAATTTTTTAGCCTATAAAAGCAGGCACTTTTTTTTTTTGGTCAGAAAGCAAGCACTTTTATATAGCTTTTTCTAAACATTTGATCATTTGGATTTTTTTATTTCTTTGTAGAATCGTGGGCTTGTCCTATAATTAAATAGCCAAAAATAAAAGAGATTCATTTTAAGAACTATATTGAATAATATATGAAAACCAAAGTCATAAAATGGGACATCCCTTGGCAACTACGCCTGAGGCTGTGGGGCATTTTGCTAAATAGCATTGGTCATCTGCCTCAAACCCCCACCATTTTGGACCATAAACACCATAGTTTTGGAGTGTAAAATACAACATCACACCCATGAAAGCAACGCCCGCATCCAAGGCGGCGGAGAGAATATAAGTATGGCGAGCCCACCATGCCTTAAACTTGTTATAAACATACACATTGAAAAATATCCCAACAATTATCCACATAATGTAGTTCACCGTTCTTGCCGGCGGGATGCCGCTGGCGCCTTGAATGATGAGTGGCATGTTGATGAGCTCAATCCACTTGTGCTCCGGGAACTTTCTAGAAAGTAGCCAAACCGGAACCGGAGCTAAAAGTCCGACCAGGAAGAACCAGTTCAACTCAGGATAGATTCCTTCCCTGGTGAACATTCTTCCAGGTCCTACAACGCCCCATATGATTGAAGCGTTGTAGAACACGTCGTCGCCGGGGCATGTCCAGGGACTACCGGCCGGCAAGAGTGATTCGTCGCAGATATGATCAACAGTTGTTAGAAGCCACCATCCGGTGCTAAAGCACACAATTGAAGCCACTATTGTGCTTGCCAACTAAACACCATACACCAAAATCATCCAAATCAGTTACTAGTATAAAATACATACTAAAATATAAATACATATTGAAAATAAATTAAATCTTCCGTGTATTTATTAACGAATATATAATAACTAATTTTAGTATACGAATAATATTTTTTTATAATAATTTTATGTGTGGATATATATCAAACAGAGCTTAACTTTTTAGGAGAGAATTTTTGTTTCAAAAAAAACTATAAAAATGGTATTCGAAAATTTAACAAAATAACTTTGAGAGTATAAACTAAATAACTCATCCAATGATTTAAACACACGATAAAAATATTTTAAATATCTTTTTTTTTAGGGACAAGTAGTTTTTGTATTTAGCAAATAATGTGTATTTTTTTATTTGAATATTATTTAAATATTTAGATAATTATTTAAAATATGCATATAAAAAATTAAAGCAAAATCCAATTTTGCAAAAAAAGTTCGGTCATTCACAAAAAAAAAAAAAGTTACTTAACGCAAAAGTATCAAATTTTAAGAGTGAAAAGATCTCACTTTTTAATAATACTCGTAAAAGTTTATTTTAAAATATAATCTCTAAAACTATTTTTAAAAATATATATTTAATATTTAGTTATTTTCATTAAAATTTTAAATATTTGAGTAACTTATTTATCGTTCCTATGTTTTAAGATTATTTTTGTCAATAATATTAATTTTTAGATATTATTTTAATAGCTTACTTATATACAATCATACTCATAAAGCTATCTAACCATTAAAAAAAAAATAGAATAAGTAATTTTGGTACAATAATTTGATAATACCAACCTGAACGATGAACATGGATTTTGGAGGAATCTTCATGTAGTGACCTAACTTGAAGTCACCAAGAAAAGCAAGTGCCTGTGACATGCTAATGTATCCATAGGTCTTGAAGGTTACATTTGCAAGAGGCTTTCCCGGGTAAATATATCCAATTATTAATTCTGTGATCACATTCAGTCCAATTTGCTGCATGTTATTATTCACAATAAATTAGTGAAATCTATACAATATTAATAAATTATTTTTTAAATTTTTTAAAAATAAAATAAAATTTAATTATTCTATTAATTTCTATAATTTTATCAAATTTTTAATTAAATTTTTATATATATTTTTTTCTTTTCAATTGAGTCTATATACACTTTTTTTAATTTTGTAATTAGATCATTTCTAATATAAAAAAATATTAGAGTTAATTGAATATTTCTCTATAAATTGAAAGTATCTATAATTAAGAACATAATTAAATCTTTGATCACATATTTTTTGAAAGAAATATTTTATTAATTTTAATATTTTTGACATGGTGGAAACTAAGGTGCAGTCAACTTCAGGTGAAGTTGATAATTGAGAGTTGTTAAATGATTTGATTGATTTGACTAAATTTTCATCTAATGACTCTCAACTATCAACTTTACGTGAAGTCAACTGCACCTGAGTTTTCACCTTTTGACATAGAAATAATCTAATTACAAAATTAAAAGCAGTGTAAAAAATTAATTAAATAAAAAAAAATATAAAAACATAATTACAAATTTAATAAAATTATAGAAACGAAAATAGTAATTAAACCATAAAATTAAAGGATAGTGAATATATATTACTGTGTTTGTTGTTGCTTGAATGACTCCAATTGGCAGAGTGAAGACCAATGCAATTCCTAGAGACATTAAAACTCCCCACCATGGAAGTTGGAGTTGCTTGCCAAAACCTTCACAAGTTATTAAGGCCATGACGGCCATTAGAACCAAAATGGAGACAAACCACCATTGAGGAACTTGCTTATAGTTCTTCTTCATGATTCTTGTATGCACATCTTCAACTTCTTCTCCTTTCAGTGTTTTTGTTGTCTTCCTCCACATCTGATATATTGTTCTATTCATATTTCATACAAGGCCATTATTACTTAAATTGTTAGATGATTTATCAAACATAATTATATGTATACAAGGCTTAGTTAATTAATTTATTATTTTTTTAATCAATGCAATTTGTTTGCTATATTAAATGTTGACTGAGTAAAATGTGACACACATACATCATCATTTAATTTAATAAAACAAACTAACATAAGAAATCAAAACTAAAAATCTTTAAATTAAAAAACAACCATTATATATATATACACTAAACCCAAATAATAATATTAGACAAATACAATGATATTACATGTTGTATATAAAAAATAATCATCTCAAATAGAAATACATATTTAGTATTTTATAAAATAAACTTTATTATATTATTATAAACATGTTTGATTATTAATCTACTACGACAAATTTAAATATTTTGATAGCTGATTATTTAATTTTACTAAAAAATATTTAAATTAATATGTATTTTGATGAGAAAATCTAGGAGCTAGCATTTTTGTTGAAATTTGACCAGCACTTAACTATAAAAAAGAAAATGATTAATCCTACACTATTAAATATCATCTCACACCATTGAAAATATTAACGATAGCTAATTGATAGCTAAACATCACAAATTATGCTGCCCCCTAGCATTTCTCTATTTTGATTATTAATAAGTATTTCCATTAGCATTATCAAAAACAAAAATTTGCATATTTTGTATTAAAAACTATATATATTGAATGGTAAGAACTCAATGCAGATAAACTACATGTGAAGTTGATAGCTAAGAGTCGTTAGATGATAATTTAGTCTAACCTGTCAAATTATTTAACACTCTCGACTATTAAATAGAATATAATGAGAGAAATTAAGGGATGAATCTTACTTTCCATTGAAAAGAATGACATGTGAAATAGTGGCAGTCAAACTAGCAAAGCTCAATCCATAGAGAAGTGCAAAGACAGCACTAACATAGAGCTTACTATAACTCTGATAACTCTCCAAGTCAATGTCAAAAGTCTTAACATTCAGAATCCTTGTCACATTGTATCTTTGACCAGAAAAGTCAAACGTGTGAGAGCTAATAAGAGGGAACCTCTTAGCATCAAAAACATTGTTCCAATAAGCAAGAGGAAGAACAACATAGATGAAGAAAACAAATCCAACCAACATGTTTGTGATTGCAAAGGCAGGGACAGCCAGAGGACTGCCTAGGAATCCAGCAACTGTGTTCCAATCAATCCCAAATGAACCAATTCCAAGTCCTTTCATGCCTGATCCTATTTGATGTGCTAAAATGGAGTCCTTAAATATTAAGCATAGTATAGAAACACTTGATATTGCTTGGAATAAGTAACCTGGAATTAGATAATAAGCAAAGCTTGCTCCAAATACCATCAAAAAGAATTGTAGCCTTGTTAATCCTTCTTTTGGCCTTTTCTCTTTCTCATGGAATGCCCTGTTATTTAAGCCCAACAATTAATTTAATTAATTAATTAATTAACACCTTTATAAAATATGAACTTTTATTTTTTTCTCTTGCATTGATTTGAAAATAATTTTCCTAATTCACTCAATGTATTGATTAAAAAAAACCAATTATTGTTGAGACTAATTAACAATATAATATATCTGGCTATGTTACAATGCAATTTTGACAACACTTAAAAAATATTGTTAAAATTAAGGAATTTTTTTTTATTATTTAAAAATATTATTTAATTTAAAAAATTAAAAAGTATTGTTCAAAGTGTTAAAAAAGTGTGATTTTAATTTCAGTAATATTTGTTAAAATTATATAATTACCATAATCAGCATAATAATAGTAATTATCTACTCCACCATAACACAAATTAAGTACTTTGTTAATTATTAGTTAGATTCTTAATCTCTAGCTCTTACACATATTAATTAATGGAACAAAATTTGCAAAAGGCTACCAAGTTAAATATAATGAAATAAATAAATAAATAAAATACCTGAATAGAGATACTTGTACAAGGTTAGAAGGCCACCACATGTAGGGGGAATCAACAAGGAATCTTCTAAAAATCCCAGCCCATCCATAACCAAGCATCTAAACATAAAATTCAAGGACACAATTAAATTAAAGTGCTTATTTTTTATATTAATTTTAATTAAGTTTAATTATTTTATTGGTCCTTATAATTTTATCAAAATTTTAATTAAATTTTTATATATTTTTTTATTTGGGTCCTTATACTGTTTTTAGTTTTATAATTATGTTAGTTTCATTTCAAAAACGTTAAAATTAACAAAATATTTTTTCCAAAATAAATACGCCAAAGTTTTTTTAATTATGAATATTTTCAATTTGTAAAAAAATATTCAATTAACTCTAATATTTTTTTACACTATGAAAGACCTAATTAAAAAATTAAAAACAGTGTAAGAACCCAATTAAAAAGAAAAAATATATAAAGACTTAATTATAAATTTAGTAAGATTATATAGACCAACCAAATAATTTAAATTTTTTTAATTATTATTGGTCTTAGAAATTAAATTAAATATTAATCAGAACCTGGGTTGATAATGCTAACATAAGAGCAGCCAATGGATGAATGCCTCTATGGTAGAAAGCCTTGACAATGGTGATTATGCCAATTGCATAAACACCACTAGATCCAGCACTAGCAAAGATTGTAATAAGGGCATGTTCTTTCAAAGTGAATGGGCCTGGATTCAATGTGAAATGCAATTTTGTCATGGGAATGTGAATAGGTTTTTTGGGAAGTGTTGCAGCCATGAATTTGCCAAGTGGGAATGCAACAATTTGAGCAGACATAGATGAAACAAAAAGAGGGTTGGTTCTGTAGCTGAAAAATTGATTCACAAAAGAAAGAACAACACATGACATGGTTCCAAGAACCCATGTTCTGAATGTTAGTGATGGTTGATTTGGATCATCAGTGATTGGCACTGTTAACTTCACTTGTTCAATGGGAGTGTCATTAACCTCATTAATTATGCCACCTACATATGTAACAATAATGGCAAACAACCATTTAGGTATAATTAATGTACTAGTACAAGGAAAAATCATGTGACATTTTTTTTTCCAACTCTAAACTTCAAATAACATTTAATAATGACGAAAGTTGCTGATTTTTTTAGGTTTAATTATTCCGTGACTTCTTATATTTTTATTAAATTTTTAATTAGGTCTCTATATATATATTTTTTAATTAGGTCCTTATACTATATTAGATTTTGTAATCAAGTCCCTATTGTGATAAAAACGTTGAAATTAATAGAATATTCAGTTGAACTATAGAAAATATTCAGTCAAGTGTTAGGCATATTCGTTTTGTTTAACATAATATTCTATTAATTCTAACATTTTTGTCATGCAGGGACTTAATTACAAAATCTGATATTATATGGGGATTCAATCGAAACGAAAAAAAATATAGAAACCTAATTGAAAATTTAGTAAAATTATAGAGATCAACAAAGTAATTAAACACTATTTTTTTATGACATTTATATATAAGTAGAGTCTAAGATATTTATGATTACGATAGCTAAATAACTTTAATAATATTTAAAAAATATTATTAATAATATTTGAAAAATATTGATTTAATTATTCTGTTGGTTTTTATAATTTTGCAAAATTTTTAATTAAGTTTCTATACTTTTATTCTTTTTAATTGAGTCATTGCACAAATTTTTTTTAATTGGGTCCTTGTACTTTTTTTTGCGTTTATTTAGGTCCTTGCACCAATTTTTTTTTAAATTGGGTCCCTATTCAATTAAACCAATTACGGTCAAGAGGAACCTAATTGAATAAAAAAATTGGTGCAATGACCAAATTAAAAAGAAAAAAAGTATAAAAACTTAATTGAAAATTTTGCGAAACTACAGGACTAATAGAGTAATTAAACTAAAAATATTATGAAAATTATATTTTTTAATATTTTTCTATTTTGATATTATTTTTTTATTTTTTAAATTAAAAATTATTATTTTAATTTTAACAATATTTTTTAAACCATAGCATGCACCTTATATAATACCATTAAATAAAAATTGAAAAGGGAACACATGGGACCTTTTAGGTGGGACTCTTATTACAGAATGGTCCATGAGATGGACCCATAACTAATCTTACCAAATTATCTTTTCTTCTCACTTCTCAAAGTCTATCTCATCCACCTTCATCACCACATGCATGGCCATCTCCTTATTCTTTTTTTTTTCAAATAATGATGATCAACTCTTATATATATATATATATATTTTCAAACTGGTTAGACTTAGAGTTATTATTGTATTATATACATATATATGAATATTTAAGGGTGAAGTAGTTGAGTCTTTGAATAGATAATGAATATATAAATACTATTATATATAATGGTGAAGGTGGAAACTCAGGTGCAGTAGTTGCAATTGATTTCACGTGAATTTGATAGCTGAGAACTGTTAGATGAAAATTTAGTCAAATTATCTAACGACTTTCAATTATCAACTTCACGTCGACTGTGTTTTCACCGATGGTGAATTATTATGGTGAGATCAATTAATTTCATTTGTTGCGATTGCTTGCAAAAAACCCATTAAATTTAAAAGCTCAAAGTATATGCATGATTTTTTTTTTTCAAGAAACAATTTTATTTATATAATAAACATCATCAACAACATGTAATTAACTAAACTAAATAAAATTAAAGAAATATGAGAAGAGTTTGGTGATTATAACATACCATCTACAGAAGAAACCTTGGATTGATGCTTCTCTACTTGAAGCCCGTTATGGACAACCTCAGCCATTGTTGTCCTAGTAGGATAGATAGATCTCCTAAATTAACCTTAGCTTCTTCGAAGTTGAAACACCAAGCTCTGTGTGTGTGTGTGTTTTTTTTTTCTCTCACTCTCCCATGCCTACCTTAGCTTAATTGTTCTCCTACAAGAAAGAAAGAAAGGACTATACTTATTATAGTACTATATAATATATATTGTGAATTTGTGGGACAAGCTTTTATAGTGAGAACTAACATTGGTTACTGCTTCCATTATTTTTGCCACGTTCTGTGGTCTCTATTCATTTTTTTTTCCATGACTATATATCTGAACCCTCTTAAGTCTTAATTAATATAAGAACAAGGTATATACATAAGACAACTACTTATGTATAATTAATACTGTTAGTTGCAGTTTTATGAGAACTTCCTAACATTGTATTTGACCCTTATTTTAACGTGGTAATGCTAAGAGGAAAAAAAACTCTAAATTTATCTTATTTAATATTTATTAATTTTAATTTTAACAAAAAAACTCTAAATTTAACTTATTTAA
Organism: Arachis hypogaea; assembly: GCF_003086295.3. Classification (NCBI taxonomy): domain Eukaryota; kingdom Viridiplantae; phylum Streptophyta; class Magnoliopsida; order Fabales; family Fabaceae; genus Arachis; species Arachis hypogaea. The sequence goes on along the minus strand of NC_092042.1, from coordinate 1,366,898 downwards.
TATTAAAATTAATAAATATTAAATAAGATAAATTTTTAACTATTTTTAACTAATTCTTTTGTTACTAAATATTTTTTATTTTAACGTTACTAAATTGTGATGCAACTTTTTTTGGTGACTAATTGTGATGCGACTTTAAAAATTAAATTTATTCAAGATATATAATTATTAGTATTCGATTAGTTAAAAAGGGTTCTCTTTTTAAATTTGAATAAATTACTATTTTGAATAATTTAGTCACCGATAATTTTAACTATAAAAGATGTAAACTAATTGTATATTTATTAAATATTAGGATAATTTGACAAAATTACCCGTTATAAGTAATAAGTATTTTTTTTTTCGAACCGCGACCAGATAAATATGGAGAAACTATGTCATTTGAACTATAGTTTATTGACAATAAGTATTTATTAAGTATCAAACTAGTTAAATTATTTATTTTTATCAAACTAACTTATTTTTTAATAGATATTGATTTAGTTTATATTTTTATTGGTAGAACTGTAATTGTTTACATCTTTTATTATACGATAGTGATTCTTTTAATTTTCACAAGAGCTAAATTTATTTATTTGTTCCATCTTATTTATTTAACTCTTCTTTTGAATTTAGAGACATTTTGGCCAAAAATCACTTTGAAAAGCTACTAATTTTACATAATTATATGCGTTGCCATCTCTCGCCGAATTTACCACTAATGCCTACTAATTTTTAGATGTAAATGATTTTACTGTATCAATAATAATAATAGCAACAACAGTAATAAGAGCAACACAAATACCACTTAAATTTTTATTAAAAGGGAGCCTAATTATATATATTCATCACCAAAGTTTTAAAGTTTGAAACACAACTTAAGGTAAAACACGTACAATAAAATTCTAGGTCTTATAACAAGGTTGAAATAGCCAGAATATTAGAAGAATTTTTTTTATTTTTAATGTTAAAATAAACTACTATGGTAACCTCTTCAGTAAAAAAAATATATTTTTATTGGAAAAAAATATCATTGAAAATAGAATAAAAACTTAAAGCTAATCTAAAACTCAAAAGACAATAAATTCATTAGAATATAACTAAAGAAATGAATTTAACTAAGGGGGGGGGGGGTTGATACCTATATTTTTAAGTATCTACTTACACGCATTTAGCTATTAAATTTTAAACACACTTTTTTTTTAAATTCTAAACTCTACATTTAAAATATAAATATAAAATATAATAAATAAAAAATTAAGATTTGTTTAATTAACAATAAGTACATCACTAAGTAACGTTTAAGAATAAGTCATAATTAATGTCTACTATTATTGATGATTAATATCTCTAAAACCATGATATGTAGCAAGAACTTACTTACCAATTTGAAAGAGATTCAAGAGAGGTGTGGGTTGGTGCTGACCAGGGACTGAATCTGGAATCAAGAAAAACAGATTCGACAACAGATTCTTCGCTTCAAATTGATTCCTAGAGAAGAGTTTGAGGCAGTGGAGGGAGTGGTTCTTAGATGATGCAGCTTCTCTTTCTTTTCTTCTTATGCCTTATCTTTATTATGTACAATTTACCAATTTTAACCAAGAACAATTATATAAATGTCTCATTCATTTAATATAGTAAAAACTAACTTCTTCTCTTTATGATTTAAAACAAAATGTACCGTGGCTCCATCTTTTACTCAATAAGCTTTAATTTCGTAATTAACTCAAAATGGTGTGATTATGATTATAATCCCTCTCAACTCTCAAAGATTGTTTCTATGACTGCCACGTTAAAAGGGCCATTTCCATCTTTTTGTTACACGTAGATGCACTTTTTTTTTAATAAAATAATTTTTTTATTTAAATAATTAAATAGTTAAAATTTAAAAAATAATTAAAATTTTTCGAATTATTTAAAAACATTTTGTCCTTTAAGTATATTATTATTATTATTATGACAAATGACCAAAATAAAATAATTGAGTTTTAAAATTACGAAAAATACAATTTTTACAGTTTAAATATGAAGATATAACTTTCTATAAATTTATGTAAATTATTGATGGAGTCCTACCATTTTTAAATACACATAAATTGTTGCTGGAGTTCCATAATTTATGTCAGAACATATTTGGCCAGAAATCGTGGTAGAGATTCCACGTCCTACCACGGTTCCTTTGAAGATAGGAGATATGCATAAACCTTAAAATTCCTACCACAATTTATAACCAAATACATTATAAGCGTAAACCGTAGAATTCCAACAATAATTTATATATATTTAAAAATCATAGAATCCCAATAATTTACATAAATTTGTAAAAAATTGTATTTTTGTATCTAAAATATAAAAGTTATATTTTATAATTTTAAAATCTAAATATTTTATTTCAATAATTTGTCATTATTATTATTATTATTATTATTATTATTATTATTATTATTATTATTATTATTTAGCAGAGTTATAGAAAATCTCCCTATTCCCTAGATACAGCTTGCCCATGACCAGCATCCAGAAAAAACGAAAGGAAACAATAAATGAAGAGAGACAATTGCAATAATAACGCTGAAATTAGTGAGGCAAATTTTTGTCCTCATCACGCCATATATTGTCCTTTCAATACAAAATAACAAAGAGATCAATTCCACTGCATTAGACACAGAAGAAAAAGTAAAATCATTATCCCAAAAGAAAAAAAAGAGCTTTGGTAGTGTTTTAAAATACTAGTATTTGATATTTTATGGCATTATGAACCTACTATAAATGTTAGGATATGTTCATGCCATCCATGTATAATTATATATTACATAAAGAAAAAAAACTAGTTATTGCTTAATTATAATTTTTGAAAAAAAAAACTATAAATCAACAATTATTTATATGTGGTTTATTATATTCTCTCTAATATATGAATAATAATAAAAACAAGAAAAATTAGAAAGAATATTAACAAATATCAACTAGAATATATTTATTTATATAATAAAAATAAATTACTAAAAATATAATCAAATTCGATTTATATTAATATTTTATTTTTTTTTCGAATTTGAATTCATTTATTTTTTGCGATTCTATGTTTTCAACATTAAGGAGTTGCGGGTTTTTTTCTACCAATTGGGGCCCTCCCTTTACCACCCCATGGGGATGATCTACAGGGTTCATAACTACTCCTCTTACTACAGGACGCTTACCTGTTATTCCTCAGTAGCTCATTGGTAGAGCGGTCGGCTGTTAACTGACTGGTCGTAGGTGTAGAAAAAACAGAAAAATGATAACAAAAGACTACAAAAAGAGTAGTCTAGGAAATTTCTCCTTTGGGCGGATGTAGTCAAGTGGATCAAGGCAGTGGATTCACTAATGAAAGCAAACACTTTTGAACTCAAGTGGACTGTACATCTTTTTTTACCAGGATATCCATCTAACTAGACAATAATCGGACGCTACAAAAATACAAAATGGATGACCCTCTTAAACAAATAAATACCATTATCATCTTCTAGTGAATATAAAATTTGGAAGAGATAATTAAAAAAGATAAATCTTTATTCATTTTTGTCAACTTGTGTTAATGTAGTGTACTATACACTTATGCATTTTTTTTTGGGTCATAAACAAAACCTTGTGTACAAGCAAGCACTTGTACATGGCTTTTTTTATAAAGACTTGATTCTTCCTATTAAGCTTTTTTATTTGTAGAATCGTGGGCTTGTCCTATATACTAAGACCAAAAGCAAAGTTTTTGTTTTTCCAACAATTGGTTTTATAATATAAACCAATCTACTAATCAAATTGGCCAAAATCTAGCCCCCAAAAAAAATTGGCCGAAACCAGTCTCAGCGACGCTGAGGGCGTCTCGCTATTACCAAAGCCACACTGGCTCTGCACAAATTTGATTATTAATTTATTACATGTTTGGGAAAAATATGAGGATTGGTTTTCCAATTTTCTCTCCGTACACTATTGTTGCATTAGCTAGTGACGCCATCCTCCACCGCAATGAGAGGTGGGTATGTCCGAGGTGGACACTCAAGATCTCATGAACCAAAACAGAAACAAACGATGGAGCTAGAAAACACAGAAAGAAAAGGAAAGAAAGTAAGAAGGGCTGAAAAAGAGGAAGGGTTCACTGGAAGTTTGTCCCTAGTACCAAGAGAGAAAGACTGGATGATAGAGGAAACAGAGAGACAAGTAGTCTCTGCTCCAACAATCCGAACCTTCAGTGAAGCAATAAAGGGAGGCTTAAAGCCAGTCAGGGAAGCGGAAATGGAGGATGACGAGTTTTCCTCAACTGAAGAAGAAGGGGATAGCTCGGAGGAGGAAGAGGAATCCGAACAAGAACAGAACCGAAGAACTATGGAGAAGAGCCAGCAACTAGATATCAGGGTGGAAAGAGTGGATGGAATTGTTAACTTCGTCCTTAATGAAGCTGCATTGAAGGCATTAAGACATCCCTGGTGGGATACCTTAATCGTGAAATTACTAGGGAGGAAAATCTCGTTACCGGTCCTCAGCAGAAGATTGGAGACAATGTGGGTGAAGCAATGAAGTATTGAGGTCATCGACATAGGTAATGACTTTTTCATCGCCAAGTTTTTCTCACAGGAAGACCTAGACTTTGCGCTAATAGGAGGCCCATGGAGAATTTTCGATCACTATTTAGCCATTAGGCCATGGAAACCAAACTTCAATCCAGTTGAAGCCACAGTAGATATTATTGCAGCATGGGTGCGATTACCCGGTCTGGCGATTGAATATTATGATGAAGAGATACTCAAGAAGATTGGTAATGTGATTGGTCAGACTATGAAAGTGGATGTGAACAGCACAGAGAAATCAAGGGGAAAATTTGCGAGGCTATGTGTGCAACTGGACTTTACCGCTCCCCTGGTGGCGCAATACTCCATTAATGGAGTGAAGTATGGAGTGGAATATGAAGGGTTATACAACATCTGCTTTGTCTGTGATATGGTGGGACACGAGCAAAACAACTGCCCAAAAAAAGTCACAGTTGAAGAAACCCAGAAAGATCCACAACAAGCGGCCATGGAGGAGGGAACGAGAGTAGAAAAGACAGGAAGTGGAAACGATGGAAAGGAAAAGGGCAATACTGGAATTGGCACAAAAGAAAAGGGTAAAAATGTAATAGGAGAAGGGAACAGTGCCTATGGACCCTGGATGACCGTCCAACGAATAACACGTGGTAAGAGGGCAGTAAAACAAAATACTGAAGCAGGTAGTGGAGGCAAGGGTGAGACGAGTAGTAGAAATACGATTGGAGAAAATGGTACGAATGGTACGAGGTATCATGTTTTAAGAAATATGGAGGGGACCAGCCCTGATGACCACAATACGGATCATGCTAATCATTTGAGAGAAGAGAACGTCACCTCCAAGGGAAAGAAGAATAATGTTGAGAAAACAGTAACTATTATGGAACAACACCAAACTAAGCCCTTTAACCAGAAAAAACCCCAAGCCAACAAAAATAAACAAGACACCAAAACAGCCCAACCCAAAGAAAAAACACAAACCATAAACCCAAAACAGAAAAACGAAAATGCTACCCAACAGACCCACCCTAAAAACCCAACAGAACCCCAACAAAAAATGACCATCACCCAAGAGCAAAATAACCTGATCTCTGCCAGCCTTGATTCGGAAAACACACAAGAAAACCACCCAAGATGCAACACCTGCGAACCCCAGAGCACCCATGAGACAACCGTGAATACACCACAAGATGCACATTTGGAACAGGAGATCGTCCCAGAAAAAATACAGGGTGACGAAATAATGGAAGAAGTTATGGAACCAGACCCAAAGCCTCCAGACCTCAACTCCATTGAAACAGAGGTAATGCTGGAAGCAATAATAAAATATGAGGAACAACAGCAACTATCTCACAAGATGATAGAATATGAACTACAAGATGAAGTGCAAGAGGAGGGTATGCAACTTGCAGATGACGAGGAGATCAGAAAATGGAGGACATGCACTTGAATGATTAAGATGGTAAACACCTTCCCTATTATAACCTCAATGATTATTTTGTCGTGGAACTATAGAGGGGCGGCAAGCAGTGCTTTTTGTCGCACCTTGAAGGAATTTGTTGGTATGCATAAGCCTAATGTAGTAATATTGCTAGAAACCCGGTGTAGTGGTGAAACAGCTGAGAGAACTATAAGAAATTGTGGATTTGACCATTGGCACATTAAAGAAGCAGTAGGGTATAGTGGTGGAATTTGGGTTATGTGGAAGGATCCTGACCTAGTGATCAATGTCATTGAGTCAAAACTTCAGTATGACCACATGAAAGTTCGTAGTAGAGATGAGAAGGAGTGGCTCTTAACTGCAGTGTATGCCAGTCCACATGAAAATAAAAGACGGGAGCTGTGGAATGAATTGAAGGGCGTTGGAGGGAGAATGACAGAGGACTGGTTAATGGTAGGAGATTTTAATAAAATTTCAGATCCATCAGAAAAGAAAGGGGGAGGAAGAGTGGATACTAATGCCTGCAGACGATTTAAGAACTGGATAAATGAATGTGCCATGATTGATCTTGGGGCAGTGGAAAACCGGTTTACCTAGAAAGGACCAAAGTGGGAGAATCTGGACAGGGTGTTCAAAAGGTTAGATCGTGCAATTGCAAATGCAGATTGGAGATTAAGGTTTTCGGAGGCGCGAGTCGATGTTTTGACTAGGATGAAATTAGACCACCACCCGCTTCTCATAACCACTAATCCAGGGGTTGGAAGAAGGAGGGAAAAGCCTTTTAGATACGAGGCTATGTGGAGTAGGCACTCAGAATTCCAGGACTTTGTGAAGCAAAATTGGAATTATAATTATCAAAACAACAGAACTCTGGAGACATTTTCCAATGAGCTCCTAAGATGGAACAAAGAAATTTTTGGGCATGTGGGAAAACAAAAAAAGAAGAATAATAAATATAATAGCTGGAATCCAGAAAGCTGCTAACTACGGAAAAATGCTTTTCTGGAAGAGTTGGAGGAGAAACTAAGAAATGAGTTAGAGGAGTTGTTAGATAGAGAGGAAGAATTGTGGAAGCAGAAATCACGGGATCAATGGATGATAGATGGTGATCGGAACACAAATTATTATCACACTAAAACCATTTTTAGAAGAAGAAGAAATAGAATTTTGGCACTAAAAGACAATGACGGGGTTTGGACTATGGAAGAGCAGAAGCTGAAGCTTAAGGTCGTGGAGTTCTTCCAAACTCTGTATGCAAAAGACAACAATGAGGTAATTAATTTAGAGGAGAACCAGCACTACCCCCCTATAGATGAAGAACTTAAGAGAAAGATGGAAGTGAAGCCAACAGCTAGGGAAATAAAGGATGCCATCTTCAATATCGGATTCTACAAAGCGCCAGGGCCAGATGGTTTCCCTTTAATCTTCTTTAAAGAAAATTGGAAAGTGGTGAATGAGAGCATGATAAAGCTTGTGCAGCAATGCTGGTGTAACCCAGAGCAGGTTAAAGACTTGAATGAGACTTATATAACTCTAATCCCAAAAGTCAAACTGCCGGAGGCAATCAACCAGTTTCGACCCATCTCCCTATGCAATGTGAGCTACAAGTGCATTGCAAAAATTTTAGTGAAAAGACTAAAACCAATAATGAGAGATAGAATTGCACCCTTTCAATCTAGCTTTGTTCCGGGGAGACAAATACAAGACAACATCCTGATTGCTAAAGAGTTAGCTCACATGATGAAGAGGGCTAAAGGAAAGAAGACCTTCATAGCCATCAAGTTTGATCTTGAGAAAGCCTACGACAGGCTAAAGTGGAGCTTCTTGAGAAAATGCCTTTCTGATTTTGGACTATGTGAAGGGATAATCATTTTAATCATGAACTGCATAAGTTCCGTGTCTTATAACATCCTATAGAATGGGAAGAAAACAACCAGCTTCAATCCATCCCGGGGGGTAAGGCAAGGAGATCCTATCTCCCCATATTTATTTGTGATAGCAATGGACAAGTTGTCTCAAATGATTGAAAAGGAGGTTGCGAAAGGAAGGTGGAAACCAATAAGGGTGAGTAGAAAAGGGCCAGAGATATCTCGTCTTCTCTTCGCCGACGACCTATTGGTTTTTGCGGAAGTGGGGACGAAGCAAATACAGAACATCCCAGATTGCATCAGCTTTTTTGTTTTCAATCAAGGTTGAAAATCAGTGTGGAGAAAACATCTATAGTATTTTCCAACAATACCAGAAGAGCGGAAAGAAACCGGATTACTAGCATATGCCAATATCAGGAAAAAACCAATTTGGGAAGGTACTTGGGAGCCATGATCAGTAACCAAAGAAAAGGTAAAGACCGTTTCAAGAATATGATAGAGAAAGTACAAAACAAACTCAAAGGTTGGAAGGCCAACTGCCTATCTCTTGCGGGGAGGATAACCCTGGCCAAATCGGTCCTCAACCCAATAGCAAATTTTGAAATGCAACAATGTCATCTACCAAAGAGTATATGCAATCAACTTAAGAGGATGCAAAGAGGTTTCATATGGGGGAATCGCAACAACAAAAGCGGATTCATCACATTAGTTGGAACACCCTATGCCTTCCGAAGGCCAAAAGGAGGGTTGGTCTTAGACATATGACGAAGGTCAATGATGCTTTTTTAATAAAACTCATATGAAAACTGATCACTGACAGGGATGCGTTGGTCACCAAAGTCTTCTCCCAGAGATACATATACGGCGGGAATAATACAGGAGTTTTGTATAGCAAACAGGCAGATTCGCCTCTGTGGAAAGAGATTGTCAAACTATGGCCTCTACTAATAGAGAACTGCAACTGCAACATAGGTGATGGTAGAAAAACTTTGTTCTGGATTAATAGATGGGTTCAAGATGAAGAATGCTTGATCACAGAGAAACTTCTTCACACCGATGACATTGACATCACAGCAACAGTGGCAGATATGACAGATGAAAGTGGATAATGGGATTTTCATGAATTGAGAAGGGTGCTCCCGCAAACAATCTTAGAGAAGATTCAAACTATACCCCCACCAAAACAAGGAGTGGAAGACACCATAAAGTGGAACCATAACTCGAATGGTGAAGTTACGGTTTCATCAGTGTACAAATTCCTGACAAGAAATAACCAACAGGAAGAACTGCCGATGTGGAAACATATATGAAAGTGGAGAGGAATGGAGAGAATTAAAGTCCTAATGTGAAGGCTAGCCCATGGCAGAATCTTAACGGCGGGAAGAAAAGCAAAAATTATGGGAACAAATCCAAGTTGTCATCACTGCCCTAATCAGCCCGAGACATTGCTTCATGCCTTTCAGGATTGCCCATAAGTAGCAAAAATTTGGAGCCAGCTAATACAACCAACTGCAACAGCCATCTTCTTTGGTACGGATTTAAAAAACTGGCTAAAACTAAATATGGAAAATAGCTTTGGAACAACATCTGAACACTCCTGGAAGGATGAATTTTTTGTGACTTGTTGGTTGATATGGAAATGGAGAAACCAAGAAGTGCATTCCTTCCCCTTCAAAAGACCCAGAAATACAATAAAAGTAATAAAATCTACAATTAGTAACTATACAGAAGCACTGCTAAAGAGAAAAAACGGAAGATCCAATACCCCCTCTAATAGGGAACGAGTAATCTGGTACCCACCTCCTCAAGGGTGGGTGAAATTGAACACTAATAGAGCATATAGGGAGAAAACAAAAGAAGCGGGGAATGGCGGCTTGCTAAGAACACATGAAGGGGAATGGATAGGAGGTTTTACCGCAAGACTGGGAAATTGTCAAACTATGCAGGCAGAATTGTGGGGTGTTCTCCATGGGCTTAGGATGGCATGGGACTTATTATAAGGAGAGTAGTTATAGAAGTTGATTCAATAGAAGTGTATGAATAGATAAAGCTCAAGCAGAATACACAACGCTTTAACCCCCTCCTTAGAGAAATTGACGAGCTACAAAAAAGACCCTGGGAGCTCAACTTTCAACACACCTTAAGAGAAGGAAACATGTGCGCAGATTGGCTTGCCAAAGAAAGATTCAAAAGGCAAAATGGGTTTGGCTTCATCGACAGTATGCCCGAAGGAATGGAGTCTCTGTATATGAATGATAGAAGAGGAATAGTCATTGTAGACAATTAGTTTTTTTCTTCTTGGGCCATGGCCCCGATGGTTCACCAAAAAAAAATTATTACATGTTTGATTATTTTACTATGACAAATTTAAATATTTTGATTGTTGATTATTTTTTGAAAAAATTATTTAAATTAATATGTAGTAATTAATTTGATGACGTTTTTTAATATGCATATAATATTTTTTAAATGAAGAGTTCTTCTTTTACAACCAAGGCTTATTCATATCTGCATTGTTGTTGATTAAAAAACATACATATATTACGAATAGGAAAGTTTTTCGAATCTTAGATTTACAATGATTATGTTTAAAAGAAGTTATTCATCTAAATAGATCAAACACCAACAAAAACCACTCTCATTAGAAAAGCGTCATAGCCCTTCTTCTTCTTCTTTCAAATACACACATACGTAATCTTCTTTCAAATTCACGTATATCTCCTCCTCGTGCACGTAGATTCTTCTTCTGCTTCTTATCCTCCTCCTTCTCTTCTTCTTCTTCTCCTTCTCTTTCGTTATCGTCATCACCAACAACACTAACATTTTGTTGATGGATTATTTTTTCAATCGAATTGAATGGAATAGAATGCAATTGCTAAATTGAATTGAATTGAATTGCATGGACGCAGGTGTTCTGAATCTAAATTGAATTGAATTGATAATCTCTAAATTGTAGACAAAGGTATTTTGAATTTGATTTTATATAATGCATTATATTTCGTTCATTTAGTACTATACAATTGTTTCACCGTGAGTACGTATTCGGTTCATTATGCAGAAAGCTATTTAAATTTGATTTTATATAATGAATTATGTTTCGTTCATTCAGTATTATACAATTGTATCACCATGAGTACGCGTTCGGTTCATTATGCAGAAAGCTATTTAAATTTGATTTTATATAATGAATTATGTTTCGTTCATTCAGTATTATACAATTGTTTCACCATGAGTACGTGTTCGGTTCATTATGCAGAAAGCTATTTAAATTTGATTTTATATAATGAATTATGTTTCGTTCATTCAATATTATACAATTGTATCACCATGAGTACGCGTTTGGTTCATCATGCAGAAAGCTGTTTGAATTTTATTTTATATAATGAAATATGTTTCATTCACTCAGTACTATACAATTATTTCACCATGAGTACGTGTTTGATTCATCATGCAGAAAGCTGTTTGAATTTAATTTTATATATTGGATATGTTTCGTTCATTCAGTATTATACAATTGTTTCACCATGAGTACGTGTTCGGTTCATTATGCAGAAAACTATTTGAATTTGAGTTTATATAATGGATTATGTTTCATTCATTCAGTACTATGCAATTGTTTCAGTATGTGTTCAGTTCATTATGCAGAAAACGGTTCGAATTTGAATTTATATAATGGATAATATTCCATTCATTTAGTATTATACAATTGTTTTACCATAATAGTATGTTCGGTTTATTTCTGTTATGCACAATTCAAGATTCTTCCTCCTCACCTTCTACTGCTTCTTCACCAGAGAGAAGAAGGAAAAGACAAAAAAATACAGTAACAACAACAACAACAAAAGAATGACGACAAGGAAAAAGCACAAGAATGACGATAAGGAGAAAACACGTGAAAAAGAAGGAACGCACAAAAGAATGAGGAGAATGAGGATGAGGAGGAATGCAAAGAAGAAGACGAAGAAGAAAAAGACGCTTCGTGCGCATAAACGAGCGTGAGAAGAAGAAGAAGCGCTGGAGAAGAAGAAGAGAAGAAGCGTGAGGAAAGGAGAAAGCAGAAAAAGTGCGTGACCTAAAATTGCTTGGATGAATTTGGATGAACTTAGATGCCAAAATTGCTTGGATGTGGAGAATAGGACCAGCAGATTTTGTGATTTGTAGCTATCAACTAGCCATCAATAGAATTTTTAATGGTGTGAGAATTATCCATTTTTCTTTTATTGGCTAAGTACTGGCCAAATTTTGATAAAAGTGCTCACCCACTAAACTTTTTCATCTCTAAATATTGAGCATAGTACAGAGACACTTATATTGCTTGAAATAAGTAACCGGAAATTAGATAATAACCAAAGCTTGCTCCCAATACCATCAAGAAGAGTTTTTTTTTTTGATCTTATACATTACACAACACATCCACTCACACACACACTACTGCTAACATGGGTTTTATATTCCTCATGGAGGATTGGAACCTGGGTGCAGCTTCCAGCGAGGCAGATGATACTGCCATTGATCCAAGGCCTCGGCTGCATCAAGAAGAGTTGTAGCTATTGAGTTTAGTTTGATTTTGAGTTTTATAAATGATGACAAACATCTCTTGAGTTAAAATCCAAATATGTTTAATGTGTGTGCTAAATGAATGCAGGTCCACTCACATCTTGCCTCAGCCCAAGTTAGCATTCCTTCAGCAACTTAACACTCTACAGCTCCATTAGTTAAGTCCATTACTTGCCAATGAACAACAAATCAATTAAGGGAGAGAGCACCGAATCAAAAGGAAGAAATAAAAGGGCAGCTGTCTACAACATGAGCAAAGTAGGACAGCTGAAACAAAAAAGAAATAACAACATAACAAGGACAGTTGGGATACTCCCACTACTCCAAAGACATCAGTAAAGCAATTCAGAATATGGGAGAGCAAAACACAAACTTGCAAGAATGCAGAAGGAGCAGCTCCTCTTATAGTAGAAGAAATGGAGCAAAAGAAAAAGGTAATGCATGCCAAGGAAGAAAGCAAAGCCAAAGACAGCAGAGGTGGTGGACGGGTTCCTCAACCAGCAAAGATAGTGGAGCAGAATAGAGCAAGGACTGCATGCCAGTTGAGACAGCTCCAACGAACAGTTGGGACAAAAAAATGGAAGAGGCAAAATTGAAGGCAAGTTGAAGATATATAACCAACCTCATTCCAACATTTGAAGCAAGAAAAAGAGAGCAAATTCAGACCATCATCTATTCACACTTGAGCTAAATTTTTTTCTTCTACTAGTGTTTAATTTCTGATTTTTTGTTATGGCTATCTTGTGTCATCTTGTGTATTGAGAAAAGGCTGAAGATGTGAGTGAAAAAGGCAAGAGTGATGCATGCAAAAGCCACTGAAATTCTGTATATTTAGATTGATGAACTAGGATTAGTTCCCCTTCTCAAGTTGGGTTAGCACTTTGTGAATTTGAATCTGTGTAGATTCTCCTTTTTAATTAGGACAGCACTTTGGGTTACTAAGCTTTAATAAAGAAAGTTCAGTGGTAGATACTAGTTGAATTAGGAAATAATTCAATAGTATTGATAAATGTAATCAGTGAATTATAATAAAAATTATACTATGGTTTATCCTCATCACGCCATATATTGTCCTTTCAATACAAAATAACAAAGAGATCAATTTCACTGCATTAGACACAGAAGAAAAAGTAAATTCATTATCCCAAAAAAAAAAGTTTTGGTAGTGTTTTAAAATACTAGTATTTGATATTTTATGGCATTCTGAACCTACTATAAATATTAGGATATGTTCATGCCATCCATATATAATTATATATTACATAAAGAAAAAAAAACTAGTTATTGCTTAATTATAATTTATGAGAAAAAACTATGAATCAATAATTATTTATGTGTGGTTTATTATATTCTCTCTAATATATGAATAATAATAAACACTTTTGAATTCAAGTAGACTGTACACTTTTTTTTACCAAAGTATCCATCTGACTAGACAATAACTAATTCTTCGGACACTGTAAAAATACAAAGTGAACGACCCTCCCAAAAAATAAGTTCTACTTCCATCTTCTGGTAAATATGAAATCCGAAAGAGATAATTAAAAAAGATAAATCCTTATTTATCCTGCCAACTTGCATTAGTATAATGTACTATACACTTATTACAAGACAGAGATGATAACTACTAAAACAAAGGCTTGTGCTTTTTTTTGGGTCATAAACAAAGCCTTGTGTATAAGCAAGCACTTGTACATGGCTTTTTTTTTATAAAGACTTGATTTTTTCGATTGGGCGTTTTTATTTGTAGAATCGTGGGTTTGTCCTATACACTAAGACCAAAAACAAAGGTTTTTATTTTTCCAGCAATTAGTTTTATAATATAAATCAATCTACTAATTAAATTGGCAGAAACCAAACCAAAAAAAAAAAAAATTTGGCCGAAACCAGTCTCAACGCCGCCGAGGACGTCTCGCCATTACCAAAACCACACTGGCTCTGCACAAATTTGATTATTAATTTATTACATGTTTGATTATTTTACTATGACAAATTTAAATATTTTGATTGTTGATTATTTTGTTGAAAAAATATTTAAATCAATCTGTATAAATATATAATATGTAGTAATTAATTTGATGACATCTTTTAATATGCATATAATATTTTTTAAATGAAGAGCTCTTCTTTTACAACCAAGGCTTATTCATATTTGTATTGGTGATGATTAAAAAACACCTATATTACGAATAGAAAAGCTTCTTAAATCTTAGATGTACAATGATTATGTTTAAAAAGAAGTTATTTACTCTTTCTATAATAAACCAATTCTAATTCCTTTCATGCCTGATGTATTTCATGTGCTAAAATGGAATCCTTAAATATTAAGCATAGTATAGAAACCCTTGATATTGCTTGGAATAAGTAAGGGGGAATTAGACAATAACCAAAGCTTTCCCCAAATACCATCAAGAAGAATTGTAGCATTGTTAATCCTTCTTTTGGCCTTTTTTCTTTCTCGTGGAATGCCCTGCTTGCATGCACATTTAATTTGTTTATTTAAGTCGAAAAATTAATCAATTAATTAATTAACACCTTTATAAAATATAAACTTTTATTTGTTCTCTTGCATTGATTTTGAAATAATTTTCTTAATTCACTCAATGTATTGATTAAAATTGGATAAAATATAGGAACTTAATTAAAAAAAATTATAAATACTTAATTAAAAATTCGATAAAATTATAAAAATCAACATAATAATTAAATTTTTTAAAATTTAAAATAAGACAAAAAAAAACTCAATTATATTATTTAGATTATTTTTTATTATTTTAATATTGATAAAAATTAATTATAATAAGAGTACATAAAGAGTACATAAAATTAATCATAAAATATAATTTTTTTGTATTCATTTATTTAAAATTTTCTCTAACCATCTAATTCCTTTTTTTTTTCTCTTTATCCGATTGGTCTAATAAAAAGAAATATTCTTTTTCTTTCTGATTCTTATACTAAAACTACTGTTTTGATAACGATTTTTTGTGATTTTTTGGCATCGTTACACAAAAATAGCCATCCATGGCTCTTACCATCAATGGTCTATGTCCTCCTTTTCACTAAATCTGTATTGCACACCATAAAAATTTATTGTCAAAACATTAGTTTTAGTCAGCATCAAAATTACAAAGAAAATGAGTATTTTTTTAACAGATCAATAGGGTAAAAAGAAAAATAGAATTCGATGGAAAGACAAAATTTTAAATGAATGAAAATAGAAAAATTATGTTTTGTAGTTAATTTTATGTACTCTTTTTGTACTCTTACTATAATTAATTATCATCAATATTAAACTAACAAAAAAAATCTAAATAATATAATTGAGTTTTCTTATCTTATTTTAAATTTTAAAATTTAAACTTCATTTTAATTTAATTTTAATTTTAGTTTTTTTCAATTGAACCTAATTATTCATAACTAGAACAAAAAAATTTGTCTGCTTCTTCTGTTTTTACATCTTTCTAATAATTTAACTGTGGATATTGTCATGCAATTCATATGTGTTCTAAAATCAATAATATTTTTTTTGGTCTTTTTTTCCTTTTAAAAATATACAACTTAACAAATAAATAAATAAATAAATAATATTAAAATAAGTTTTATATAAATAAATTATATAATATAAATTTCAAAAATATATTAATAAAAAATTTATTTCAAAGCACAAAAAATATATATGTACTATTTGCTAACATAATAGTACATGTTAATCCTTCGTATAGTAAAATTTATCAATAATAGAATCTATTCCGGGTTACCTGAAATCGAATGTTGATTGGACTTGTTTGTGAGCTCCAAATGTTCAAGGATGGTGGCCTCTGACTCGTTCTACGTCAGTGAGCCGCCGTTCAAGTTGTGTGTTGGAAGGTGGGAGGTGGTACCTACAAGACACTCTGATGCCTAAGTTAATAAGGGATTAAACACATTTAAATATATTGGAATTTAAATTTATCTGAGTGTGTCAGTATATTTATAGGAGACGAACCAATAACCACCATTGAAATAGCTCAACTTCTGATGGTGATAATCGTCCATTTATCTAAGAGTTGTTGAGATCTCTTCTTTTCTAGAAGTAGAAGAGAAATGATACAGAAGTAATTATTTACTTAGATAAGTGTACGTGCTTGCTTACGTCGAACCCAACATCTTGAAAGAAGTCGAACAAGTAGTAGAGACCAATTTGCTGACTTTTAACTTGATTTGAGTCTGACTTTGTTATTTGACCATGTATGGATATAATCTATATTAAATCTTTCAACAGTTTTTGTCGTAATGTAAATCGCACAATAATTAACAAGATATTTCATTTTTATTTTATTTTTGAGTCTATTATTCAAAATATTCAACTTAAAAATATTGTGTAGCAATCAAAATAAAAAGAGTTATACAAAATGAATCAAACGATAATCTAAAGATAGAAAATTCTTAAATAGTAAAAATATTTTGTGATGCTTAAAAGACTATGGTATCTCAAGAAATTGTCAACAAGTCTAAGTTGTAAATACAGAATTTTTTTAGCATAGGTCTCCAAATTCTTCCATGATTTTTTTTTAGCATAGGTCTCCAAATTCTTCCATGATTTAACGAAGCAGGTAGAAGTTATTAAGAAAAGTATGAGGAACCAATGAAATATTTGTATAATATATACAATGAAGGTTTATGGAATATTAGAGATATAATAATTAGTGTTATTTTTTTTCATTAACTTAACCTTTTGGGATAAGTGGTATTATGACATGATATTACAATGCTAGATTCGAAAGGTCAAGAGTTCAATTTTTGATGAACTCTAAAATTAGTTTAATTTTTTGGTAAGATATTTATTTTGTACAAATAATTTATTGTTTCCCTAACGGAATCCAAGTTATTATTGAAATTCTTGCCACGTAACACCAATAATTATTCATACAGGTATTATTTCAGTTTATATTAAATTGATAATTAATTATTATTTAAATATATAAAATTATAATAAATAATTAAATACTATTTAATTTATATTAATAAATACAATTCTAAATATAAATATAAAAAATTAATATTTAATATTTTGAATTAGATAAATAAAGTATATTAATTTTGTTTTTATTTAATTGAAAAAAAGTTTATTTGACTTTATAATAACAGTAAATAGGATAAGGTTTAAATTTTATTGCAATTTTGTGGTTTAAATATCTCAATCTAAACTTTTTTATATTCTAAATTTCTCAATTTAATCTGCAAAATAAAATGTATTAAATACACGATTTAATCTTTTCATTTATATGCAAAAATAGAGGAGATTTTGAATTTAAATTTTTATTTGTTTAATTATATGTATTAACGACTCAACAAACACTCTCAGTCGTTTTTCTATTAATTTTATAAAAAAAATTATTTATTTTTTTAATATATTATTCACTCCTCATTTTATTAATTAAGTATTTTTTTATCGTTTTAAGGACAATTTACGCATCTAAATTGTTTGAGCTCCAATTTTACGCAAATACATTGTTTCCAAATTCAATACGCAAATGCATTGTTTCACTATTTTATGTAAACCGCTACTGGCAGTAGCGGTTTATAGGTGTGCATAAACCGCTACTACCTGCCGCGGTTTATGTGTGGGAGTGTGTGAGTGTAAACCGCTATTAAGCAAAATTTATGGGTCTATCTATTTAACCGATGAAGACAAGAACACTTGGAGGGTCTATCTATTTTGTAACCTTTATTGATGATCATTCCAGGAAATTATGGGTTTACACTTTGAAGACCAAAGATCAAGTTTTGAATGTGTTCAAGCAATTTCAAGCTTTTGTTGAAAGAGAAACTGGGAAGAAGTTGAAATGCATTCGTACTGACAATGGTGGTGAGTACTCAGGTCCATTTGATGCTTACTGTAAAGAGCATGGTATAAGACATCAGAAGACTCCTCCAAAGACTCCTCAGTTGAATGGCTTGGCTGAAAGGATGAACAGAACACTGGTTGAAAGAGTCAGGTGCTTGTTGTCACAATCTGGATTGGCAAAATCCTTTTGGGGTGAAGCTTTGAGCACTGTTGTTCATGTCTTGAACCGGACACCATGTGTTCCCTTGCAATTTGAAGTGCCAGAGAAGGTATGGTCAGGTAATGATGTTTCTTATGATCATTTAAGAGTCTTTGGATGTAAAGCTTTTGTTCATATTCCTAAAGATGAGAGATCTAAACTTGATGTAAAGACTAGGCAGTGTATTTTTATTGGCTATGGCATGGATGAGTTTGGTTACAGGTTTTATGATCCTGTTAACAAGAAGGTGATTCGGAGTAGAGATGTTGTCTTTGTTGAAGACCAAACATTGAAGGATGTTGATCATGCGGAGAAGTCAATGATTCAGCCTAGTGATGATTTTTCTGAGATGGATATTACTCCCTCTATGCCTATGGTAGAAGATGGTAGAGTTGAAGCTCAAAATAATGAGCATGATACAAGTGCATATGAAGATGGAACAGTTGATCCGATACTTGATGAAGTTGGTGATGATGATCAAGATGAAGAACCAGCTTTGGAAATTCCTGCAAATGCACTCAGAAGGTCTACAAGAGAGAGGAAGCCTTCATCAAGGTATTCTCCACATGAGTTTGTTTTGTTGACTGATGGGGGAGAACCTGAATGCTTTGGAGAGGCTGTTGAAGATGAAAGCAAAGCTCAATGGCTTAAAGCTATGCAAGAAGAAATGAAGTCCTTGCTTGAGAATGATACCTATGAGTTGGTGAAGCTACCGAAGGGTATGCGAGTTTTGAAGAACAAATGGGTATTCAGAATCAAGAATGAAGAACACAATTCTAAGCCTCGGTATAAGGCTAGATTGGTTGTTAGAGGTTTTAGCCAGAGAAAAGGTGTTGATTATGAGGAGATCTTTTCTCCTGTTGTGAGGATGTCATCCATTCGTGCTGTGCTTGGATTAGCAGCGTCTCTTGATTTAGAGATTGAGCAAATGGATGTGAAGACAGCTTTTCTTCATGGTGATTTAGATAAGGAGATCTACATGGAGCAACCGGAGGGCTTTCTTGTTAAAGGAAAGGAAGATTTTGTGTGCAAGCTTAAGAAGAGTCTTTATGGGTTGAAGCAAGCTCCAAGACAGTGGTACAAGAAGTTTGAATCTGTTATGGGGAAGCATGGTTACCGTAAGACAACTTCAGATCATTGTGTATTTGTGCAAAAATTTTCTGATGATGATTTTATCATTCTTTTGCTTTATGTGGATGATATTTTGATTGTGGGCAAGAATGCTTTGAGGATTAATGAGTTGAAGAAATAGTTGAGCAGGTTCTTTGCTATGAAGGACTTGGGTCCTGCCAAACAGATTTTGGGCATGACTATTACTCGTTATAGAGATTCCAAGAAGCTTTATTTGTCACAGGAGAAGTACATAAAGAAGGTGCTTCAAAGGTTTGGCATGAATGATGCCAAATGTGTTGCTAGTTCTTTTGCTCCTCATTTTAAGTTGAGTACCAAGCAGTGTCCAACCACTGATGAGGAGAAAAAAGCAATGGATGAAATTCCTTATGCCTCAGCTGTTGGAAGCTTGATGTATGCTATGGTGTGTACTAGACCAGACATTGCTCATGCGGTTGGTACTGTGAGTCGTTTTCTCTCTAATCCAGGTAAAGAACATTGGAATGCTGTTAAATGGATTATGAGATATCTCAAAGGTACAACTAACTTGAGTTTGAGTTTTGGTGGTGAGAAACCTTTGCTAGTTGGCTTTACTGATGCAGACATGGCAGGAGATATTGATTCTCGAAAGTCTACTTCAGGTTATTTGGTCAAGTTTGCAGGGGGAGCTATTTCATGGCAGTCAAGGCTACAAAAGTGTGTTGCACTTTCTACCACAGAGGCAGAGTTTATTGCAGCAACTGAAGCATGTAAAGAGTTGTTGTGGATGAAGAAGTTTCTTGCAGCACTTGGTTTTAAGCAAGACCGTTATGTCTTGTTGTGTGATAGCCAAAGTGCTATTCATCTTGCCAAGAATTCTACTTTTCATCCAAGATCTAAACATATCGATGTTAGGTATCACTGGATACGGGATGTGTTAGATTCTAAGTTGTTGGAACTTGAGAAAGTTCACACTGATGACAATGGTGCTGATATGATGACAAAAGCATTGTCAAGAGAAAAGTTTGAAACATGTTGTTTGATCGCCGGAATGGCGAGGGCCTCCACCTAGTCGAGAAGGGGGAGATTTGTTGGGTTTTTTTCTCTCCTTTGTGAGGCCCAAGCCCAACATTTTGGGGGTGTATTCTTGCACCCTAGTGTCATAACCCTAATTCAGTTTTTGAGGTTTTTTGAGAGAGAGAGAATAGCCACCAAGTGAGAGAGAAGAGGGAAAAACAGAATTTCCATTTTTGCCCAAAGCAGTAAATTTCAAATGGCAGTTTCTCAGTTGTTCACCGTTGGATCGGCTTGAAATTTAAACTGCGTGTTCTTATCATCTTGTTCTTCATTCTGATCGGTGAAGATGTTGATTGGAGGTTTGCAGTAGGAGAAATTGGTTTCGCAAGAGAGAAATTAGGTTTCCCGGTTTTACACAGAGCAGCAATTTTGGAACGGCAGTTTCTCATTCTTTCACCGTTGGATCGACGTGAAATTTGGACTGTAGATTCTTCACATCTTGTTCTTCATTCTGAACGGTGAAGATTTTAATTGGAGGTCTGCAGAGGGAGAAATTGGCTTCGACATCAGCTCTGTTTTTTGGGTATATTTCATCTTCTTGCCTATTATTTGTGAGCTTTGGTGCATTGATATTTTGGCTGGTTATTTGCACATTTTTTGTGCTTTGTTTGAGACTCTCTTGTACCTCATTTGATTATAGTGGAGCTATTTCATTGGTCTGGACGACCCGTGGTTTTTACCTCTCACATTGAGGGGGTTTTCCACGTTAAAATCTTGGTGTGTTCTTGTTATTGCTTTATTTGCTATATTTGCTTGTTATAGTTGCTGCCATATTGTGTTGTGAGTGCTTCCATATTGTTCTTGTGTTGGACATTGTTGTCGTTTCCGCTGCTAGGCTCTTTCATACTGGTATCAGAGCTTGTTGGTATTTTTCTGGGCTTGTGATTCTGTGAACAATGGAAGCTAATACTAATACTAGTAGGATGATCACTCTTAATGGTCCTAATTATGATTTGTGGAAGTCAAAGATGGAAGATTTGCTTTATGTCAAAAATTTTCATCAACCAGTTTTTGGTACAGAGAAGCCTAATGATAAGTCTGATGATGATTGGACTTTGTTGCATAGACAAGTCTGTGGATATATTAGGCAGTGGGTTGACGATAATGTGTTGAACCATATTATTGGAGAGACACATGCTCGAACCCTTTGGATTAAGCTTGAACAGTTGTATGCTCGAAAAACTGGGAATAACAAGATGTTTTTGATCAAGCAGTTGTTGGCTTTGAAGTATACAGATGGGACATCAATGACAGATCACTTGAATAATTTCCAAGGAATTATGAATCAGTTATCTTCCATGGGCATCAAGTTTGATGAAGAGGTTCAAGGATTGTTACTTCTTGGCTCCTTACCAGACTCGTGGGAAATTCTCAGAATGTCATTATCTAATTCTGCTCCTGATGGTGTAATCTCTATGGATCTTGCCAAGAGCAGTGTTTTGAATGAAGAGATGAGAAGAAAGTCACAAGGTACATCGACTACACATTCAGATGTTCTTGTTTCTGAGTCTAGGGGGAGAAGCAAAAGTCGAGGTCCTAAAGGTAGAGATCAAAGCAGAAGCAAGTCTCGAGGAAAGTATAAGAATATTGAGTGTCATCATTGTGGTCAAAAGGGACATGTGAAGAGATTTTGTTGGCAGCTAAAGAAGGAGAAAGCCAAGGCAAGTAAAGACAAGAGCACAAATAAAGATGATGGTAACAAGGAAGACAAGGTTAATGTAACTCATGATGATTTTCTTGTTGTTGAGGAGTTTGAATCTGTTAACCTTGTTGATAATAGCACTAGTTGGGTGATTGATAGCGGTGCTTCTATTCATGTTACATCTAGGAGGGATTTGTTTACGTCCTATACTCCTGGTGATTTTGGTGATGTGAAAATGGCTCATCAAGGTGTTGCAAAATGTGCTGGTGTTGGACAGGTTTGCTTAGAAACCTCCAACGGTACCAAGTTGACTTTGAAGCGTGTGAAGCATGTTCCGGATATTCGGTTGAACTTACTTTCTGTTGGTAAGTTGTGTGATGAAGATTTGGATAGCTCATTTTCTCGTGATAGCTGGAAGCTCACCAAGGGTTCCATGGTTGTTGCTAGAGGTACAAGACACTCTACTCTTTATTTAACTCAAGCAAAGATTGTGAAAGATGTTGTTAATGCTGCTGAGTTTGTTGATGAAACTGATTTATGGCATAAGAGATTATGTCATATGAGTGAGAAGGGTATGAATATGTTATCCAAGAGGAATCTTTTATCTGGTTGTAAGGTTGCTTTGCAAAAGTGCAATCATTGTTTTGCTGGAAAACAAAACAGGGTCTCTTTTAAGAGCCATCCACCTTCAAGGAAGCCGGAGATACTTGATTTGGTGCATTCTGATGTATGTGGGCCGATGAAGACAAGAACACTTGGAGGGTCTATCTATTTTGTAACTTTTATTGATGATCATTCCAGGAAATTATGGGTTTACACTTTGAAGACCAAAGATCAAGTTTTGAATGTGTTCAAGCAATTTCAAGCTTTTGTTGAAAGAGAAACTGGGAAGAAGTTGAAATGCATTCGTACTGACAATGGTGGTGAGTACTCAGGTCCATTTGATGCTTACTGTAAAGAGCATGGTATAAGACATCAGAAGACTCCTCCAAAGACTCCTCAGTTGAATGGCTTGGCTGAAAGGATGAACAGAACACTGGTTGAAAGAGTCAGGTGCTTGTTGTCACAATCTGGATTGGCAAAATCCTTTTGGGGTGAAGCTTTGAGCACTGTTGTTCATGTCTTGAACCGGACACCATGTGTTCCCTTGCAATTTGAAGTGCCAGAGAAGGTATGGTCAGGTAATGATGTTTCTTATGATCATTTAAGAGTCTTTGGATGTAAAGCTTTTGTTCATATTCCTAAAGATGAGAGATCTAAACTTGATGTAAAGACTAGGCAGTGTATTTTTATTGGCTATGGCATGGATGAGTTTGGTTACAGGTTTTATGATCCTGTTAACAAGAAGGTGATTCGGAGTAGAGATGTTGTCTTTGTTGAAGACCAAACATTGAAGGATGTTGATCATGCGGAGAAGTCAATGATTCAGCCTAGTGATGATTTTTCTGAGATGGATATTACTCCCTCTATGCCTATGGTAGAAGATGGTAGAGTTGAAGCTTAAAATAATGAGCATGATACAAGTGCATATGAAGATGGAACAGTTGATCCGATACTTGATGAAGTTGGTGATGATGATCAAGATGAAGAACCAGCTTTGGAAATTCCTGCAAATGCACTCAGAAGGTCTACAAGAGAGAGGAAGCCTTCATCAAGGTATTCTCCACATGAGTTTGTTTTGTTGACTGATGGGGGAGAACCTGAATGCTTTGGAGAGGCTGTTGAAGATGAAAGCAAAGCTCAATGGCTTAAAGCTATGCAAGAAGAAATGAAGTCCTTGCTTGAGAATGATACCTATGAGTTGGTGAAGCTACCGAAGGGTATGCGAGTTTTGAAGAACAAATGGGTATTCAGAATCAAGAATGAAGAACACAATTCTAAGCCTCGGTATAAGGCTAGATTGGTTGTTAGAGGTTTTAGCCAGAGAAAAGGTGTTGATTATGAGGAGATCTTTTCTCCTGTTGTGAGGATGTCATCCATTCGTGCTGTGCTTGGATTAGCAGCGTCTCTTGATTTAGAGATTGAGCAAATGGATGTGAAGACAGCTTTTCTTCATGGTGATTTAGATAAGGAGATCTACATGGAGCAACCGGAGGGCTTTCTTGTTAAAGGAAAGGAAGATTTTGTGTGCAAGCTTAAGAAGAGTCTTTATGGGTTGAAGCAAGCTCCAAGACAGTGGTACAAGAAGTTTGAATCTGTTATGGGGAAGCATGGTTACCGTAAGACAACTTCAGATCATTGTGTATTTGTGCAAAAATTTTCTGATGATGATTTTATCATTCTTTTGCTTTATGTGGATGATATTTTGATTGTGGGCAAGAATGCTTTGAGGATTAATGAGTTGAAGAAATAGTTGAGCAGGTTCTTTGCTATGAAGGACTTGGGTCCTGCCAAACAGATTTTGGGCATGACTATTACTCGTTATAGAGATTCCAAGAAGCTTTATTTGTCACAGGAGAAGTACATAAAGAAGGTGCTTCAAAGGTTTGGCATGAATGATGCCAAATGTGTTGCTAGTTCTTTTGCTCCTCATTTTAAGTTGAGTACCAAGCAGTGTCCAACCACTGATGAGGAGAAAAAAGCAATGGATGAAATTCCTTATGCCTCAGCTGTTGGAAGCTTGATGTATGCTATGGTGTGTACTAGACCAGACATTGCTCATGCGGTTGGTACTGTGAGTCGTTTTCTCTCTAATCCAGGTAAAGAACATTGGAATGCTGTTAAATGGATTATGAGATATCTCAAAGGTACAACTAACTTGAGTTTGAGTTTTGGTGGTGAGAAACCTTTGCTAGTTGGCTTTACTGATGCAGACATGGCAGGAGATATTGATTCTCGAAAGTCTACTTCAGGTTATTTGGTCAAGTTTGCAGGGGGAGCTATTTCATGGCAGTCAAGGCTACAAAAGTGTGTTGCACTTTCTACCACAGAGGCAGAGTTTATTGCAGCAACTGAAGCATGTAAAGAGTTGTTGTGGATGAAGAAGTTTCTTGCAGCACTTGGTTTTAAGCAAGACCGTTATGTCTTGTTGTGTGATAGCCAAAGTGCTATTCATCTTGCCAAGAATTCTACTTTTCATCCAAGATCTAAACATATCGATGTTAGGTATCACTGGATACGGGATGTGTTAGATTCTAAGTTGTTGGAACTTGAGAAAGTTCACACTGATGACAATGGTGCTGATATGATGACAAAAGCATTGTCAAGAGAAAAGTTTGAAACATGTTGTTTGATCGCCGGAATGGCGAGGGCCTCCACCTAGTCGAGAAGGGGGAGATTTGTTGGGTTTTTTTCTCTCCTTTGTGAAGCCCAAGCCCAACACTAACAACGCATAACATTCTCATATACAAAATCAAACATATATATTTCTTGAAATACTCATGTCCAGATTTTTAACTAGAACATTTTAAATGTATCCCAATTAATATAGTGTATGTATTCTTAATATATATATAACTTTTACATTCATAAAATACGTGTACATATAATTGAACAAATGTCACAAAAAAAAATATAATTGAACAAATAAAAATTTAAATTCAAAGTCTCTTCTACTTTTGCATATACGTAATTAGTGTCATCAAATGTGAAAAGGATTAAATCGTTAATTTTAATACATTTATTTTATGGATTGAATTGAGAAATTTAGAATGCAAAACAGTTTAGATTGAGATATATAAACCTAGCTATAAGCAAGATTTGACTGGAATTTAAACTTTATTCTACCACTGTTGTTATAAAGTCAATTATTTTTATTTTCAATTAAATAAAAACAAAATTAATAGACTTTATTAATCTAATTTAATTTATTAAATATTAAATTTTTATATTTATATCTAGAATTGTGTTTATTAATATAAATTAAATAATATTTAATTATTAATTTAATTTAAACTGAAATAATACCGGTATGAATAATTATTGGTGTCACGTGATGGGAATCTCAATAATAACATGAAATACCATGATCTTTAAGCATCACAAAATATTTTCAATGCTAACTAGATTTTCTAAAGGGTAGAATTGATTAAAAAATAAAAATAAATTCAATCCTAACGTAATTTTTTAAATGTAGAAGCTACCATTTTTAACTTTTTATAAAAATAAAGAAAAAACGTTCAATGCACTCAAATAAACGTGCATTTCTTTTTTGTAACGCTAAACCAAACACAATTTTAATGTAATGTAAATTATTTTTCTGTATCAATAATAATAATAAATTAATAATAGCAACAACAGTAATAAGAGCAACACCAATATAAGTACCACTTAAATTTTAATTAAACGGGAGTTTAATTATATATTCATCACTAAAGTTTTAAAGTTTGAAACACAATTTAAGGTAAAACACATAACAATGAAATTGAAGGTCTTATAACAAGGTTGAAATAGCTAAAATATTAGAAGAATTATTTATTTATTTTTGCCATAGTTGTCTTCTCCATCTTCATCATCCCCATCCCCATCCCCATCCCCTTCTCCATCTTCATCATCGGTGGCCAAAAAAAACCAACTCTGTATGGGGATGTACATGATCCCACAAGACCAGATCATCTGGCACCTCGTGGTTATCAATGATCATTTCATCACGATGGATGAAAAAGGCAGGCAAATGATCTCCGTCCAATTGTCTTAGCTGAGTCACGAGTTCTCTCACTTGCTGCACTGTTGTTTCTGGTGTGATCATGTATTCAACCCGATAGTCATGAGCGACGACCAATAATGACTTCGTTGCCATTGCTAAATCTGCATTTTATCCAGAGACATTATAATTTCAAGAGCATTTTATTTAACAAACATCCAAAATATGTATCGAACTGAGAATAACCAAATCATATGAAGCTATATAGTAAATTCAATGCAGAACTGTGGCAATGTTTTTATTTTGAATCAACAACAGCAAAACAACAATTCACCAAAACAAATACAGTATATTAGATTTAAAAATCAATCTCAGAAGAATTAATTCAATATCACCGGATTGAATTTAAATAAAAATTCAAAACATTAATATCTTAAGACCTGAGAGGGTTGAAGGCTTGAAACAGAGAAGAAGAGACTTGAGACCTGAGACCTGAGAGGGTTGAAGCAGAGACTATAGACTCCACGTGAAGAAGAGAAGCAACGACGGCGAGGAGGAGAGAAGCAGAATCGACGCAGGGGAGGAGCAGAGAAGCGGCGACGACCCACGGCGAGGAGCAGCGACAGAGAGAGAGAAGGGTTCGGTGATGAGTTTGAGCTCTGAAGTGGAAGTGGGATGGTGGGTAGTGGCTGTTCTTCGAAGAGAAGAGAGGATTATGGGTGGTGGCTGTAATTCGAATTAATTCGAATTCAAAGATTAGGGTTTTCTGCTGGGTGGGAGAGAGACAAAGGGGTCGGGTTGGGGACTTAGAGAAGAAGAGGATAGTAAACTTTGGTAGGACACTGGGTTTAAAATGAGAAAGCTTTGATACTTGGTAAGTACTGAAAAGATTCTCCCTTTGATTGTTTGTTTGTTTCTCAGTACTTTGTACACATCCATCCCTCTCTATTTCTCTCTCACTTTCTCCATCATATTTCATGTCAGAAGATATTCATCAGAAAATCCTTCAGGAATCAGGAAAACTCTGAATTCTTTTGATTTTCCGATACAGTTGAGAAACAGTGTTGTTTTTGTGAAGATCAGAGTAAGATAATAAGGTACCTTTTCATGAGGTGATTTGGCTTGTGATTGATTCTGTGATGATGAAGAAGGGCCTACTATTATTGAGGCATCATGATGATCATGTTGAACCTCCCTAATTGCAAAGATTTAATTTTGATGAGCATGATTCAAACCCAACATGATTAATATTAAGATTATTATTGTTTGAACTTGTTACTTGTAAGCATAAGAAACTTTATATTAATAAGAGAAAGTAGTACTAGTACCCTTGAGGTTTGGTGAAATCTGATTGGCCATGAAAGGAACACTTCTAGTGTGTGGTGTTGTGAATAAATCTGCAAGAATCACAAAAGTAAAATCTGAGAGGATCACCAAACCATAAAGGACTATTGAACCCTATACCAAAATAAATAATATCATAGCAAGTAGCAACCTTTTTTCTTTTTATCTTTCACAGGCTTGTGTCTTTGTCTCTGTCTCTATCTATTTCTTTTTTTTTTCTTTACTACTTCTCTATGAAGAAACCTGGTTGATTATTGGTTAATGTCTTTGGCTTGCTTTGCCACTCTCTAACTTGAAATCATATTTCATTTCATTTTGAAGAAAAAAATATTAATTGTGTGGTGCTTGCTTAACAAACTGTCCCAGCAAACATGTCTCCCAGCAAATATTTTTCAAATGCTTAGTGGGAACACAATAAATTCAGCAATGAGATAGATTAATTAAGTTTGATGAGACTTTTTTTTCTTTAGTATTTACTTCCCCATCAAAATATGGCCCCAAAAAAGGGGTGAAAAAGAAAGGTCAATCTTTGATATCCTTTTAAACCTAGGAGGACATTGGATTACTATTTCACTTTTTACAATTTAAGTTTGTGTAAAAAATATATAATTTAAGTTTTTAATATATTTATTAAAATATTAAAAAAATTTACTAGTAATATATAACAACTTTAACATGTGTTGATAAAGTTGTACTATAATGGCATGCCATTTCATTTCAACCAAAACATTATATTATGAGTATAATCTTTTGTTC
The DNA here is from genome assembly GCF_003086295.3 of Arachis hypogaea. Taxonomy (NCBI): domain Eukaryota; kingdom Viridiplantae; phylum Streptophyta; class Magnoliopsida; order Fabales; family Fabaceae; genus Arachis; species Arachis hypogaea. The sequence continues at coordinate 1,337,975 of NC_092042.1, read as the reverse complement.
ATAAGCATATAGCATATTAGCAACCACTTTGTGTATTTAATCCCAGGTCTGAGATGGATTTGTTTGGTGTTATACTTCTTTGTTCATGAGTCAAATTAATATGAGTAAATGGTTAGACAAATTTGTCCCTAAAAAATAATCTATTTTTTAAATTAATTTTTGAGAATTCTTTTTAATAAAATTTAGTTTTCAAAAATTTTAAATTGGTCACATTAATATTTTTATTATTTTTGTTATTCATGACATCAAAATTTGTTAATATAGTATATTAAGTGACATCATAATATATATGTATAATAATTTTAATTAATTGTTAACATAATAAATTTATGTAATTAAATAAAATTAATTCTAAGTTGAGGATATATATTTATCATATTAACAGTCAATTATGACATAGCTAAATATGTCAGTATAGTATTATTTAACGTATTACATCAATAAATTTTTATACTGTTAATAATAGAAATAACAAAAAAATTAATGTGACTAACTTAAAATTTTTGAAAGACAAATTTAATTAAAAATAAATTTTGAAAACCAGATTAAAAAACTAATGGTATTTCCGAAACGATTTTGACTATTTATTCACTATAGTATTTTAAGCTGATATATTTCTTTTTTATTTATTATTATTAGATGTAGTAGTGTAAATTTTAGCAAAATTATATCAATATAGAATATATTATACTGATAATTATATTCAAATAATATTATTGGTCAAACTATTGTATAATAACCTTATCTACTAACCTTCGAAATTTAAAAGTACCCTAGAGAGAAGAACGTTATGACTTGAGGGTACATATATTCTTATTAGGCAGAAGAGATGCATACTTTAAGTATTTATTTCCACACTTTCATAGTCTATTACTCTTACATATTAAAATGGAATGGGGCCAACATTATTGAGCACATAAATATATTAAGCAATATATGTCTATGTAGATAAAGAAGAGACAAAGAGATAGAGAGAGATGAGGGAGACTTCACGTGACAAAATGTGGAGAATAATGAACAAGAAATACAGAATCCGAGAACCACCCTCCCCCCACCCCCCACCCCCCATTAGTGTTCCTTAAATTGCTTAATCTTTTTAGAGGAGTACTAGGTCAGTAATTTTTGTGATTTGTAGCTATCAAATAATCATCAATGATAATTTTAATGGTGTGAAATTTTATTCAATAACTCATTTTTTTTGTTAATTACATGTTGGCTAGAATTTAATAAAATTGTTAGTCCCATAGACTTTTTTTAAAAATAATTATTTATATTAACTGCGTGAATAATTATCTAAAAGAATAAATGTGATTATATGACGTATAAAACATTTTAGACTGTCAAAAGTCAAAATATTTTAGATTGTCAATGTATCAAAATTAAACGCCACTGATAATAGTTCAATAACAAGAGACTTAAATAGTTCCAATTCTAGTTCAAAATTGCTATCAATTGCACAGAAAGAAGAGAACATAACCCTTTTTTTTTTTTAAATATATAGAATTTGGGTCGTGAAGATGAAGTTTAGTTTGGCTACACAAATGGTTTACCCAAGAATACCCTACTCTTTTTGTGGTATGGAACACAGAGGTTCAAAGCCCAATAAGATAAAGGCATTATTATCACACTAAAGCAAGCGAGCCTATGCAATATGGGAGGGAGAAGCCTTCAAAATCATGATTGGTGGTTGGAGGCTTGGATCAGAATCTGCCCCATACTCCTTTTTTTTTGCTTATCAAAATCTGCTTTAGTTTTTTTACCAAAAAAAAAATCTGCTTTAGTTTTTTTCTTCTTTATTTTTTTATTCATATTTGTTAACAGAATCCATACCCAAAATATTAATAACAATAATAATAATAATAATAATAATTTTCTCCTCGTCACTTTGCATCGAGTCTAGTATCTTCAAATGTTTTCACAGTACAATTGTGAAAATGGTGAAAAATCTAAATTGGGATTTGGTGCATATAGTTGTTAATATGGGATTATGTGGCTATTATATAACTTTTAATTGGTACATTTACTATGGCAGTTTTTAATCTTAGAATGCTTTAGAAAAAGTCACGTGATATTTTTATACGAAATACAGGTACACTAAACTATTAAAATTGTTTTTTTTTTATATACTAAAGATAAGGACCGATCTTAAGTAAATATGAGAAGTCATTTGAATTATAACTCATTGACTTATTAAAATTATCTTCGATTTTTTAATATATCATTCAAAATATTTTCACTTTTAATAACAATAAAAAATGTTTTTTAAATATTATTAAACGTGATAAAAACAATAAAAAAAATAATATTATTTTTTTGTAAGTGACAAATAATTTTTATATTTAGCAAATTATTTATGCATTTTGATCCAGAGTTTTGACTAACCATTGTAAACTTTTCACATAGTATTTCAATCATTTTGTAATTTATTTGACTAACCTACTATTTTTTTTAATCAAAAATAAAGAAATTTGAATTCACCCCCTCTTAAATATTGAACTATAACTGATTAGCATTTGACTAACCTACTTACACTCATTTCATATGTGATTTTTCATAATTTTTCCCTTTCAATTCTACTATAGCAAATTTATCGATTATCATTGTCATCAAGCATTATTGCGCAAATAATGAATTTGATCGAGGTTTTTTGCTGTTAGATTTGTGAATTTATTAGTATTCGATTTTTGAATTTAATGGGGTTTGATCAATAATGTGAATCGTGGATTTTGATAACCACATGAGTTTGATGGTATGTTTTGTAAATGTACTTGACCAGAATCAATTCCTTCCAATCCAGATTGGCCGTCGCCATGAGCAACGTCAATCAGAACCCGGAAAGGCTGCTGGCAATCCCTGTGAAGAAAAGTGATCCGGTGGATCTGTACCGGCCGTTACGCAAGTTCGTAGCCACAAAATATTCAGAGAGCGATGCACAGAAAGTGGAAAGCATTCTCGAAACCCTAAACAACTGCCGCAGGGACATGGTGGAGCGAGGGGACCTCTCCCTTCCCATGCAACGTGACTGCCTCATCCACTACTTCAAATGTCTCTGCATGGTTGAACCACTCTTCGCCGCCATCTCCTCCGACGCCGACGCCGACCCGATCACCTTTGTCTGGTACGACGCCTTCTTCTCCGAGCATGAGAATGGAGTCTCCTCGCAGCGGAACAGCATCCAATTGGAGAAGGCTGCTGTTATCTTCAACCTTGGCGCCATCTGCAGCCAGATTGGGGCCTCTTGCGACCGCACCACCTCCCTTGGCCGTCACCTTGCAATGGACGCATTCAATGCCGCCGCCAATTTCTTCTACAAACTCTGGACGGTTTTTGCCAAGGACGTCTCCGCCACTCTCGACTTGAGTCTACTCTTCGCCAAGAGTCTGCACCGCCTCTGCTCCGCTCAGGCTTCGGAGCTCAACTTACAGCAACGACTCCACCACAACAACACAAATGACGACGCCAGTTCCGTTTCGTTTAAATCGGTCAGTTTTACCTCTTGATTGATTTTACATTTATTCTTTCATTTTAGATTTTCAATAGGATGATATTGATGATGTTGATGATTATGATGATGTAGGTTTCTCAGAATTATCGGGCGGTATCTGTTATGATGCTACGTAACTTGCCTGCAACGGAACATATCCTCTCATTTGACCGAACATGGATAACTCATCTTTCCCAGAAGTTGACATTCTTTCAGGTGGAGGCTCGTCAGAGGAAATCATCCATCCTACCCAAATCCACCCAACCTGTAGTAATATCATTGGTGTCTCCTCTTGATGATGATGCAGAGTCTGTCACTGAAAAATTAGTTAGAGCGGCCTGCAACTGTAACCTCGCTGACTCGTGGACAGGACAACTAGAACAACAACTACGAATCCCATTCATTGACCTCTTCCTTTCGGAGTACAGCCCTTTCAAGATTATGGATGGTGGAAAGCTGGTGGCTTACCCATGGGACATGCCTCCTCCTTATCCAACAAATTTGGCATTCCTTTCATCTTCGTCTTCGTCACATATTCTGGCATTCCCTTTGAAGAAGTGTGAGCCCTTGGACCTATATGAGTCCCTGCGCAATTACTTTGTCCTCAAATACTCTGAGAGCGTGGCAAAGAGAGTAGAAGGCCTTCTCCAAATGCTAAACAAATTGCGTGGTGAGATGCAGCGTGATGACATCCCTCTTCCCGTCCGCCGTGATTGCCTCATCCGCTATTTCAAATGCCTTTGCATGATTCAGCCCTTGTTCCCCATGACTTCCTCACCCAACCCACCTATCTTTGTTTGGTACAATGCCTTCAACCCACAAGAAGTCTCTTCTCAGCACAACATTTATTTGGAGATGGCCTCTGTTCTCTTCAACCTGGGAGCCCTCTGCACCCACATTGCTCTCTCCAGTGATCTCACCACCAATCAAGGCCATCGCATTGCCATAGACGCCTTAAATGATGCTTCATATTGGTTCTTATTACTAAATTCTGTGACTATGTCGGCATCTGCCACTGTTGACTTGTCAAAAAACTGCAGTGATATGCTGCGCGAGATAATATCCGCTGAGATTGCTGACTTGAACTGTTTACCTCATTCCCGTTATGATCGATCATCATTTCCTGGATATCCTGTATGTATCATCATCTACCTTTTCAGTTGACCCTTTCTTACCGTGTTTGATTGTTATCAATCTTGATTTGTTAAATTGTTTGATTGGGATGATGTAGGTTTCTTCGCTTTATCGGAAAGCTTATGATCTGTTGACAGTTGGGCCTTTAGCTGAGAATCTTGTTCAATCCTCGATACCTCAATATCTCGAGTCGAAGATAACATCCCACCATGTTAAGACTGCTCCTACTGATGTCAGCGAACAATTTCTTTTAAGGTATTGTAAGTATAATTCCCTGCTTCCAGAGGAATGTCAACCACTATGCTTGGACCTTCTCTCTGAGGCTGGCCCTGTCATGATTAAGGATGGAAATCTTGTGGCCAACCTTAGAGGCAGTGATGTTGCCATGGAGGAGATGAGCTTGCCGGAGACCACAGTAACATTACCATAGAGAAAAACTAAACAAGCTTTAGGAATTTTCTATTTTCTTTTTTAAGTTGGATGTTGGAATTTTGTTTGTTGATGCTAGACCTCTATTTGTACATATGCTATCCTCGTAATTTTGTTTGTTAATGTGTGAATACACATTGGTTCTTATTCCTCACCAATTTGTATGCCTCTGATGTGGTAGCCATTGTTAGTTTTTGTTGCATATTGGTTCTTATCAAATCTTGTGACATATGGTGCCTAGGAGAGCGATTTGCTCTTTTCTTTTATCTTAGAGATACCATAGATAGAGCAAACTATATGCATATGTTTTGCTCAATGTGAATGTAGAGGAGAATTATATCTTTTTGTGGTTATGTTCTTTCATTCTAACAAATGTCCTTGTGTTCTTGTTTGAGAATTGAGATCAATTAATTATCCTTGTTTAAAGCTGCTTCTGTTGTTATTCAAATCCTTCTGAATTTATTATTTGTATTTACATAATTTTCCTGATGTGCTTCCGAGATGAGTTCTGCTTTCTTCGTTTTAGTAGACCGTAGTTATGTTTTCTCCTCTTTTACCTCTTTAGTTTGCTTAAATATTTTGATAAATAGAAATGAAATCGGTGTAATCTCAAATTCTCAATGTGATTTCTCCTGGATAATTCAATATCACTCTTAACCGGGTTTGCCTCTTTGTTAACTTTTTTCTTCCATTTTTCCATTTCTGATTTTGTTGATCCAATCTTGCAAAGCATCTGATCATGTGGTTTTCTTACCTAACCTGGTTGAAGGTTTAGTTCTCGTTATGTATTGGATGTTTTACTTCTCTTGTTTATATTTTCTTATTTTATTTCAGCTTTAGTCTCATTTTTATAGTCCTATGAATGCTTGTATCACAAATTGTTAGCTTTTATTATTGTTTTGTTTGAGGTGGCAGTTTCAGGATTCAGCATTTTGATGTGCTGGTAAAATGCTTGCAAGAATTATTAACTTTCTTGTTGACCAATTTTCCTCATATTTAAGTTAATTTGAATGGTTGTTTACTCACTATTGTGATATGTTTTTGCACCAGACGAATTTCTGTAGGACAGTAAAGTTGTTAATTATCATTTTACTGCAGGATTTTGGATTCTCTTGATTTCATTTTACTATGACTTTGTCATTTTCACATTAAAATCTTGAATAATCGATGATGGAGAGACAAACATGACAAGATCATGTCAAAAATGAATATGAACCAATCCAACCCAATTGGGGGAGAATATATATGTTAACTTTTAAATATATTAGGTGTACACTAAAATTAATTATTAAAATTAGTAGTTAAAATAGAATATATATTAAAATATAAAATATATATTAAAAATAAATTAAATTATGTATGTGTTTAATCAGAAATACATAGTAGTTGAGTTTTATATGCAAATAGCTTTTTTTTTATCGAAAATAATGAGACTCAAACCCGTAATCTCTTAGATAAGTACGAAGAGATGATATCATTTGAGTTATAACTCATTGGCAAGTAGCAATTTTTGTTTGATCTTTTAGGATTTAAATGAAAAATATTAAATAATAATTTAATTAAATATATCAAATTATTTAATAATTATCAAATAACAATTTCACATAAATACAATTGCATATGAATTTTACCTATATTAAATTGAATTACTTAAAATAATAAAAAATAGCTAATAAAAAGAGGAAATATATGAATAGTTATAACATTAATATGGAGAATAAATAGTCATTTTTGATCGTGTAAAATGTTGGTCGTCTTCAATGGTGATCATTTTGTGCTTTTTCACAATGACTGCAACCTCTCTCCAACATGCATGTCATTTTATTCTTTCTGGACTGCGCTTGCTAATGCCTTGAAGAAGCTCCTTCTCCTGTTTCTTGGTGATTCCGACTCTCACCTTCCGTGTCCCCTCCCCACATGCATTGAAGCTGTCGGCGACTTCTTCCATCTCCATGGTCCCTCCTCCCTGTCTCTATTGATTGAAATATAAGCGAATTGTTGAACAGATTCATCTCGTAGCACGCGTTTCCTGCATCTGGGCGTCCAAGCTTTTGTTGCCGGCGCGATCAAAAGTTGCTGCTGTTCTGGTGCATACAGACTTTAAGAGATGGTAGTAGACTAATGCTAGAAAGGCTTCACCAAATGAAGGTGCATACAGACTTTAATGGTAGTAGGTTCAAAAGGTTTGTCCATTATTGACCGTACGGACAGAATTCCAAAACTGTCGTATCTGACACCATTGTCTCTGAGGGGCAAACTGTTGTAACAAGCATTTCGTAGCGAAGTCAGGCTTGGATCGCATAAGCATGAATGACGAAGGTGGTTGCGGGTGAAGTCAGGGCCGGAAATTAGGTTTCTCCAGGAACTGCACACGCTCCTTAGGGAAACAAGCGTCCTTGCCGGAAGCCTCAACAAGATATCCATTGACCATTATCAATTCCTTCGGAAGGTCTGGCAGCGGCGGCGTTCTTGCGGTGGCCGTGTGATGATGGAGCAGTACACGTCCTGTCGACGCGTTCTTCTCGGCGTCATTCATAATTATGATCAGTAACGTCATCGTTTCGGTTTGAGTTTGCGTTGCTAGATGACTATCGATCTAAAATCTATTCTAATGTTCTTATTTTATTCTATTTATATGAAGGTTTTCATGTTTTAAAATGACATTAGCATCGATTTTTCGAATAATGGACTCTAAAATAGAACAATCAGAGAATACATAGAGAGTACATAAAAAACCCTAAATGAGTGAGAGAGTGATGGCGCCCGACGAAACGACTTCCCAAGAGGAAGACTTGATGAACCGCAGCACTAAGAAGGTCAAACCTAACGGAGATGAAGTGCTATTAGACGCAGAGGCAGAGGAGAACGGAAGATCAGAGGACATGGATCTGCAACCTGTGAATGGTTCCCCAAATTTTGAGGGTAGCCAAGAGAAGGAACAGAGGGTACCATCCGATTTGATTTTGAAAAAGGAGTGACCTCGTCAAAGCTGAAGTCAAATGACGGAAGTAGAGTATGTGAAGTCTCTTATAAGGATAGACTCTTGATGGGAGGTGCGGGAACGTCTCTTTCACCGGAGGAAATTGTTCAGATGGTAGCGGAGGACTATATGTTGGAGGAGGTCTCTGAAGACGGTGCTGGCAGAGCAGCTCCCTTCAATCCAAAGCCAGAGGTTGAGGTGAGTTTGGCAGAGTATGACGAATGGTGTCGTCCATGGAAGCTTTCTCTTATTGTAAAGGTACTCGGTAAGAATATTGGATTTCGATCTATGGACTCGTGGGTTCACCGTTTTTGGTCTAAGAACGGGGATGTAAAAGTAATTGATCTGACTGGAGAGTTCTTCCTCGTGCGCTTTGACAACGAAGGTGACTATAAACACGCGCTCTTTGAAGGGCCGTGGCAGGTGGCTGGGCACTACCTGTTAGTACAAAGATGGAGGCCGTTGTTTCAACCTTCAGAAGATGCGATGCAAAAATTAGCGGTATGGGTGAGAATTCCGGAGCTGCCGGTTGAACTCTACACCTATCACTTCCTATGGCGGGCAGGTGAAAAGATCGGAACAATATTGAAAATTGATCAAATTACTTCTATACACTCTAGGGGAAAGTTTGCCCGCTTATGTGTGGAGGTGGATCTGTGAAACCAGCTTGTCCCAGCTATAAAAGTTCTCGGAAAGGAGTTTAAGGTAGAGTACGAATGTCTCCATCTTATCTGCTTTGGTTGCGGTAAGTATGGGCATAGAATTGATGGTTGCCCAGAGAGTAGGCGACCAGAGAAGGAGAGCAGAGAAGCTACAATGGAGGGTAGTAAGGTCCTCGGGGATCCTCGAGATGCAACAATGGCGATTATTGCGGACAAGTCGAATTTAACTGTTCCTTATCCATCTCAACCGTCGCCTAATGTGTTGGAACAAAATCCTGTGGCTCAGGGAATTTCAAATTTGACGGCAAGAGCTGATTCTTCAGGAGTGTTTGGGCCGTGGATGTTGGCTAAGAAACCCCAGCGCAGATTCAATCGAAGCAACGGTAATGTTGGGATCTCAATCCAGACAGGTAACCCAATTGGGTCAGGTTCACATTTTCAATCTTTGGAATATGTAGAACAAAAGGAGTCTAATATGGAAGCACATGTTCATAAAGAAGGTTTTCTATCAAATAAGCACTCAGTACAAGCGGGAAAGACTAAGAAGCTAGAGCTGCCCAAACACACCTCCTCCTCTAAGAGCAGGCTAGCTAGGCCAAAAGGTACTTCTAAAACCCAAGAAGGGAGGAGTTCTCGTGAGAAGGAGGGTGGAGCAAAGAGTACTGAGGAATCATTGGTAAAAGGAAAAGAGGTAGTGGAGGGGATCTCTAAAGTTAACTTGGAGCGAAAAGATATAGAGTACTGGAGGACTTTAAATTTGATGAAGCAGATGAAGTATGTGGCGGGAGATGAAGAGCTGTTCTTAAATGACGTGCCTTTCACTCAGATTCATCAACCCTCGAAGGAGGCTCTCGCAGCACTAAAGTTTCTGAGGGGAAGTGCGAAAGAAGAAGCACTGGCAGCTGCCAACCCTCCGGATCCTGGATCAACTCAGATTCTTAGCTTATGCCCGAATCAGACGGATTCCCTGGAAGTGGAGGATGAGTCTGTAAGGATGGTGGTAGATACCACACCAACTTCCTGCTCTACTTGATTAAGGCCGCTTCGGTTGGTTGTCTCTTCTACTTCCTTGTTTATTTTTTCCTATGAATATTATTACTTGGAACTGTAGAGGTGTTAATAGCAAAGGTTTTTCTACTTTGGTTAAAGATTTATGTAGGAATTTCAATTGCAATATGTTGTGTCTTTTGGAAACTCATCTATCGGGTCCAAAGGCAAATAAGATTGCTAAGAGATTTGGTTTCTCAGATTGGTTTCTTGAAGAAGGTATTGGTTTTTCAGAGGGCATCTGGATTTTATGGAATTCAAATTTTTGGAATGTTGAGGTCCTTATGTCTCATAAACAATATGTCCACATGAAACTTAGATATGGTTTGGAAAGTCCTTGGTTTTTTACGGTTGTTTATGGCTCCCCACAAATTGGGCTGAGAACTAGTCTATGGGAAGGTCTGAAAAGTATTGCTGATAATTTGACTAGTGAGTGGTGTGTAGGAGGGGACTTTAATTGTGTCTTATCTGCTACCGATACAGGGGGTAACTCTGGTCTCTCTAGAGACCATGATCGTTTTGCGGATTGCCTGTTAGAGTGTGGGTTGCAGGACCTGGGCTTTAAAGGTCAGTCGTTTACCTGGCAAAAAGGAATTATTAGAAGACGGTTGGATAGATACGTAACGAATGCAGCTTGGTCCCAACGCTTTAGTAGCGCCATGGTAAAGCATCTTCCCAAACTCAAATCAGACCATGTCCCAATTTTTCTGGAGCTTTGGGTTGATAGTACTGCTGCATCCTCCTGTCGTCCCTTTCGGTTCTTGGCTTCATGGTTGACTCATGAGAACTTTAATTCTATGTTGAAGACAAACTGGAAGGATGAAATTTCTATGGACCAAAATGTGACTAATTTTATGGAAGCCGCAAAGGTTTGGAACAAGGAAGTTTTTGGTGATATTCATCGGAAAAAGAATAGAATTTTGGCCAGACTGAATGGTATCTTCTTGAAACTTGATTTTGAAGTGAATCCGTTTTTGGAAGATCTCCAAACTGAGTTATGGAAAGAATTGGAAGCAATTTTTATTCAAGAGGAGATACTTTGGAAACAATGTTCAAGATGTAAGTGGATAAACTATGGGGATCGCAATACCTCCTACTTCCACAATTTGGCAACTGCTAGAAGACGGAGAAACAGAGTGACAATGCTTAAGAACCAACATGGTGAGTGGGTAGATGACACGTTTCAGCTTCAGCAATTGGGCATGAACCACTTTCTTTCACTTTATGCTGATGATCAGCCATATGAGAAGTTAGTAGCTTCCGGTCTGTTCCCTACTTTGACGTCCGAAGAGGTTGGGTGCCTGGATCGTATGGTTGCAGTGGAAGAAGTCTCTGCGGCTATATTTTCTATAGGAGCTTGGAAAGCCCCGGGACCAGACAGTCTTCCCCCTATGTTTTACCAGAGCAACTGGAGCCTTGTGAAGACCTCAGTTGAAGATTGGGTGAAAAAGGTGTTTGTGGATCATGCAGAAATAAAGAAGGTTAATAATACCTATATTTCTCTAATTCCGAAAAGGGAGGTTCCTGAGAATTTTTGCCATTTTCGACCTATTGGATTGTGTAACGTCTCTTATAAGATAGTTACTAAAATTATATCCAACAGGTTGAAAGAAGTCATGTCCAAACTCATAAGCCCTGCTCAGTGCAGTTTTTTCCCTGGGAGGCAAAGTGCTGATAATATTTTGGTGGCACAGGAGGCTATACACTCTATGAGATATAAGAAAGGGACTTCTGGTTATATGGCAATCAAGATAGATCTTGAAAAATCTTATGACAAGTTGAATTGGAGATTTATCCAGGATACTCTCCAGGAGGCAGGTTTGCTGGGAATTTGATCGATTTGATAGTGAGTTGCTATTCGTCTGCAAACATGAATCTATTGTGGAATGGGACTCCTTCGGATCCTTTCGTTCCTTCTAGGGGTATCCGACAAGGTGACCCCATGTCACCCTACTTATTTGTGTTGTGTATCGAACGGCTATCACAAATTATCACAATGGCAGTTAAGCATAATATCTGGGAGCCAATCACCCTGAATAGGGGAGGTCCGAAGCTGTCACATTTATGTTTTGCTGATGATATCGTTCTATTTGGGAAAGCATCAATGGAGCAGGTGGAGTTAACTCGCGGTATTCTTGAGCTGTTTTGTCGGTGTTCTGGTCAAAAAGTTAGTTATGATAAGTCTTGCGTCTACTTCTCTGAGAATGTGAGTTTTAGTCGTAAGAGGGCACTGAGTGAAGCCTTAGGTATGCGACTAACTTCAAACTTGGGCAAATACTTGGGTGTTCCTCTCCTCCATGGCCGTACTAAAACTGAGGACTTTCAGTTTATTATTGATAGGATGATGAGTCGGTTGAGTACGTGGAAGGCTCGTAATCTCTCTCTGGCAGGCAGAGTTACCTTGACCCAATCGGCTCTAGCTTCAATTCCAACCTATATTATGCAAACCATGAGAATTCCCTTGAGGGTTTGTGATAAGATTGATAGTATATGTAGGAGCTTTGTTTGGGGAGGTAATAACTCTGGTAAGAAAATCTACTTACTTAGCTGGAAAAAGCTATGCTCTCCGAAGAAATCTGGAGGCCTGGGGTTTAGATCCGCCAGAGTGATGAACGATGCAAATCTGATGAAACTGGCCTGGAAGTTAATTCATAATAGGGATTCTCTCTGGGTACAGGTCCTCCGCAGTAAATATAGGTGTGGTGATAATACCATCCCTTTGATGAAGCCTCTTCAACGTATGTCTAACGCTTGGAAAGGTATATCTCACATTTGGAAACAATTTGAGAGGAACCTTATCTGGAGGATTGGTTCAGGTCAGACCGTGAATTTTTGGAAGCATCATTGGATCCCAGGTGTTCATTGCTTGATGGACTTTGCCCAAACAGAGGTAACATCGAACATGAGAGATGAAAAAGTCTATGACTATGTGGTGAATAATAATTGGAATTATGACCGTATCGGTTACAATTTGGGGGATGATTGGTTCTCCATCTTTGCCTCTATTAAGCCGCCAGAAGCGGAGTTAGGTGAAGATTCGATTGCTTGGATGCTAACACCGAATGGGGTGTTCTCCATAAAACCAGCTTGTTCTGCCCTTGCCTCCCCTGCTAGTTCTGAGAATGCGAGCCTTTTTACTCGGATATGGAAGTTGGAAGCCCCTCAAAGGCTTCGCAGTTTCTGCTGGTTGGTAGCCAATAATGCACTTCTTACGAATGAGGAGCGTGTTCGGAGAAATATAGCTCAGTCTGCTTTGTGCGGTGTTTGTGGCAGCAACTCAGAATATTTGCTCCATGTCTTGCGGGACTGTCCAGTCGCATATAGAACATGGAAGAGCATTGATGACAGGTTGGATGCGGAGAATTTCTTCACCAAACCTCTTATCCCTTGGTTGATGGAGAACTTATCTTTCCAATCTCCTTTCAAAGGGGTTCCGTGGCCCCTCCTCTTTACTAGTACCTTAAACTTCCTGTGGTTTCGAAGGAACACTTTTGTCTTTGACAATGATAGAGTCCCAGATGAAAGCAAGATTCATGAAATAGCCTGGTATATGGCACAGGATTATCACAGGGCGCATTCTGAGTCTATGCGATCTAGGAGAAGAGTGGGGACTTTTGCAGAGAAGCTCATTAAGTGGCAGCCACCTCCTCCTCCTTTTATCAAGCTGAATTCGGATGGCTCAGTTAGTAAGGATGGCAGAGCAGCTTGTGGTGGTATCCTTAGAGACAGCAATGGTCAGTTCTTAGCTTGCTATAGTGCGAATTTGGGTGCATGCACTGTGACTGCAGCTGAGCTTTGGGGCATACTCTTCGGCCTTGAACTAATCATTAACTTGGGACATTCCTATGTTGAAATTGAGGTTGATTCAGCGGTAACAGCGTTGCTATGTTCTCAGGATTTGGGTAACCTACATTCGGTAGGAACTCTTGTATCAGCAATAAAGATCAGGTGCAACAGACTCAGCAGCTGGACTCTTCACCATGAATTTAGGGAAGCAAACTCTTGTGCCGATAAATTGGCATCTTTTGGTCATAATTTAAGCTATGGTTGTCATTTTTTTTTTCATTGCCACCTTGTATTTCCTTGCATTTCTTTACTGATGCTGTAGGAACGGTTCACTCCAAAATAGTTTCTGGTTAGTTTTCTCCTTTTTGGACGTTTAGCCCCGTTGTTAATAAAAAAAAATTGACATTAGCATCTCAATGGATCTATGGACGGTTTTAATATGAGATCAAAATCACAAACGGCCAATCCAATTGAATCTAATCAAATCTTCTAAATTAAAATAATATATTGATCGTAATCACAAATGATTTGAGTTGAATTTGTTTCAAATAAATTATATAAATAGGATCCCAATTTTTATATATTTTTTCTACACAATTGCGGGCATGAATTTGATTGAGTTTTGGATAAATTTTTGTGCTTCTTTGGGCGTCATTAATTTTGATAAAAAAATATTATTTTTAATAAAAAAGATTTTTTTTATTTTTAGCGTATTTAGTAAATTTCTAATTATAAAAGTAAAAGTATTAGAAAAATAAAAAATATCTCTTTTAAAAAGTTGTAATTTATTTTTTTTTAAAGATTTTTTTCCTTAACAAACAAGATGTTTTTTATGTAAGAAGTAAACAAAAAAATATTTTTATATTGTATATCCAAACATATCTATTTATCTATCTCACCATTAGAAAATGAATTAATACAGGCAGATTTACAGACAGATTTAATCTTTATTACTGACGGATTTTTTGTTACTGACGGATTCTGTCCCTCTGTAAAAACCTCGTCGAAAATTATTTACCGACGGATTTTTTCTGTAAAAAAATTACCGACTGATTTTTACCAGTTACCGACGGATTTTTCCTTTGTAAATTCTCAATCCATTTCCCGAAGGCTACGAACTTTCCAACGGATTTTCCGTCCATAATTACAGACGGACTAATTACAGACGAATTTTCCGACAGATTTTTCGTCTATAATTTAAACTTTGGAAAATCATCTCATACTCTAATTACAGAAAATTGGTTAGTGAAAAAATATAATTTTTTTTAGATTTTTTATTGCAAAATAAACTTGTTTTCATACAAAATAAATATAAATTTAATACAAATTTTTATCTAATTTGTATTTGAATATTTATATTATTTTAAAAAATAAATGAATTCACCGTATTATTAAATTAAAAGAAAAATACTCTAAACAAGCAAGTCAATATAATTCAAAATACAAACAAAGTATATTTGTCTAATACACATATCAAAATGTTTGTTTAAACTTTAAAGTGATAGAAAAATCAGTCTAGCAAATAAAAATTTATAAAATAATAAAGAATATTTAAAATTAAAATTTTTAATTTAAAATAATTTTTTAAATAAATCATCCTGATCGCGCGCAGAAGAAGTGGGACATGGTTAGTTTAAATAGTTCTCCATATAAGTTACATTTTGACATTTTGCACATTCTCTCAATAATGGCTTCCTCGTTAGAATTACTTGCTGACGATCCAATTTTATCCGAATTTCTTTCTCCCAACTTCTTAATGTCCTCCTTTGTCGCCAGAGTATGGTTAAGAACTCTTTCACATGATTTGGAGTTGTTGGAGATATGTTTTCATGCGAAGAATAACTAAGAAATTATACATGTTTATTTTGATTAATATATATAAATTTGTTTTAGTTGTTGAGTCGACTGTTACTTCTATAAATTTGATTAATATATATATAGATTTGTTTATGATGGTAATAATTTATATTAGGAGTACATAAAAAGTATATTAGGAGTACATTTTTTATTGTAGAATTGTATGATAATAATATAATTTAAAGAAAATCCGTCTATAAATTTGTCAGTAGACAAAATATAATTTTTTTAAGATTTTTTATTGCAAAATAAATTTATTTTCATACAAAATAAATATAAATTTAATACAAGTTTTTATCTAATTTGTATTTGAATATTTATATTATTTCAAAAAATAAATAAATTCATCATATTATTAAATTAAAAGAAAAATATTCTAAACAAGCAAGTCAATATAATTCAAAACACAAACAAAATATATTTGTCTAATACACATATCAAAATGTTTGTTTAAATTTCAAAGTGAGAAAAATCAGTCTAGCAAATAAAAATTTATAAAATAATAAAAGTATTTAAAACTAAAATTTTTAATTTAAAATAATTTTTTAAATAAGTCATCCCTGATCCGCGCGCAGAAGAAGTGGGACATGGTTAGTTTAAATAGTTCTTCATATAAGTTAGTTACATTCTTGCAATTTGCACATTCTCTCAAGAATGGCTTCCCCGCTAGAATTACTTGCTGACGATCCAATTTTATCCGAATTTCTTTCTCCCAACCTCTTAATGTCCTCCTTTGTCGCCAGAGTATGGTTAAGAGCTCTCTCACATGATTCTGAGTTGTTGGAGATGTGTTTTCATGCGAAAAATAATTAAATAATTGTACATATTTACTCTGATTAATATATATATATTTGTTTTAATTGTTGAGCCCATTATTACTTCGATAAATTTGATTAATATATATAAATTTGTTTAGGATGATAATAATTTATATTAGGAATACATAAAAAGTACATTAAGAGTACATTTTCTCATATGAGATTTTTTTCCTTGACTTTAAATACTTTAAAAATTTGATTAATATATGAGTTTATTTATGTTTTTGAGCTTATTGTAATAAGGAGTCATATAAATTATAGGGTGCTTGATTTAATGCTTCTTAAAGTTTTGGAGTATCAAAACTCTTTTTAAATAGTTAAACAAAAATTAGCACTTAATGCTTATATATATATTTTTGTCCTTCTTAAAATGTGTTTGGACTAAGATTATTATTTTAATTTGGGCCATTTTAAGTCCATTATATTTTGGATTAATATTATTCATATTAAACAATTATAACATTTAAAAAAAGATTATTATAACATTATTATAAAAGATTTAAAAATTAAACGTGTATTAATATTAAACGAATAAATAAGACGTTTCTAATTTTAAAAGACTAAATTTTTTTAAAATTAAAGTTATTTAATTTGAATTAAAAATTTAATTTAATTTTAAAAAGAATAAAAATAAAAAAATTTTATTTAAATTTAAAAAGATAAAATTATCTTTTTTAAAAATTAATTTAAAAATTATAAAATATTTATTTAGATATTAATAAAAAGACAAAAATATCTTTTTGGTATTAACTTATTTACATGCATCAAAAAACTAGAAATTTAAACAATAAAAATTATTTTAGGATTAAATTTGTTTAAATAAATTAAAAAATAAAATTTTAAATTTTAATTTATCAAATATTCTCATAAATAATTTTATAAAGACAAAAATGCCCTTATAAAAATTAACACCGACTTACAAGCTCAAACAACCAATCTAACAATAAATTATATAATTTTTATCTAACCCTAATCTCACTTTAATTATCATTCACCTTTTTTTATTTATATTTTTCTTCATTGCATAAATTTTTTTCTTTTATTTAAAAATCAAATTCTAATTTGAATTGATATCATTTAATAAAGAGTAAAGTATCATTTTTGTCATCAACATTTATGGTAAGTCCTAAAATTGTCCCTAACATTTAAATCGTTCTATTTAAGTCCCTAACATTTCAAAACTGGCTCAATATTGTCCTGCTATTAGGGATTTGTTAACAGAATTGACGGCAGGACAAAATTGAGACGATTTTGAAACGTTAGGAACTTAAATAAGACGAAAATGTTGATACATAAAAATAAATTTTAATTTTATCTTTCAATAATATCAATTTTTTACGGTACATCGTTATTCAATTATTTTTTTAACCACCTCTAAGTAAATTAAATTTAATCACATTACTTTTATTCTAAATAAATTTATTTTTTTATAATTTTACTCTTAAAGATTTTTACTCATCATGAAATTTTTGAAAAATGACTAGTACATAAACTTGCACAAAAGAAAAAAAATGATACATATACAATAAAGTATAAATTGTACCTTTTGTCTCTAATGTATCGAAATTCTTTAATGTTTAAGAGTAAAAATATTTAAAAGTAAAATTATAAAAAATAAATTTATTTAGAATGAAAGTAATGTAATTAAATGTAATTTACTTAGATGTGATTAAAAAATAATTAAATAACTATGTACCATAAAAAATTGATATTATTGAAGGATAAAATTAAAATTTACTTCTATCTATTATTTTTGTCCCAACATTTTCGTCCTATTTATGTCCCTAACATTTTAAAATAGTCTCAATTTTGTTTCGTCGTCAGATTACTAACACCAGGACAACATTGAGCCAATTTTAAAATGTTAGGGACTTAAATAAGACGATTTAAATATTAGAGATAACTTTGAGACTTATCCCAAATGTTTGAGACAAAAACAGTACTTTACTCTTTAATAAATTTATAATGTTAAAATTTAAATTTGATTTTAAAAGACTAAAATGCACTTTTTCATATAATTTTAAATAATAAAAATACTCTTTAAATAGTTAAAGTTGTTTTATTAAATTAAAAAATAAAAAATTGAATTTGAATATTTTATCTTTTGGTAAATGAAAGAAACAACACAGGGATGTGAATGTGAATTTAATTAATAGAATTAAATATATTATTTAGTATTAAGTTTAAATATTAATATGTTTTTTTAGGGTTATATTACTTAAATGAGTTAGAAAATAAAATTTTGAATTATAATTTAAAACATTAAAATAGGAGCAAAAATAAAAAACCAGAACAATTAAAATAGGGGCAAAAATTAAAGACAATTTCAAAATATGTCATTATGTCTAGAATAGAAAAACAGAAAAATTAAAATAAGGGGTAAAAATTCTAAAATATCATAAAAATATTCTATTTGCAACAAAAATTTGAAGAATAGGAACAAGAATATATCACAATAAAAAAATAGATCTAGAATATATGAATTGATTTAAGATAGACTAAACAGAGCAACCAAAAGAGTAACCACGATGAAGAGAAGATAACTACCACGCGGGTACGGTTGCAGCCTGCCAAACACTAAGCCAGTAAAACGAAGCAGCTCGAGACGGTGACGCGACAATAGAAATGATGAAAGAGATATAAAGCAGAAGAGGTAAAATAAATATAAAAAAATAGAAATTTTAACTGCAAAAAATTAATTTAAAAATAAAAATATAAGGAGTATTAATTTATTAAATAATTAAAGATTTTATACACTGTTAATTTACCAAACTATTAAGGAGTATTGTAAACGTAATCGTATTAAAAATAATATGAGTATATTACTTTTTTAATTTATAATTAACGATTTTAAATAGTTACTTTTTTTTAATGGAATAAATATAATTAATCATATAAGTATAATAATATGAATACGTTTATTTTTATCAAATTAAATTAAGTTATTAATTAAATTATATTTATTTATATTTAAATTTTAAAATTTTATAATTTAAAATTTTAAATTATGTGAATAAAATTAGATTAAATAAAAATAAAAATATACCAATACGATTTAGATCGCATTAACAATGAGTTTATAAAATTTTAAAACAAAATAAATTTTAAAAGATAAAAAGAAAAAAATTGTTATGGAAAACAATAATTTTTTTATTTTATTTCAATAAAAAAATTAACACTAATAAAATACTAATTAAAAAAAACGTTGCTTAATAAATAAAGATGGGAGATTAGTATTTTATGATTATTTTATGGTTTTTATTTAAAAGTATAATTTTATGTTAGTATTGATTTTTTTAATATTAACTTTTTTAAAAAATATAATTTATTGGCATTAATTGTTTCATGATGTTATCAATATATAATAAAAACTCTATTAATAGAATATCTGATAGAAAATTGTACCAACACACATTACAATATTAATAATGTAAAGGAGTTTCAAAACTTCAAACATAAGGAGAGTATTGTAACATCCACCGAATTGTAGGTATGCCATATGTTTACGCATGTGCTGCACTATCAAGAGTAAACAAAAATTCCGAAGACTTTTGTCACAAATGGTTGACTATAAATTTTTATAAGGCTACATATTTGCACTTATTGAATCCAATTTCAGGAGAAACATTATGAAAAAAATCTCAATACCTTAAGAGAAGAAAGCCAGGAACTTTGACAAAGAAGAAAAGAAAAGATGCTGACGAGGAACCTTCAGGAAGTAAAAAACAAAAAAGTTCAACTAAGTTGAACAGAAAGTACAAGCAGTTTACTTGTACCTATTGTGGGACAAAAGACAATACTAAAAGAAGTTGCAGTCATAGAAAGGCTGACGATGAAGTAATTGCTGAAGTTATTGCTGCTGCTGCAAATATTAGTGATGCTGTCGATGTTGGTGTTGATGGGCATAATGGGAATACTACTAGCAATGATGGACATGTTGTTGCTAATAATATTGAAAACGATGCCGGTAACAATGCTAATAATGATACTGCAGCCTCAGAGGTTGAAATCACACAACCCAGTTATTCACAACCATTGATTAATGAAGTGGTATGATTTTTCAACTCACTTTAAAACAATAAACAATAATTATTCCTTACACATTTCTTTAGTAGAACTGACTCATTATCTTGCAGGTTGCTCCACTTGTTCCAATTCAACCTACGAGGCCAAATAAGTTGCCCCCAAAGAGAAGATCTCAACACTCAACTGCTGCAAATATAGATCCAATGCAGGGAGCAAGTTCTGGGACAGCAACAAGATTGACAGGGGTCATGAGGTTTGTTCTTACACCAGACTTCATACCTCCAAAGAAGAAGTGATGAGAAGCTTTCTGTTTTTGTTGTATTTAATTATGTTAAATTTGGGTTCATCTTGATGATTGTATTTTGGGATTAGTTTATGTACAAGTCAGAAACAGTAAAACTAATATAGAATGTTTAAGTTTGAATTTCAATAGGTGGTTCTATTTTGAATGGTTTTAATATTTTGTATAATGATGATACTACATACAAATCAATACTGATGATTGTTATGACTGTCAATGCTAGTATCACCATGTTACTATAACCATTTATCTTAAGTTAGGTGTTTTAATTGCAACTTGATATGTGCACTTTGAAGACTGTGATAATATTTAATATCACCATGTTAGCCAAGTTGAAATTGAAACTTGCATATTAGTTATTATAATAATTTATGTTCAATTAGATGCTGTTTTTTACAGCAACTTTATACCACTACATTATAAAAATTGATAATATTCAACATTATCATATTAGCCAACTTGAAAATAACACTGACAAAAAGTGATGTTCAACATATCTATTGCATTCAAGTCAATTTTAATTGTACAATCAGGAATAATTTCACATGGTTTATTTTTCTACAACTAAGCCACGATAATATTCAACATTATCATATTAGCCAACTTGAAAATAACACTGGCAAAAAGTGATGTTTAACATATCTATTTCATTCAAGTCAATTTCAATTGTACAATGACGAACAATTTCACATGGTTTATTTTCTTACAACTAAGCCATAACCAATACACAAAACCACAATAAAAAACACAAGCAAACTTAAAACACAGTTCCATATTTTTAAAATTCTAACATTAACTTCTAAATTCCTAATTGTCTATTTTAAATTCATTTTCCAATAGTCAATATCTCTTGCAGAATCAACTCTCCCAATAATAATTTCATCTTCTTTATCTACTCATACAAAAAATTCGTACCATCTCTTTTCTGCAATTTGCAACGATACCAAAAAAAAAATAACATAAAATACAATTAATAAGGAGGTTCAATAAACTCCCAGAATTTTGGATTCTCTTGATTTCATTTTACCATGACTTTATCATTTTCACATTAAAATCTTGAATAATCGATGATGGAGAAACAAACATGACAAGATCATGTCAAAAATAATATGAACCAATCCAACTCAATTGGGAGAGAATATATATATATTAACTTTTAAACATGTTAAGTGTATACTAAAATTAATTATTAAAATTAGTGATTAAAGTAAAATATATATTAAAATATAAAATATATATTAAAAATAAATTAAATTATATATGTATTTAATCAAAAATATATAGTAGTTAATTTTTATATGCAAATAGCTTTTTTTTTAATCGAAAATAAAGAGATTCAAACCCGCAATTTATTAGGTGAGTATAGAGAAACTATGTCATTTGAATTATAATTCATTGGTAAGTAGCATTTTGTTTGACCTTTTAGAATTTAAATAAAAAATATTAAATAACAATTTAATCAAATATATCAAATTATTTAACAATTGTCAAATAACAACTTCACATAAACACAATTGTATATGAATTTTCACTTATATTAAATTGAATTACTTAAAATAACAAAAAAAAAGCTAATAAAAGCAGGGGATATATATGTTATAACATTTAATTATTGAGAATAAATGGTCCTTTTTGATCGTGTAAAATTTGATCGTTCTCAAAATTAACTTAAAAAAATAAATAAATTAGTGTTGTACGGAACCCATAAAAATAAGTGTACCCATACAAAATGAGTATTGTTTGACAATAATTAAAATTAAAGTTGACTCTGTTAATTTTTTTTAATTTCTACTCTTTAATCTCTTTCTTCTTTAGCCTTCACCAGAATCAATTCCTTCCAGTTCCGATTTTCGTCGATTTTCATCCAATGTTAACCGTATCCTATCCTGATTGGCCGTCGCCATGAGCAACGTTAATCCGAACCCGGAAAGGCTGCTGGCAATCCCTGTGAAGAAGAGTGATCCGGTGGGTCTGTACCGGCCGTTACGCAAGTTCGTAGCCACAAAATATTCAGAGAGCGATGCACAGAAAGTGGAAAGCATTCTCGAAACCCTAAACAACTGCCGCAGGGACATGGTGGAGCGAGGGGACCTCTCCCTTCCCATGCAACGTGACTGCCTCATCCACTACTTCAAATGTCTCTGCATGGTTGACCCACTCTTCACCGCTATCTCCTCCGATGCCGACGCCGACCCCATCATCTTTGTCTGGTACGACGCCTTCTCCTCTGAGCATCAGAATGGGGTCTCCTCGCAGCGCAACAGCCTCCAATTGGAGAAGGCTGCTGTTATCTTCAACCTTGGCGCCATCTGCAGCCAGATTTGGGCCTCTTGCGACCGCACCACCGCCCTTGGCCGTCACCTTGCAATGGACGCATTCAATGCAGCCGCCAATTTCTTCTTCAAACTCTGGAAGGTTTTTGCCAAGGATGTCTCCGCCACGCTCGACTTGACTCTACTCTTCGCCGAGTCTGCACCGCCTCTTCTCCGCTCAGGCCTCGGAGCTCAACTTACAGCAACGACTCCACCACAACAACACAAATGACGACGCCAGTTCCGCTCAACAACAACAACACAAATGATTGATTTTACATTTATTTTTTCATTTTAGATTTTCAATAGGATGATGTTGATTATGATTATGATGATGTAGGTTTCTAAGCTTTATCGGATGGCATTTGATCTGATACTAAGTGATTCGGCTGCAATCAAACTTGTTGGCTCATTTGACGAAACCTGGATAACACATCTTTCTCGGAAGGTGAAATTCTTGGAGGGGGAGGCTCGTCAGAGGCGATCATCCATCCTACACAATTCCAAGCGACCTAAAACATTGTCATTGGTTCAATCTTGTCGTCTTGATCATGATGCATAATCTGTCACTGAAAAATTAGTTAGAGGGATTTGTAGCATGATTTCATTGTTACAATCTTGTCTTGATCATGATGTAAATCCTGTCCTTGCAAAGAACACTAGAAAGTTTTGCAAGTCCTGGGACATGTCTATACCCAAGCACCATAGAATCCCATACCTTGACCTCCTCCTCTCTGAGTACAGCTCTTTCAAGATTATTGACAATGGAAAGCTAGTGGCCAGCCCTTGGAACATGCCTCCACCTTATCAATAAATTTGGCCATCCTCTCAGCTTCATCTTTCTCAGATATGCTGGCAATCCCTTTGAAGAAGAGTGAGCCCTTGGACCTCTATGAGCCCCTTCACAGTTATGTTGCCCTTAAATACTCGGAGAGTGAGGCAAAGAGAGTAGAAGGCCTTTTCCAAATGCTACATAAATTGCGCAGTGAAATGCAGCGTGATGAACTCTCTCTACCCATTCGCCGTGACTGCCTCATCCGCTATTTCAAATGCCTTTGCATGGTTGAGCCTTTGTTCCCCATGACTAACTCACCCAGTCCACCTATCTTTGTTTGGTACAATGCCTTCAACCCACAAGAGAATTCTTCCCAGCACAACATCCATTTGGAAAAGGCCTCTGTTCTCTTCAACTTGGGAGCCCTCTGCACCCACATTACTCTCTCCTGCGATCTTACCACCGACCAAGGCCTTCACCTTGCCGTGGACACCTTAAATGATGCTTCGTATTGGTTCTTCATACTATGGAAGCATGAGGCAGAGAAGGCATCTGCCACCATTGACTTGTCAGTAAACTGCGTCGAGCTGCTTCGCGAGATAATAACCGCTCAGATTGACGAATTGAAATGGAATTATCCTCCTTCCCATTGTAATTCCCATTCTTATCTATCACCGTCATTACCTGCATTTCCAGTATGTATCATCATCTAGCTTTTCAGTTGATTTTTTCTTAGTGCAATTGATTGATGTCAATCTTGATTTGTTGAATTGTTTGATTGGGATGATGTAGGTTGCTCAGCATTATCGGAAAGCTTATGATATGTCAACATTTGGGCCTTTGGCTGAGAGTCTTGTTCAATCCTCAATACCTCAATTTCTTGAGTCGAAGAAGAAAACCTGCCTTGTTAAAACTGGTTCCAGTGTCACTGAACAATTTCTTTTGGGGTATTGTGAGGCTCAATCCCTGCTTCAAGAGGGATGTCAAACATCATGCTTGGACCTTTTCTCCGAGGTTGGCTCTTTTAAGATTAAGGATGGAAATCTTGTGGCCAACCTTAGAGGCAGTAATGTTGCCATTGGAGGAGATGAGCTCCCAGGAGACCATACCACCACAGCAAACGAGCTTTAGGATTTTTCTTTTCCTTTTTTAAGTTGGATGTTGGAATTTTGTTTGTTGATGCTAGAACTCTGTTTCTGGATATATTATCCTCATAATTTTGTTTGTTGATGTGTGAATATATTGGTTCTTATTCCTCACCAATTTGTATGCCTCTGATCTGGTAGCAATTGTTAGTTTTTGTTGCATATTGGTAGAGAGAATGTATCAAATTTTGTGACATATGGTGCTAAGGAGAGCGGTTTACTCTTTTCTTTTATCTGGATACACAGATAGAGCAACTAATATGCATATGTTTTGCTAAATGTGAATGAAGTTGTTTTCTAAACAAAACTTGCTGTCAAACAGTGACAAGGTATAGTCTCTCACTCCTCCTCTAATTTATTTTCTATTTTTCCATTTGGAAAATAGAAGATTAGATATTTCCTTTACTGGAATGTAGAGGAAAGTATATCTTTTTGTGGTTATGTTCTTTCATTCTAACAAAAGTCCTTATGTTCTTGTTTGATTGTTTGAGATCAATTAATTATTCCTGTTTAAAACTATTGCTTCTGTTGTTACTCAAATCCTTTAAAATTTATTGTTTGTATTTAAACAATTTTTCTATTGTGCTGCCGAGTTTCGCCTTCTTCATTGCAGTAAACCTTAGTTATGCTTTCTTCTCTTCTACCTCTTTACTTCTGCTCAAATATTTTGACAAATATAAATTGAATCTGTGTAATTTGATAAATTCTCAATGTGATTGCTCCTGGCATGGAAGGACCAGTATATAGTTCTTTAAAATTAGATAATTTAATATCACTTTTAATCCGGTTTGCCTCTTTGGTTCTTTTTCTGCCAATTTTCCAATTCTGATTTTGTTGACCCAATTTTGTAAAGCATCTTTCCTGTTGTGATAAGGCATGAGGTGGATGCCCATTAATATTTGAGCGGCTAACTTTTCCAAGTGAAAAGTTTATACTATCAGAGGAACACTAAAGTTAATTCCTTTTGACAATTTACCTTTTGAATACCTATAAATATGAGGCTAAACCTCAAGCAAATACACAGCAATAAAATATTTAATTCTTTCTCTTTCTTTACGTTGCAACTTTATTAAATCCTTCTCTCTCTTTATATATATATATATATATATATATATATATATTACAACATATAATATTAGTAAATACATATATGAATTATTATTATTGAGCTAATTATATTAATATTAGAGTCTTCTATTTACACATCTTTATTTTATATTTAGTACACGTTTTATTTATTTTACAACACGATATCAGCATGAAGACTCTGATCAAATTTTTAGGAAAACTCAGGTAACAAATTTTCATTATGTCGAAACTCTCTCATCTTGAATTCAATGCTCTTGATATATCTGGAAACAATTATTTATCATGGATACTAGATGCTGAAATTCATCTTGACTCAATGGATCTTGGAGATACCATTAAAGCTGAAAATAATGCATCTCAGAAGGATAAAGCCAAAGCCATGATTTTTCTTCGTCGTCATCTTGACGAAGGATTGAAAAATGAATATCTCACATTAAAAGATCTTGCAGATCTTTGAAAAGACCTTGAAGAAAGGTACAGTCATCAAAAAACGGTAATACTTCCTCAAGCCCAATATGAATGGACGCACTTGCGTCTACAGAATTTCAAATCCATAAATGAATATAATTCTGCAATGTTTCGAATCACCTCACGAATGAAATTATGTGGGGAAAAGATAACTGACCATGATATGTTGGAGAAAACTTTCTCAACCTTCCATGCCTCGAATGTGCTCCTGCAGCAGCAGTATCGAAAAAAAGGGTTTAAAAAATATTCTGAGTTAATTTCTTGCCTACTTGTTGCTGAACGCAACAATGAGTTGCTCTTGAAAAATCATGAAGCGCGCCCAGCTGGCGCCGCCCCATTTCCTGAAGTAAATGCGGCAAATTACCCCAGAAGAGGTAAATGGCAAGGTTTTAATAGCAAGAAAAATTATGGAAGGAAAATGAATTATATTCAAAAGAGAAGATCTCATCAAAAGTGGGATAAAGAAAGAAATATCGGGCAGAATAAATCAACAGATGATAAGTGTTTCCGTTATGGTGGAAAGGGCCATAGGTCACATACCTGCCGTACCCCAAGACACCTAGTCGATCTTTACCAGGCATTTTTGAAAAAGGACAACAAGGGAAAATAGTCGAATTTTGTTTCAAATGATGCTGAAAATTTCACCACTCATTATGATGTATCTGATTTCTTTGAGGATCCTGAAGGAAATATTGGTCATTTGATCAATGATGGAATAGTTTAATGTGTGAGATTGTTAAGTATTCATGTAAATAAATAATGTAAAGAACTTATTATTAAGTTTTATTTTCTATGTATTTAAGTTTCAAATATGATGTATATAAATAATGAAATATTAATGTTTATGAATTTTGAAATCATTAAATATGCCATGTTTTAAAATAAAATTTTAGTATATGACATTATTTTTATGTGCAGTATTTCTTAGAAAAATAATTCTGATCAAGTATTCAATTTAACTGTGCATACTACTCATTTCATTATTATTTGTCTTTGAAGAGAATGGTAAGGATATGTAATGAAGATGTATGCCTTGCGGATAGTGCAAGTTCGCACACCATTCTCAAAAGTGATATATATTTTACCCATCTTGTGCCAAAAGAAGAATGTGTTAATACTATTATTGGCTCAGGCAATGTGATTGAAGACTCCGGAAGAGCTATAATTTTGTTTCCCGGAGGAACAAAATTCATAATAAATAATGCACTGTTGTCTACCATGTCTCGAAGAAACTTGTTGAGTTTTAAAGATATTCGCCGAAATGGATATCATATTAAGACTATGAATGAGGGAAGTCATGAGTATTTATGTATCACAACTCATGATTTAAATAAAAAGGTTATATTAGAAAAATTACCCTCACTTTCATCTGGGTTGTATTATACCAAGATTAGTGCAATTGAATCACATGCCACTGTAAACCAGAAGTTTACTAGTCCAAATGAATTCATAACTTCGCACGACCGATTGGGCCATCCGGGAACAACCATGATGAGGAGAATTATTGAAAACTCCTATGGACATTCACTAAAGAACCAGAAGATTCTTAAATCTAGTGAATTTTGTTGTGCTGCATGTTCTCAGGGAAAGTTAATTTTAAGGCTATCACCAGTAAAGGCTGGATTTGAGTCCCCTGAATTCCTAGAAAGGATTCAAGATGATATATGTGGACCTATTCATCCACCATGTGGATCTTTTAGATATTTTATGGTCCTGATAGACGCATCTTCGAGATGGTCACATATGTGCTTATTGTCCTCTCGCAACTTGGCGTTTACAAGATTACTGGCTTAAATTATTTGATTAAAAGCACAATTTTCAGAAAATCCAATCAAAGCAATTCGCCTTGATAATGCTGCTGAATTTACTTTTCAAGCTTTTGATGCTTATTGTATGGCTAATGAAATAAGTGTTGAACATCAAGTAGCTTATGTTCACATACAAAATGGGTTAGCAGAATCGCTTATTAAACGCCTCCAATTAATTGCTAGACCATTGCTTATGAGAACAAATCTCCCAACCTCAGTTTGGGGCATGCTATTTTACATGCCGCAGCACTTATTCGTTTGAGGCCAACGAATTACCATCAGTTCTCTCCTATGCAATTAGCATTTGGCTAGCAGCCAAATGTTTCCCATTTAAGAATATTTGGGTGTGCGATA
The DNA here is from genome assembly GCF_003086295.3 of Arachis hypogaea. Taxonomy (NCBI): domain Eukaryota; kingdom Viridiplantae; phylum Streptophyta; class Magnoliopsida; order Fabales; family Fabaceae; genus Arachis; species Arachis hypogaea. Next base: position 1,309,500 of record NC_092042.1, on the reverse strand, counting down.
TATGTTCCAATTGCACCACCTAATCGCACTAAAATGGGACCCCAAAGAAAATTGGGGATATATGTTGAATATGATTCTCCCTCTATAGTGAGGTACCTTGAGATACAAACCGGAGATGTATTTAAAGCCCGGTTTGCGAATTGTCATTTTGATGAATCAAAATTTCCAACATTAGGGGAAGAGAATAAGCTTCCTGAAAAGGAACTTAATTGGAATGCATCATTCTTGATGCATTTAGATCCTCGATCCGGACAATGTAAACTAGAAGTTCAAAAGATTATACATTTGCAAAGAATAGCAAATGAATTGCCTGATGCATTTTTCGATACAAAGAGGATAACCAAGTCGTATATACCAGCGAAAAATGCCCCAATTCGAATTGATGTCCCAGTTGGACAAATTGCCACCGAAGCAAATACACGCCAGAAGCGTGGCAGGGCCTGTCGGTTCCAAAGACAAAAATCCTCGAAAAAGAAAAGAGGTAAATACGATTCCTGTTAAAAAAGACATAGTAGAGACACATGCGGTTGTCCAAAAGTCTGATATAGTTTTAATCCCAAAAGACGTTCATGTACCTGAAAATTGTGAAAATGACGAGATCTCGATAAATTATGTCTTTACAAGAGAGAAATGGGACTCAAATAAGACAACTGTCAATGAAATATTTTCATATAATGTGGCATTGAATATCATGCATGAAAGTAAGGATCTTGAGCCAAGATCAGTCGAAAAATGTCGACAAAGGAATGATTGGCCAAAATGGAAAGAAGCCATGAAGGCTGAGTTAGACTCACTTGCAAAACGTGAAGTCTTTGGACCTGTAGTCCGTACACCAGAAGATGTAAAACCTGTTGGATACCGATGTGTATTTGTGAGAAAAATGAAATTGTGCGCTACAAATCCCGACTTGTGGCACAAGGTTTTTCACAAAGGCCCGGTATAGATTATGAAGAAATGTATTCCCCTGTAGTGGATGCGATAACATTACGTTATTTGGTCAGTTTATCTGCATATCATAAACTACATATGCATTTAATTGATGTGGTAACAGCCTATTTATACGGCTCATTAGATCGGGATATTTATATGAAAGTCCCTGAAGGACTAAAGATATCTAAACCATCCAATGAATATTCACAAGGGTTATACTCAGTCAAATTGCAAAGATCTTTATATGGTCTAAAGCAATCTGGACGAATGTGGTATAATCGTCTTACTGAGTATCTGGCCAAAAACGGATTCAAGAATGATGATATATGCCCCTGTGTTTTTATAAAGAAATCTACATCTGGATTCATTATAATTGCTGTGTACGTTGATGATTTAAATATCATTGGGACTCCTGAAGAGATTCCAACAATTATAAAAACTCTAAAAGAAGAGTTTGAAATGAAAGATCTTGGAAAGACTAAATTTTGTCTCGACTTGTAGATCGAGCATACAAAAAATGAGATCATTATTCATCAAACGACATACACATAAAATATCTTGAAGATATTTTATATGGATAAGTCACATCCATTAAGTACCCCAATGATCGTAAGATCTTTGGATGTGAAAAATGATCAATTTTGTCCTAAAGAAGAAAATGAAGATATCATTGGTCCTGAAATACCATATCTTAGTGCCATTGGAGCGCTAATGTATCTTGCTAATAATACGCGACCTGACATATCATTCGCGGTGAATTTACTAGCAAGGTATAGTTCCTCTCCAACCAGAAGACATTGGAGTGGAATCAAGCAAATCTTTCGATATCTTCATGGAACGGTTGATATGGGATTGTTTTATCCCTATGGATCCAAGTCACAATTAGTTGGCTATGCAGATGCTGGATACTTGTCTGATCCACACAAAGGGAGATCTCAAACAGGATACCTATTCACATATGGTGGTACAGCTATATCATGGAGGTCCACGAAACAGACAATTGCAGCAACATCTTCTAATCATGCTGAAATACTAGCGATACATGAAGCTAGTCGCGAGTGTTTTTGGCTCAAGAGTCTGATCCAATATATTCTGTCATCATGTGAACTGATTGATCATAAGATAGCTCCAACTGTCATGTTTAAAGATAATACAGCATGCATTGCTCAACTTAAAGGCGGATATATCAAAGGTGATAGAACAAAGCATGTTTCTCCCAAATTCTTCTTCACTCATGATCTTCAAAATCAAGGGACAATTGATGTCCAACAGATTTGATCAAGTTATAATCTGGCAGATTTATTTACAAAGTCACTTCCAAAATCCTCCTTTGAAAGATTGGTACATCAGATTGGGATGCGTCGATTTCGAGATATTAAATGATGTTGACAAGAGGGAGAGACTGTACTCTTTTTCCCTTCGTCAGGTTTTTTTCCTTTGGGTTTTTCTTGACAAGGTTTTTAATGAGGCAGTTCCCATCACAAAGGATATTGTACTCTTTTTCTTTCACTAAAGTTTTTTTTCCACAAGATTTTTCTTTAGTAAGGTTTTAACGAGGCATTATCTTAAATGGTCATCCAAGGGGAGTGTTGTGATAAGGCATGAGGTGGATGCCCATTAATGTTTGGGCGGCTAACTTTTTCAGGTGAAAAGTTTATACTATTAGAAGAAGAGTAAAGTTAATTCCTTTTGACAATTTATCTTTTGAATGCCTATAAATACGAGGCTAAATCTCAAGCAAATACACAGCAATAAAATATTTAATTCTCTCTCTTTTTTTACGTTGCAAATTTACTAAATTCTTCTCTCTTTTATATATATATATATATATATATATAATATAATATTAGTAAATACATATATAAATTATTATTATTGAGCTAATTATATTAATATTAGAGTCTTTTATTTACACATTTTTATTTTATATTTAGTACACGTTTTATTTATTTTACAATATTTCCATGTTTCAATTCTTTTGTTTATACTTTTTTTTATTTTATTTCAGCTTTATAGTCTCATTTTCCAATTCTGATTTTGTTGACCAATTTTCAGCTTTATTTCAGCATCTACTCCTAAGTTGATAAGCATTAAAAGAGGGGGTTGTTTGTAAGCAAGCACTTTTTTTTGTCAATGAATGGGCCGGACAAACCCGACCCGCATTGAAACAGACCTGACTCTTACCCATCTAATAACATAAAGAACCTAACCACTCTCCCTCCTTCATTGACGGAAGATTTGGTAAACAGTTAAGGTTGAGCTTCCATTAGAAGTGCTAGCAGCGGGTTCGGGTGGCGGAACGAGATGGACTCTGCTCTGCCGCAAGAAGAGGTTGCGGCGCTGATTTCTTTGAACCTTTTCGGACTTCTCAGCCCCGCCAGCGAAGAGCAGAAACCGGCAACCACAACGGAGCAGCGGATTTGAAGAGAACAAGCCACTCGCGGCGGATGTGCGGCGAAGAGAACAAGCACAGCGATAAGCCATGTGACGGTGGCCATGGGAGCATGTTCTTGGCGTTATCATTCAACACTCTCAGAGAGACCATCAGAATGGGGTTCGGGTTCGGGTTCCGGTTCGGGTAGTGTTTTCTGGACTTCCCCCAAGACCCAAAATAATAATAATAAAATAATTAAATATGTTTTTAAGTAACGGTTTAACACTAGTGTGAGTGGAAACTGGAAAGTGATACAAGGGAGTGATGTTCATCTTATCTTCTTCCTTTTGTTATACGCCTTTATCTCTCTCTTGCTCTCTAATGGATTCCAACAACAACAACAACAACAAATTCATGGAGTTCCCTTTCGTTTCTTCTCCACATAAGAGTCTCATGGTTGATCTTGTTTCCACACTGGAGAATCGATTTCACTCGCATCTTCTTCCTTCCACACTCCCCAACGATGTTCGCCATTACCAAAGCCAGACTGGTTCTGCACAAGCCTCTCTCCATATTAGAGCTGCTCATCCTCACTCCCCTGTAATCATTCCCACCCTTCCTTCTTTCCAGCATTCTCAATTTCAATTAAGCTAATGCATGTCTTTAGTGTTGTAGAGTCGGGTCTGTTTAAGATCGTTAATATATAAACTTATCATGAGAGAATTTAGTTATCTGAATATTGTAATTGTGTTGTGTTGATTGCATATGAAACTAATGCTTATAGAGTAGTAACTACCACACCAGAATACTATGCATTGATTTAGGTTATATGACTCCCAATGTGTTGGGATATTCTATGTGAAGTGTATATAATATGGAAATGTCCATAGATTATTGTCTTAATGTAAAAACCAGTCATCAATTATATTTGTGTATATGTACATGCATTATTTTACACATTTTCATATGAATTTCGTATTCCAGTATGTATTCTACATGAGTGGTTGATTTAGTTTTTGAAATACAAATAGTCTAGTTCATATATAATATGTAAGGATCCTTTGTTTATTTCTTGCCATTGTTTCCTTATGTGTACAAAATCATTTTGTCTTGTGATTTTTTGGTTTCCTGCTCTGTGCTGTTGACCTTGTTTTGTTACTAAGATTATTCACATAGTCTATCTAGAACATGGACTGAGATCCCTTGAGATTATGTAGAAACACTCATGATTTGGGGTACTTGTAAAGTGCTAGTGTCTATTTTTTGCACATAAACAATTGATGATGATCAAATTGGATTTTGAATGTGTGATCCAGATAGATTTTGTGCTGGGAAGTTGGGTGCATTCAGAGCTACCAACAGGAGGATCCTTTGATATCACAAGTCTTTCAGCTTATCTCAACACTTCAACTGATGCACCAAACTTTGTCTTTGAAATCATCCGCAGCAGCCCTACAAATCTAATCCTCATCCTCGATTTGCCTCCTCGAAAAGACCCTGTACTTTGGCCAAATTACCTACAAACATTCTATGATGACACTCATCTTGATGCACATAGGCAGGCCCTACATACACTCCCTGAGGTTCAACCTTATTTCTCCTCGTCACTTTTCATCCGCGCCGTTTCCTCCCCTACCGGTATCCTAGTCCGAATTCAAACAGAGAATGGTGGGCAGGAGCGGATGGAGGAGATACTTGCCAAGCACCTGGACCCCGTTTCGAAGCAGGTGCTTGAAATATGGCTGGACAAGTGTGCCTCTGCAAACAGAGAAGTAGGAGATGAAGAAAGAGAGTATCTGAAGAAAAGGGATGGTGTGATTAGAAACAAGACCATAGAGGTTGATCTTGGTTCAAGCTTTCCAAGGTTGTTTGGTCCAGAAGTAGCAAACCGGGTACTTGATGTGATCAAGGACTATTTTACAGTCTCATGACTCATTCATATCTTTATATAGTGAATTGTGATGGATAATTCTGTAGCAGCAGCAATACTTTACCTATGACAATGTTTACAAGATGAGTTGCCAGATTATGGAGATAAATCATCCTTAATTAACCTATTAATTTGATGTGTCTCTACGAGAGAAATTATTGAAATCTTGGCTGTATGTCTAAACTACAGAGAAATTCTAAATATCAGAAAAATAACATGCTGTGATTGATGTGGTGTACCCAAATCATCAGAACATTTTTCTCTTGATGCATAAAGTTGAGTAAATTGAATTTTTATGAATTCACCAGGCTTACTATAAAAAAGTTTTTCTGTCAACTCAAATTATTATTGGCAAAAAATCATCTTTAAGGAACATATAATTTTGAGAAACGGATTAAACGATTCCCCAATTTTAATTTGTTTGTTTGCATCAGATGCTGTTAAGCACATATATGAGCTATGAGGTGGCTATTATACTATATTACCAATATGAGAATAATATTTAACGATCTACAAAGTCAAAAATGTTATAGAAATTAATTAGAATCTTTCATAGAGAACAAGTGCATGGTTGTTAAATGATCTAAGTGATAATTAATCAGTTTAAGTCGTCTTAATATCATATATTATTACATATTATACGTTGTATTATTTTAACAAATTAGCCTATATTATATATACTTAAAAAAATTTATCTCCATTAAAATTTTTATAATAAAGTTCTGAGTATATTTCAACCGAGTGATTCTTTAATGTAGAATTTTTACATAAACAACTAATCTTCTATTATCACATTAGTAAAAATAATAAAATTTTAAATTTATTATTTAAAAAATCATCTAAATACAGAAATCTTATTTAATAATTATATATAATTTTTATATTATTAATATATCAAAATTAAGTTCTTATAATAAATCCAATTTATTATAGATGCGTGGTATGTTTTATGGTGTATAGTTACAATATATGGACAAAAGAATCAATACATTCTCTAGTTATAAAACGTGTGTATGTTCCTAGTTTTTTTAACATGAATGCTTTTTTGTTCTTATTTTTCGTTGGACATAGATATTATGCTGGACATGGAATATTTGTTTATAGATGGATTATGGACACAAGCATATGTGCACATAATAATGGAGAAATGGTATATTCTCGTGCTATTCCATCTTCTAGTAGCTACATAGTGTGTTAAATACTTAAATTAAGTGAGTCGATTCCTCCATTTTAATTACAAGTTAATTAATAATTACATGATTGTTCTTTATTAGAGCATCTTTCAAATGGAAAATCTTGTCGTTTTGGCACATTATTATTATTATTATTATTATTATTATTATTATTATTATTATTATTATTATTATTATTATTATTATTATTATTATTATCCACGTTTTATATATATAAACAAGCATCTTCATTGTTGGCCGTGGAAAACTTTAAGCAAAAAGAAAGGTTAGGCAGCATATCTAATGAAATTTAAGAATTAGATAAGTTTTGAAATACAATTAGAGAATAATAGAAAAAAAAATAGTAGAGGTATTATTGAATCTTAGAAATTATTTTAATGCATTCTTTTTCGACCTTTTTATAAGATTTGGAAAACAACTGCCAAAGAGAAATGAAAATGACAAATTATTAGGAGATAAGGTTCCTTCATGATTTAGATATAAATTATTGTCAACTTTATTATATTTTAAAATTTTCCTTTAGAACTTTATAAGGTATGGCTCACTTACTTAAGATTATGTACTTTGATTTTTATTATTATTTTTTATAATATATAGTATTAAACCACAAAAAAAAGCAATGTGCATCTTCTTTTACCAAATTAACAATAACTTAACTTTTTCAATGATTTATAAAGAACCTATGAGTGCTCTTTTTCATGAGTGTCTCACACTAGCAAGAAAAAAAAAACTATGTACAATAATTTTGTTTCACAAAAAAAAATATATTATGAGTTTAATTTTCATACACTAACGTGTAAAATATTTTGTATAACTATATATTATTTTACATAGTCATATATCAAAATTGAATTTATATATTATTTTATTATATCAATTTTAACCATAATTAAATAGGGATTAGTCCTCTGTAATTAAATCTATTTTATCAGTTCAATGAGCGATTTAGTTTTTGTGTTTATATTATTTCTTTGTAGTGATGCCCACTGAATTGAGTTCATACTTTAAAAAGGAAGCTGCAACAAAAGTCCAAGATACTTGGATACTTTATTGTCATAGGAAGTGTTGTGGACACAACAAACAAAGCATCAACATTTTTTAACTAAGGACACCCCAATTGGTTAATTAGTTTAAGGTTTAATTATGTGGACACAGTAGCTTCTTGATTATATAAACATCAGAAGCTTCAAATTCCTAGTTGCAGATTTTCCCCTTAGAATTTCTCAGCAACTTGTTAACCTGGGGACTATTTTAATCTTTACCATAAGACATGGATGCATGGAATGATGAAGCTATGAAGCAGTTTCAGTCCCTTCTGGAAACCTGTATGCATATTCAGTTCCAAACTTTGCTTGCATAATATTGTTCTGTTTCATCTTCTATGATCTTACTGCTGATTTGTTTAAATGTTACTGACACAATACATACAATACCTTCCTGGTGCAGTGGATGAACAACACAAGAACACATTCCAGGTTTTGTTCCTCAGTCTCTTAGTTTTGTTTGATTTGATTTGATCTAATATTCTAATGTGTTGAGAAATGAGAATGGCAATGGAAAAAGAAATCTGTACAAGCTATAACTATGATGATCAGAAACATGTTTAGATATTAAATTTATATATTGTTTTCTTTTCCCCTTACTTTAGTCCAAATAAAATAGATTATTATAAATGATCTATTTTTACCAGAAAGTTTGTTCCTTTAGCACAAAATTTTACTTGGGTAAGAAGCTTTGGTTCACCTTGTTTTAGGTATGTCAGAAGTCAGAACCATCATAAACAAGTGATTATAGTTTTGTGGTTCATAAAATTTGTTAGGTTTGTACTTAAGCTCTGAAAGCTTGTTTATAATGCAGAATATGCACCAGGGTTATCCAAGAGAAACATTAGTACGTTTTCTCAAAGCAAGGGATGGGAATGTTCCCAAAGCACATAAAATGGTTAGATATGTTTAGTAGTTTCTCTCTTAAATCTTCAACTTTTGGTGTATTCATTCACTATGCTGATGGTTTAAACTAATATTTCAGTTCATTGATTGCTTGCAATGGAGAGTGGAAAATGAGATTGACAATGTTTTAGCTGTGAGTTTGATTCACTTTCCAATTTCTCTTCTGAATTCTATTGTCTTTCTAGTTTTATGGCATCTTTGTATCTTGATCATCATGGATTTGTTGATCAGCAGAGGCCAATCCTGGCCGATTCGTACAGAAGCGTGAGAGATTCGCAACTCATGGGAATGTCTGGTTACACAAAAGAGGTAAGATCTGTGCTGCGCTATACAGAATGATACATTTCATTAGAGCTTTTATTCTTCTTCATGGATGATTGCTAATATGTTCCATTTTGTGATGAATGATGATGGCAGGGTCTACCAGTCATTGCTGTTGGTGTTGGTCTTAGCACATATGGAAAAGTTTCTGTAAGTTCAATACTAATGTTGATTAGTGAGGTATCTGAACTTCATTTTGATTTTTCAATGATGTTAATTTGTGTATTGTTTTTTTTTGTTTCAGGACAAATACTATGTACAATCACACATCCAAATGAATGAATATAGGGATAGGGTGATCTTGGTTAGTACCTAACACTGTTTATGACAATTGTTTTCTTGAAAATTCTTTGATTTGCTGCTTGATTATTTGGAAGTTTTCTTTTTAGCCAACAGCTACCAAGAATCATGGAAGATACATTGGTACCTGTGTGAAAGTCTTGGATATGACAGGCCTAAGACTATCAGCACTGAACCAAATGAAGGTATGTCAATAACTTAAATGGCCAATTTCTCTGGTGTCTTTTAAAATCATGTCAAAACTGTCAAATTTGGTCTTGATATATGATTTTGGAAAAAGCTGTCAATGTAGGATCCACCAGTATATGTGTGTGTAGGCAATTGATTTTCACATTTTTCAGCATCATACACAATATGTAACTTAAAAGCATTTTCTTAGTAAACTGCTATTTTAACTCTAGAAAAAGTATTCACTGATAAAATGGTTCCTCAAATATTGTTAATTGTCTTGTGGTAAAACATAGTTTCTGTTTGCCAAATTCACCCAAAATGTGGACCGATTTGTATTATTCGTGGGACAAAATAGTAGTTTACCATCTTTTGTTCTTTTTCTTCATCTTTGTTCTCATGAGAGTTCCCTGATCATCCACCTTGTGCAGCTTTTGACATCTATATCTACCATAGATGACTTGAATTATCCAGAAAAGACAGACACATACTATATTGTCAATGCTCCATATGTATTCTCTGCATGTTGGAAGGTTTGCACCTACCCTTTTGTTTGAAGAATTTAAACTTAGTTTCATAAATGTCATAACAAAATCCATAGATTAACAACTAACTTAAGGGTTGTTTTGTTTTTCACTTGAATAACAATTGGCAGGTTGTAAAGCCTCTGTTGCAAGAAAGAACAAGGAAGAAAGTTCAAGTGCTGCAAGGTTGTGGTAGGGAGGAATTACTTAAGGTAAAAACACTATTACCTCTTATATTTGGTGTTATCTCAGAATATTATAGAGCTTCATATTATCATATGAATTTAATTTTGATATACTGTCAGTGTAAAGCAGTTTTGCACGTACATCCAGTTACATAATGTCACGTTAGCAAAAAATAACTACTTTTCATATTGACTACCTAAATTGTTATCTAAAAGAACAGATACGATTAGACGATGTAAAATGTTTTACACTTTAGTGCATCAAAATTAAACGGTTTCATATTGTTCTTTTAAAACTTGTGAAACAGGTAATGGACTATGCATCCCTTCCACATTTTTGCAAGGACTCATCAAAGTTAACCAAACACAATGCAACAATGAATGCTGAAAACTGCTACTCCCTTGATCATGTCTTCCATAAACAACTTTATAATTATATGAAGCAGCAAGCTATGATAATGGAGTCCATATCACAAATCAAACAGGATTCTTTCTATGTAGAATTGCCAGAGACAGACCCAGATGATGCCAAAATTGTCAAGACTATAGAAATTGAGTTCAGGAAAGTGGAAAGCAAGAATGGCCTAAATAATTCACTAAATGGTGTTGCTGTTAAAGGTGTTTGAAACTTTGGAGACTCATTATTACACTATTTTGGCCTCTTATAGAGTTCAGTGCCACAAATTGTTGAATTGACATATAACCCTTTCAGATAAGGAATAGTTCTTTATAATGACAAAGAAGTGAAGAACTCATAACTATTAGCTGTAATTTCTTGCATCAACTCAATTTAAATCTCTAATAACAGAACTTTGTTTGATCTCATTGTTTTAAAGCATGAAACCTTTATGATTCTTGTCAACTATGTAGCACAGAATTTTAGAATTAAGATTAACAAAAGTTCTAGCAACACCAAAGCTGTATGCTTTATATAAAATTTAAAAAAGGGTCACATCAAATTCTAACCTAAGCAAACTACCAATAGATAATTTGAATATTGGGGCTAAGGTTTCTTTTATGTACAGATGAAGATAACTACTACCCCAACACAAGTGCCTCAGCCAATACTCCAATAGTAAAGGACACACATCAAGGATTTTGATACAAAGAGGAACTGCAACAGAATCACATAACTTGAAGCTAGATACAGCAAAATAAAACTATGTGATCAGAATAACCGAAAAGCACTGCCAGTGTTGATTCCTCTTATGTCAACTGTTTGTAGCAGTTATAGGCAATACCAACTGATACAGCGGCACAAACAACGGCAAGGGCGGCATAAGTATCTTCTCGCTCCCAACTCTCAAGCCATGTTGTCATGGAATGAAACTTGCGTGAAGCTCCTTTGCCGCTTTTGATGCGAGAAATCACGGTCTCACCACTCTTGTTATCGGCTGAGAGTTTTGCCTCTGTCTCAATGACATCGGCGTTTTTTCTCTTTTCAACTAACACGTGATTCGGAGAAGAGGAAGAGACTCCGTTTTCTTGGCAGCAGCTCACTCCATTTGTTTGGCAGCATCCCACAGAGTTGTCTTGAGATCTGTATATTGCATTGCCTTCTTCGAAACTTCCCAAACCATTAAGCAGAAACCTTTGTTCTTGGCTCTTGATTTGTTCATCTTCTGATAAACCCATCTGACCCCTAATGAACAGATCAAGATGTCAATTAATGTGAAAACCGAAGTAGACTGGCTAAGCTTACATTCCACATTTTCAGAATAAAAGTAATGCCAGTATATAAAATTGTTGTTGAAAGCAAAAGGGGCATGTTGTCACTTCAAGGATAAAATTCAAACAGAAACATAACTTTTAAACCAAAAGACTAACCAAGATCAAGCATTACAAGAAACAATTACCTCCATAAGGAGTCTATAATCTCTCCTTTCACAATATGCTGTTGAAGTAATGAAGGTACATCATCTGGAGTAACATATCCATACCTACATATTTTACATGAAGAAATATTGATTTACATAGTATTCAACATAATACACAATCTTATAGTGGAATTTCAAAATTTTAAATAATGATTCAAAAAGTTCTGACCAAAAAAGAAATTTTATCGACCAAGCAGATCTCCTTACCAGTGCCCGGTGACTTCTCCGTATGCACACGACCTATTAAATATAATAACATTTCCGGCATACTTATCACCCCCAATATGTGAGCATGGGCTTACAAACACTTTACCCTGAAGACCATGTAACTCTATCTCTTCCCTGAATCTGCTGACCAAGACAGGTCCGCAAACCCCACATCTACGATCACGGGACCCATGCGAACACACAAAAACATATGAACCTTTCAATGCTTCCGGGGTTCCAGGAAGCCATTCTCCATCTTTCACAAGAACTTCTTCAACAAACGTTTCAACATCAAAATGTGTTAGTCTCCTGCAATCAAGCAATTTCACTAATGTTCATCGTCGGAAACCAACTGGAGTGAACAAAAACAGATCAAAGCCTTCACTAGGGAATCATATGCTGCAAAACGAAATCATACCAACCTATATCTGATCATGTCAGGAAAGATCAATACATCACCATTTGATGTTTCAGTCCCATCATGACCCTCACATATCGTTAAGCGAGTCTAGCAAACATAGAAAATCCAAGACAATCAGCTACATCCAATGTTAAACCAAAAAAGAATGCCAAAAAAGCAACCATTTTAATATTACATTCAATTAGCACTTACAACAGCATCAACAAAATCACTAATTTCCGCAGCACAACAAAATCAAGGAACAAAACTCAATCACACATTACTAAATACCATAGTCCATAGGAAAACTATACTAACAAAAATGACACTCCACCGGAAGCAATCTAGATTGAGCACTCACTAAACACTTCATCTAGCAAGCATTTGAAATTGAATGGTAACTTGGCACTAGAGTAGCTCCTTCTACCAGATTCACCACCCACTGCTTCAAGGAAAATCAATTACTTAATTTCCCCAAACAACAACAAAATCAAGGAACAAAGTTTAACCAACCATTAAAGAACCAATTACCTCAAGCATACAAACCAACCCTGAAATTTTTTTTAATCTCTTAAAAAATTTGAGATTTGAAATAAGAAAAAAGGATTAAAAAAAAAAAAAGCGAAATGTTACAGTCACCTCCTTCTTCATGTGGTTCTTCCTAGCCATGACAGCTGCATAGAGCAACCTCGGCAACCGATCAAACTCTGCCGCCTCGATTCTCGGTGGCCAAACCCGAGGATTCTTGTAGCAAAGGAACACGTGGCGCTCATAAAGCTCGACAGTGCCGGCGAGAGGGCTCTGCCTAAAATCCGGGCGAGTGAAGCCGAATTCGGCTTCGGCAGCAGGGTCTCCTCCTCCACCGCCGCCACCGAGGAGTCCCTCGTTCTGGAAGCTTCCAGAAGCACTCCTAGGGTCTGTAAGGTAGCTGTCGAGTTGGTCGGAGACGGTGATTGGTGAGGAATTGGAAGAAGATGAAGGGATCGTGAATGTAAGTGGCGCTTCTTCTCTGTCCCTATTGCTGCTGGACATCATCCTTGTTCTAAATCGTTATCAAAGTTTGAATCTTTGGGACCAGTTAAGTGATGGGTCACTCTTCTTCTTCTTTCTTCTGTGTATGGGGTTGGTGAGTGTGAGACTCTGAATGAATGAGTGAGTGAATGAGTGAGTGCTGTTTCCTCTACGGAGGGGTTTGATGATGATGTTTGTACCTTGGAGGCGGCTATGATTCTGTGATATTGAGACTAAGCTCTATCTGTGGTACCGAGGACACGTGTGCTTCTTTTCTTTAGGGGTAGTATGTGCTTCTTTTCTTTTCTCCCCTTGGATGGAACTTATTTCGTTTACCCATCAAATAGGTCAACTTATTTCAAGCAACTAGCAGAAGACCTGTGAAACGAACAGATTGAAAATTTCTTCCTTCTTTTGAATTTGTTTTTTCAATATTCTTGGATTCTCACCTTTTACGTTAATAAAAAATATTTTTATTATTTAATTTTTAACTAAATGTAATAAATTTATTTATTCTATAATCACTCGATACATAAGTATTTTTTTTAACTCTTCGTTGTTTGTATAAGTATCATTACTTTTTAAAATATTAATTTTAATAAATACATCTTAAAATTGTCTATAAAAATTTTTTTACAAAACATTGTATCTTATGCAATTTCATAAATTATGCAACAATATACACAACTTAAAAATATAAACAACACAATTAAAAAGATAAACATAAATAAAAACCAAAACAAATACAATTAAAGAAAATTTCATAAAATATACTCGGACCGTGTTGTTTTTTTTTTGAACTATAATAAATGTATTTAAATAATCAATCTCACAAAGCCAGTTTTGATATTGACAAAATAGCATAGCAGAACTGCATCGATAATTGAATTAATCAAGTTACTCATTTATAATTTATTGGTTATTGATTCAAACAATAAATTATTAGTTAAATCGATAAAATTAGTCTTATATGTAAATATAAAATAACAAAAAATGTAAAATTAAAATTTAAAATTCATATATTTACTAACATTACATATTTAAAATTATAATAAAACAAAAATATTAATAATAAAAATAAAAATATAATATTATTATTAAAAGATAAAATAAATATTTGATATAATTTAAATTTAACTTAATTAAATTATAATATAATATAAGTTTTTATATAATATATAAAATAAAAAAATTCTTTAAGTTACACTAAGTATTGAATATATAAAATTATAAACCCAACATGTATTAAGAAGATAGTTGGCCTAGTGGTGAAATCATGTGTAGGCAATATTGAGGTGCAAAAAATACTAAATATGGTTGGCCTCCAAGAATTTCTCTAAAAAACTTTGGGTTAAAATATTAAATACTAACAAAAATAACCATCCAACTTAAAATGGGTCGAAGTAAAAAAACAAAAAACAAAAACTCTCCTATTTCTTCTCATTTATGGAGCTTTAAAACTCCAACCATATACTTTTGCATTGTATTTTATTTTTGGAGCATTGAAACTCCATTCAAGTTGGAAGTATCAAATCGGGCGCCTTAAAAGTGTATCCTTGGTCATCTTAGCCATTGATTTCAGATGTCACCAAATAAAAATGCCATTTTCATCCCATGCTCCACTTTTCACGCGGATTGTCTCATGGAGAGTGCATTGGTGAACAAGCTTCTTGCTTGCAATGACAATGACATGTTTGCTGAGCAAGGCAACACTTTCCATGTCATTAGACCAGACAACATACTTGATAAAAGGGGTCTGAAGATCACTAATAACAAGCCTCTGCTGAGGATCAAATATAAATACCGTATCCTCTGACCTACATAACAAATTGCCTGTTCCAGCATAAAATATGGCATCTGTGGCAATCGGGAGAGCACTCTTTTTAACAAGCTCATTCTTCAGATTTTTAACTGGGACTTGATTGCTGGTTTTGTCAAGCACAACAAACCTATTCATAGCCACAAAGACAGTTGATCCACCAAGACCTTTCTTTGGCTCTTGCATATCGCCCCTACCAATAAATGAGTCATCCTTGGATATGGTATACAACTAACAACTCATAAGACCCGCCCTCCACATCTGAACAGAGAAGAACTGCATTTTCAGACGGGGTATAGGAAAGACTCTTCGGACTTTGATACAGAGTTAAAGAACCAGGTCGTCGACTTGGAAGTACTTGCGTCTCTCTCTGTGTTGCGTCTCTCTCTGTGTTGACAATTGGTAGTAACGCAAAAACCGGTCTTGTGCAAAGAATAAAAAATCACCACCAACTGCAAAAGCAGGCCTTTCTCTCTCCAAGCTTAAAGACAATCATTCCACTGTCATGACCAGCTGCCAACAGATTCATTTCAGGATGTATTGCAAGAATTCAAAATCGATCATGCTCTCTGCCAAAGGTTTGAATTCCAGTGCGCTTTGTCACATCCCATAACACAACATAAAACATGAAACATTATTCATGTGCCCTCGCAGAGTATCCACTTCCCATGCCTTAGTATCTGAACACAACATAAATTTCATTAGCGAAATGTGCGAGACGACAGCAAATACTTTCTCGTCTTGGTTAACCATCCAGTACAAAAGTTAATACACACAAGAAATGTATTTTATGAAACATTTTTGTTGCCAGCACTAAACAATGATATGCTAATATTTTTAATAACCAGAATGGCATCAATGAGTATAGTATATGAAAGCCTACGGCAGCTCAACTATAGTTTGCAAAATAGAAAGTAATAGATACTACCACTCAGTTGTTATTCAGGAAACAAAAAAGAAAATAACTAAGCTTCAGTTTTACCATTCATCCTCCAAAGTTTCACTTGTCGGTCATCAGCTCGAAACACAATGAAAGGAAGTGTAGGATGAAAAGAAGCCCAGTTGACCCCGCGATAATGACCTTCCAACACATATTTAACAACTGCATCAACACCACCAAAAAGATTCGTGTTCATCTGACTAAAACGCAATATATCATCTGAAGGAGGCCCAGCCTTCTTTTTGAGAGAACCAATATCCCAAACATGAACAGTCTGATCTAGAGAGGCTGACACCACAATATCCTCTTTTGGATGGAATGAAGCACACATAACATAATGATTATGCCCTGTTAGGACAGATATACATGTTCGTGATTGCCAGTTCCATATGCGAATAGTCTGATCATCACTTGCACTCACAATCCACAGGTTCTCATGATGAAATTGCACAGTGCGAATAATCAAGGTGTCCTAGAAGAGTAAACAAACACCTATGCAACTTGTAGTTCCAAACCTTAATCTTGTAATCATCCCCTGTCCGAGGAAAAAAAGGAAAAGAAAAGAAAAAAACCACCACCAATAAGCAGCAAATAATATGAACTTCCCCCTTCTACAACTGACAATATATTTTTTTTTTCTTAACAACAAAATACACCAATTTCCCTTCCTCTCTTTATCAAATGATAAACATAAGTGCAGGAAAAATCACATTTAAACCCAACCAATGACACACAGAGCTTAGTTTAAAAGAACGGATTTGTTACTAAATTAACAGATCTAGATAATCTCAATTACACCAAAGATATATCCTTTTCATATAAATTACATCCAAAACAAATCACGAAACATTACAAAGTGTACCCCTCATGTGTACTGCTCACTGTATCAACACCATGGGGCAACCAAAGATTTAGGTAAAGAGATAATATGATTATCAGCATGGTTACTAGAAGCATACTTATTACTACACAAACACACACACAAACAAATGCTTTCTAAAACTTAAATATGTTACCTACCAGAAATGTTTAAGTGGATCCTAATATAATTTAGATGTGTACAACATAACCTAGATTAATAGCGTATGCACAATCAATGGAACAGAGTATTAAGCAGTGAATGAAACAAATCAAATGAACAAACAACACAATGGCCTCACCTCCAGAGACAGAGAGGCTGAGAATTGTGGAAGTGAACACTTCTAACGGGCCCATCATGCTCGTCGAACCTGTCGATGAGGGTTCCCATGCGGTAATCCATCCCATAGCTGAATCACACCACTGTGAAGACTCCCAAGGATCCAGGGCCTCTTGCTGTGGAAACTAAGCCCCTTCACTCGGTTACTCTTGTTCTCGAACTTGGTCAACGTCTTCTTCTTCTTCCCCCTCTATCACAAACCACTCTTTCATGCCTTCTAACAAATCAAATTACCAGAATCTTTGTGTGAAAACTGGAAAGAAGAGATTTGAGGGATGAAGAGCAACGTTTGTGTGACCCTATAATCCGCATAAAAACTGGGAAGAAGAAATTTGTGTGATTAAGAGCCATCTTTGTGTGTACGTAATACCCTCTCTTTCCCTATATATATATTCTACATCATCTTCATTCATGCACAACACACAAAATGGTATCAGTGAAGTATGTTGCTTTCATCGTCCTCATCCTTATGATTTCGCTGCTCCAATTAAATTCAGCAATAAGAGAACTCGCCGATCGTCGGCCGGCGCCCAGACCTGGACGGTTCTGTTGTGTCCAAGGATTTCCACCATGCCACCCCATCTGCGGCAATTAATTAAGATAATATAAAATTAATAATGTAAAACCCGCGCTACCTGGGTTCCTTTTAGATTGGAATAAAGTTGCACACTGTAGTGCTTATCACTAATGAATAACGTGGTTATAATATCTATTTTTGTTTTACTTTTTTTTTATGTTTAAAATATTAGTGAAGTACTCCGTGCATCTATCTATGATAAGTATAATTAAAAAAAATTAATATTCAAATATTGTTAGATTAGATATGGATCTTTTATATTAAATTAAGAAAAATATTAAAGGACCAGTAATTTTGGTGTTTTGTAACCATTAATTGGTCATCAATAGTATTTTTAATGGTGTGAGATTATATCTAATAATATCTAATGGTGAGAGATCTATCACTTTTATTTTGATAGTTATTTTGATAGTGCTGGCCAGAAAATACAAAAATTAATGGCCCCCTAAACTTTTCCTTAAATTAAATCATAGAAATAAGAATATATAATTTTACTTTTTAAAAGAATGCAAGAATTTATTAAAAAAATTTTTAAAAATATGCTTAATTATAAGAAACACAATATAATATAATTGTATAATAAAATTGTGAACAAAACAATTTAAAAGTTTCGTAAAAAATTGAACTATAAAATTAAAATTTTAATGAACAAACCTTAATATAACAAAAAATATTTGTTTCTGCTATTTACTATAAAATTATAAAAAGATGACAAAATTTTATTAATAAAATATTACAATACAGTCACCATATTTAGATAATAAACTTTCAAAAGTTATCATTTAAAGATAAATGATATTATTAATGAAACTAAAAAAATAATATTCATTCGACAGGCAAGATTCTCTGTCAAACTAGAATCAAGTCACAGGCTAAGAAAATTTTCATTAACTATCAAATCCGGTCAATTAATGAGACACTATGTAATAAGCCAAAACAAAAATATGACCCGTAAATCAAAATCAATTACAATGACAAAATAAAATGTCTGTTTAGTACCAATTAATAAAAACCTAAAACTAAGATTTCAAACTCAAATTGATGAAAAAATCAACCAAGAGGATGAGAGTTCCATTAAGTGGACGATTATTTATTAATGACATGTATTTAATCCTTAGTCAAAGTTTAAGTCTATAAAATAATTCTGCCAAAATTGTTGATTCTCAATTAATTATGCAATTTTTTTTTGTTGGTGTCTGAATTAATTATACAAGTTGGAATATCTCATATAATACAAAGAGAGACTAAAAAATAAATCAACATAACCATTTGAAACATAATCGCTCTATTTTTTAGAAGTAATTTATTAAATATTTAAAACATGTTATAATGCTAAAAATCTTTAGCACAGTTGCAACATATGAATGAAAAGAATGGTGAATACAGTGAATGGCCTGGGGTAGTACTGGTTCCATCCTTCCTGTCATACTCATAGAAAGGCTTGAACATATGGAAGGCATACAAACCGCATACCGCGAATGGTTCGCCGTGCATAGTCTTTCCAACATTATCACCACAGATTGACACATTTGTTCACCCAAAGCTGTCATTGGCTTTTCAGTAATACCAAAAAACAAAGACATAATTAATGTTATTTAATTTATCATTTAATCACTAAGATATTTGAACTCATAATACCATAAATTGAAGAAATCTCTCCGTGTAACAATATATGTTGATTATTTGAATTAATCATTATATGTCACATAAGTTCAATCACAAAAAAAAAATTGAAAAGAAAACAAACATATATATACTCTAATGCATACTCACAGATTAAAACATGAGCAAAAGTAATTCCAAATCATATTCACTATGTCTAACCAAAGCTTTGAAATGGTGGAGAGTAAAGGTAGTATTCAACCTGATTATCAATATTTGTTATTTTTCACACTTTTTTTATCATAAAAACTTTGACCTAGTAGGCTAATACCCTCATCTGCTGTGATGTCTTTCAAACATACCAATACACAAAGCAAACCATATAATTTCAAAAAGGATAAAAATAAAATACAAATCCTTATAACATATAGCTCGTATGAGCCTTAACCATCCAACGAAAAAAATAACCTAAAGAACAATAGTCAATCAATCAATGATGAAGATGACAAATAGACCATTTTCAGTGAAAATGCATAACATAAAAATATTTATCAGTAGGTGCTACGATGCTACAATGCTTTGATATGAAATTTTTCAATAACTTGATTTCTTTTATAGACAAATAATAATAAAGGAAAACTACAAACTTCAAGCTTCAGCTAGATGAGAAAAAGTTTATGTATCTTTATGACACGATTCAGCAAATGACAAAAAACTTGAAGATAGCATTCGTCCCCCATGAGCTCATAAAACAATCCAATAATTAATAACAGAGGATAACACATAATAGACACAAGTGTTTTTTTTTTATCTCACATCAAGCTTGTAAACCATGTCTATATAAATCATATAGTACTGACCTGACAATTGTGCAAGGGTTGAAAGCATGCTATTACTCTAACAACAATTCCGCCTTCAATTCCATTCGCATGTTTTAATGCACCCCAAAAGACATGCCACAATAGGGTATAGCAATGAAGGCACTAAACTAATAACTACAAAATAAAAAATAAACTAATGTGAGAATGGGTACGGCAGTGTTAATGGAACCTATGCTACCTGCGAAAACAAAGAATAATCTGAGTTAGTTACTTTGTTATTTATGAATGAAATTGTCTCAATTTGTGGATTCATTCATATCCATCATATATAACCTTATTTGAGGCACAACTGAACCAAGCACCATAAGCAGAACCACCATGCCAGAGAAGGCTTTGTAAGGAGGAATGTGAACCTGAACCACCACTTTCTTTCTCCAATTCCTCCCTTCTCTTTCAATTATTACATTCAGGATTGCCATCATGGTTTCTTCACCTCCTTGCTTTTGTGGTGATATTATTTTCTTTTTTCTGAGGTTATGATAATGATAAAGATTTGAAGAGACCACATAAACAGTTAAAATAAAAATATTTACCAAATCTCATTATCAAAACTCAAAAAGGAGATACCGAACCGTGTATCATAAACAGTAAAAGTTACCAAATCTTAGTCAAAAATGTATTGGAAAAATAAAATTCTAGAGAAGTGATATGAAATGAAAATCAAGATTTTAAAATATGGTTAAAAAACATATTAAAAAATATAATAGTAATGTCACTCTCAAATTAAAAGAATATAAAATCACTATTAGAAAAAATTAAAATAAAAAATAAACACAATAACAAATCAATCAAATGCCGACTTCAAAAAGAAAGGAAGAAGACCGAAACAAAAGGGATTGCAAGAAAGAAATCAGTAGAGTAAGGGATGCACAAAAGTGTACATATTCACTTGTTATTAAGAAAGAAAGCAGTAGAGTAAGGGATTACAAGAAGTTAGAGTACCACAAATCTAAATGAAAGATTGGGGATCCCATAAATTTGGCTGTTGCAAGAAAATGTCTCTGAAAATCAAGCAGAGCTGCCGGATCTTGGACTCCGAGAGCTGAACCTTCTTGCCGGGGTGCCCACTAATTTCCAGTAGCCAATTTGATTTTGCCGTCGCGTACTAATGCTCCGTTATTAGATTGATGAGAAGAAAAAAATTGAAAAATATGATCTATGAGGATGATGAAAATGAATATATACTCTGAAAATACAAAAGCCAGGACATCAAAAACCAAAGGAAAAATGATTAGTTCATGCTGCATTACTTAACAATCTCATTTGGTTTGTACATTGGATGCAAATTGAAGATAAGAGGGACAGAGATTAAGACCTTTTGGGGAATTGCAAATAGAATCCCGGCAACAACAATGAGGTTATGGATTTTCTGCATCAAAAGCTCCACACCAGGCAAAGACGCCTCTGCACATCATCATTTCAATTCTTACCAAAATTAGAACATATACATCAGATCAAATAATAAGGAACACACATCGAGAACCATCATGAATCTGTGACCGAACAAAGAGGAGTACGAGTAGGGATATCAAAATTAAAAAACGTATACGTTCATTTGAAGAAGACGACTACTTACATAAGCAGAGAATACAGAATCATCGCACCAAGACCGTTGATGGCCGCTTCTGGTGCTGCAACTATGACTTCTCTTCCGTTCTGTCTATTGCCATCCGAATCATCTCAGCCTCACCAAACTGCATGCCCATTGTTGTCAATGCCAGTATGCATCTCTCGCTCCTCCCTGTCGTGTCTCTACTTCTTCCCCGCAACAAACACAATACCATAATGCATGTCACCATCAAGAAATCTCCGCTTGACAAAGATAACAAAAATAAAAGAAAAAAAATGATGCAGAGAGATATATAGATCTAGGAGAAGAAAGACATGAGAGAAGATAGAGAAAGAAAGAGGGTTATGGTAAGAAGAAAATTGAAATTTGATTATTTGAGAGATGGTTTGAATGCTTGATAAGGTTGTGCATATTTAAAAATTCAAATTTCAATTTCAAATTACATATAGATTTAGTCAAAATTAAAAGGACGAACATCAGGAACATCTTGAAAATGAGGAACGTCTTGACAATGAAGATGAATCCTTGTCTGGATCTATACGGACAGAAAGATAAAGACAAATATAAAATTATTATATCGTTGTTGTGCTCTCTGCTTTAATAGTCTCATTGCATGCGCTCTTTGTGGCAGCGACTCAATACCTTCCAGCGATTTGCTCTCTTCCGCCGCTTCCTCCTCAGTATCCATCACTACAGCATTGAAGATCACCACGAACTCCACCGCACCTACTGCGACCACCACTGCCATAGCATGGTCCACCACCGTAGCAGTCGCCATCTCATCCACCGCCGCAACCCTAACACCAGCGATGACGTTGCCTCCTCCGCGATGACTCCCCTAAAGGTTGGAGCCATCAGGTACAGTGATATTCTCTGCCTTGGTGCATACACTAACTCTATAATCTCCACCTCTGACTTAAATTAGGAACAATAAGAATTAGAAGAAGAAGATGAATAAGAACTACTGAAGAATAAGAAGAAGAAGATTATACAAAAATAGAATCAGTGAACGGAGGAGAAAAAAGAAGAGAAACTGAAGATGAAGAAGTAGAAGAACCGAAGAAGAGGAGGAAGAGATAAAATTGGAAACAGAGAATAGAGAGAATCCCTTTTTTAATTTTA
This sequence comes from Arachis hypogaea, assembly GCF_003086295.3. NCBI lineage: Eukaryota > Viridiplantae > Streptophyta > Magnoliopsida > Fabales > Fabaceae > Arachis > Arachis hypogaea. Next base: position 1,286,422 of record NC_092042.1, on the reverse strand, counting down.
ATTTTGTATTCAAAATTTAAAATTTGAAATTTTAGGGGTGTGTGTACATGTAAATTGTAAAGCAAGCTGAGAAAGGGAAATAAATAAGGTGATAACTTAGGTGCAGTCGACTTCACATAAAGTTGATAGTTGAAAGTCGTTGGATGGTTTGACTGATTTGACTAAATTTTCATCTAACGACTCTCAACTATCAACTTCACGTGAAATAATTGGATATGGTCATGAAAAGTGTGGTGTAATGAAATTGGTCTAACCGTAGTTCAACCAGAAAAACCATTTTAAAATAAAATAATAAATAAATTATAAACATCCTAGAATATAGAAGCAGCTTGTGAGTGACTATTGAAAGAAATGCCAATTCAAATAGTACAAAGTGTGAAGATATCACATAATACCATGATATATTGAAAGAAACCCAATAAACAACAATATAATCGCTGTTCCAAGAAGTCATGAGAGAATGCAAAGCTAAATCAAAACAGTAAATACAGAAAGTAACATTTCAAAGAGAGATAACAAGTATATCAATACTCAATACTCTTAATTGTTATTATCCTATTCCACAACATATGCAAGCTATAATGTACAAATACTTCGTTTCTACTCAAATATCTGTATCATAGACGTATCTGCATCATATACTATTAAATTAAACTTCCTAATTGTGACTATTGTTTTGATAAAATGGCCGTATTAACATATTTTTGTTTGTGCAAAACGGAAGGCCAAACTAGCTAGCTTTAATTCTCTTACAAGAAACTAGTATAACTTGGAAAAGACGATGATAAAGCCATGAAGAGATTATATTAGTTCCTACTAAACAACACAATTAGATCAAAACTAAGGGTAAATTTTCAGTATTAAGAAATCAACTGTCTCTTAAATCTCCAATTCAATTATGCCAGTAATCCAAAGAGTTGACTTACTAATTACTATACAATGAACGAGTGCAGAAAGAGGGCAGAAAAAGAGTTAGTTTTCTTGTTCCTGCAAGTGTGAGCACGCGCTGACGCTGCGAAAATCCTTTTGCTGGTTCAGATTGCCATTTTCCTTCTCAGTTCTGATAAAGAACATTGACAATAATTGAGAAAGATGATCAACACAACGCAAGTAAAAATTGAACATTGACATTTGATAAAGATGATCAACACAGCAGAGCCACAAAACACACAACTGCACACCAGAACTCAGAACCCATAGCAGCAGCAGCATAGCCAGAAAATTAATAGCAGCACAAAATTAATACTACCAACAGCATTCAGCATTCAGCAACAAAAATTATCATTCAAACAGCATTTGCTTTGATTTCCATTTTTAGCATTCAGCAACAAACATTACAAAACAGCAACAAGTAAAACCTAATCACACTAAACCTGAAATCAATAAAGCTAAACAAAAATTTCAATAATGATTTGATTTTTCATTAATCCTAGAAAAAGAGCAGGAATTAAAAAAAGAGCAGCAGCACAAAATCAATTATTTGATTTTCCATTAATCCATTCACAATATCACAAAATCAGCAAACAGAGCATAATAGGAAGAGAAGAACTGAAGAAGTGAAAGCAGTGACGCTAACCTTCGATGGAGACACGGACGGCGACCGGCGAGACGACGGCGACACGGCGGCGAGCTACTCCAAGTTCGAGAGAAGCCAGGGAGGACGGAGACAGGGGGAAGGAGGACGCGGACAGCACGGACGGCGGCGGCACTGCGGCAGAATCGTTGCAGGGAGAACCTAGGGTTTTGATTGGGTGATTTTGAAATTTGCTTGAGAGTTCATAGGGATAGTGATTCACGATTGGGGGGGGGGCGTGTGTTGGGGGGAAGGGGTTGGGCGAGTGAAGGCTGAACGTGGGTTTTTATTTAATAAAAAAAAAAGAAAACGACGCCGTTCACAGGAACCGGTCGGTTTGCGATCCAATCCAACCGGCCGGTTCAACGGTTTCTAAGTGGTTTAGAAATTAGCAATCTTAAGAAGAGGATCAGACCATTTTCCATGCCAGTTTCTGGTTGAACTGGTTCGACTGGCCAGTCTGATCCAGTTTTTAAATATAATCGAAATTGAGAATAAACCCGATAAATGACATGTAGGACTTTCACTGTGGGAATAACCTTTTCACTATATGTTATAGGATTGAATTAACTATTTTTATTTTTTTATTTTTTCTATCTCCAGCCTCCAAAATGACCAGCATAAAATATAAAGTGTGGACTACTGTTGTAACTTTTTTTTCTAAAAATAGTAGATTATATTTCATTAATTATTGAAAAATGAAATAGAAAGATGTCCAAAAGCAGGACAACATAATAAAAAGTAGAGATTTTCCAAAACAATACACTGAAGATATTTATCCAACGGTGCATGGTCAAAAAACGAAGAAAAATCTTAAAGAAGAAAGAATGATAAATCAAATTGAATGATACTAAGAGTTTGCCTCATGGAGATGACGATCTAAACTGGGAGTTCTTTGGATTTCACGGAGCAACTTGACATAGCTTGCTAGAATGACAGACGGCATTAAAGTAGAACCTTCAAAAATTAACTGGTTGCGAACTTTCCAGCAGTTCCAGCAAATAATGGCAAGCAATTGAGGATTACGGTCAACATTCTTCAACGGGTTAAGTATCTCTGTTGATGCAGTCCACCATGTCCAAAAGTCATTAGGACTTTGAGAGAGAAGACCGTCATAAAGATAACTGTGAGACCATACGTCTTTAATTCTAGAGCAATCGATCAAACAATGAGTGACTATTTCTGTTGCTTCATGACAGCAGGGGCATATTGGCGATATAGATGGAATGCGGTGATGAATCTGAGCAAGCGCCAGTAGTCGGCCATGGAGAGCTTTCCAGATAAATAGCTTAATTTTGTGAGGCAAGTTCAACTTCTATAGATCATTCCACGCCTTTTTCTGCTATATATAATTAGGACAAAGCTCCAGAGATGGATGATAAAATAAATAGCCAATTCTGTAACCTGAAGCTGTATCATATTGCTTGAATTTATTCAAATCCCATTGCAATTTGTCCCTACTCTGCTGAATTTTAACTTACAAAATCCTGTTTGCAACGTCTTGGAAAAATAATTCTTAAATGAGATTCTGATTCCAATTCCTATCTTCAATAATTAGATCTTTAACTCTTGGAACCAAATCAGAAATAGCTTGTCTGTTTGGCATGTCAGAAATTATTAAAGGATACAGAGGTGTCAGCCAAGGATCCTCAAAGGTTCGGATATTCTCTCCAATACTCACAGCCCAGTTAAGACCTTTTTCAACAATATTTCGGCCTTCCAGTATGCTCCTCCATCCCCAAGAAGGTAAGACTCCAATTTCTGCTGTTATAGCATTACCATTACTAAAGTATTTACCTCTTAGGATTTTGGATAATAGGGAAGTAGACTATGTTACGAGTCGCCAAAACTGTTTGCCCAAAAGTGCCAGATTTTGGATTATGAAATCTTTAAATCCAAGGCCTCCTTCTCTTCGTGGACGAGTCATAGTGTCTCAACTAATTCAAGCCATCCGCCTTTCAGAACCTTTTTGTCCCCACCAGAATTGAGAAAGTAGAGAGTGAATTTCTGAAATTAAACCATCAGACAACTTGAAGCAAGACAACGTATAAATAGGAATAGCTTCTTCCACTGCCTTAAGCAATACCTGTCTACCACCTTACGATAGAAGATTGCGCTTCCACCCTTGGATTCTTTTCCAAACCTTCTCTTTGATCATACTAAAAGAAGTCTTTTTCGATTTAGAGACTGTAGAAGACAAACCAAGGTATCTATCCTGAGCCCCAATATTACTAATATTCATAGAGTTAGCCAGTAGTGTACGAGTAGTGGAGGGAATGTTGTGGCTAAAGAATACAAGAAATTTATTAAGATTTACCCTCTGGCCACTGATGCTTTCATAAGAATTCAATATATGCAGGATGTATGAACATGCTTCAGGATTAGCCTTATAGAATAAGATGGAATCATCAGCAAAGAGGAGGTGGTTGACCTTGGGACATCGCTTATGTATCTGAAGACCCTGAATTAGTCTGTTTTGTTCTGCCTTGTGTAGCAAGAAGGAGAGACCTTCTGCACAGAAAAGAAAAAGATAGGGATATAGAGGATCTTCTTGTCGAATACCTCTATTTGGTTTGAAGAAACCATAGAGCTGTCCTTCCACAATGATAGAATAAGAAACAGTTGTCACTAATTCTCGAATCCACATGATCCACTGGGAGTCAAAACCAAACTTCTCCAATATAAACCAAAGAAAGTGTCATTCCACCCTATCATATGCCTTACTCATATCTAATTTTAGCGTCATTTCATTTTTCTCTTTTTTTTGTTCTTCAAGTAATGCATACACTCATGAGGAATTAGGATATTATCAGAGATTAATCTGCCTTTAATAAAAGCACTATGCACAGGGCTAATTAGTCTATTCATCATACCCTGAAGTCTATGTACAAGTACTTTAGGTAGTGTTTGGTAGAGAGACAGAGATTGAAAGACTAGACTGAGAGATAGAGACTCAGAGATAGAGACTGAAATAAATTTCAATATTCTGTTTGGTGCAAAGTGGAAGACAAAAATTTAAACAAAAATGAAGCTCTAATTTAATTTGTACAAAGGGTAAAATTAGAATCAATTAATTGAAATGAGGGTATTTTAGGTATAAAATGTTATTAAAGTTTCAATCTCCGTCTCTAAAAATTTTAGTCTCCTGTGTCTCCAGTTTTTGGAGGTACTGGAATACTGAAATTTTGGGGACAGAGACAGAAATTTTAGTACCAGTCTCTGAGCCAACAAACATGATATTGAGTCTCAGTTTTCCAATATCTGTCCCAGTACCTCAAAACAAATGCTACCTTAGAGATAATCTTGTAAAAGACTGAGGATAGGCTTATTGGTCTTACCTAAGTCATACCTTTAGCATCAGAAATCTTGGGAATAAGACAGATCTGAGTGTGGTTAAAACCCTTCAAAATTCTGCCCCCTGAAAAGAAGCTCTTAACTGCTCGAAACACATCACCACTAAGTATGTTTCAGAAGCTTTGAAAAATTTTTGCTGTCATACAATCATCTCCTAGAGCACTTTGAGGATGAATGCTAAATGTTGCACGTTTTACTCTTCCATAGTCAATGGCCTTTGAAGCCTATAGTTCATGTGAGCTGTAACCTTATGTTCAAAATCAGTAAATAGAGGTTCAGGGTTCTCATGTCAAGTGGAGGAGAAAATGTCCTTGAAATAAGATTCAGCCACAGAAGCAATATTAGCATTTGAAGTAGCCACTTCACTATCACTGCCAGTTAGTTGCCAAATTTTATTCCATCAGGTTCAATTTCTAAATTTCTGATGGAAGAAAGCTGTATTCTGATCACTGGATTTGAGCCATTTGACTCTAGACTTATCTTTCCAATAAGATTCCTCATTTTGTAATGCTTTTTCAAGTTTGTCCTCTATTTCTGAAATGATGTCGCCTCCATGAATTCCTGTTAAACGAAGTTTCGCTAATTCAGACTGTAGTAAATCAATCTCCTCCTTCGAATTAGATCTGTGTTCTTGCTACCATCTGACAATCTTATGCCGACAACGCTTTATTTTTTGAGTTAGGATATACATGGCTGAACCATCAATCTGTTCGTGCCAAACCTCTATAACAATCTGCCTTATTTCATCATTGGAACACCATTTTTTTTGGAATTTGAATTGCCGTTTAGATCTCTCAGTTCTCGGATTAGAGTATAAGAGAAAAGGAGAGTGATCCGACCCTGATTCTGACAGTCTAAGAACTGTTGCATTGGGATAGAGTTGCTACCAATCAACTCCTACCAGGAATCAGTCCAGCCTTTCCTGTATCAACTCATCACCACTCCGCCTATTCGACCAAGTGAATGGTCTTCCGACCATACCAATATCAATCAGGGAATTATCATAAATAAAAGTGTTAAAAGCTTCAATAGAAGAAGGAGATTTAACACCCCCACCTGCTTTCTCCAATTGATTAGAAAGGGCATTAAAATCACCCATTAACATAACCTTACCATCGAACTGTTGGGTGACTGAAGTTAATTCAACAAACTAAGTCATTCTATATTGATCATTTGAACTGAGATAAACACCTAGAACACCATAGGGATCATTATAACCAGCTCTCAGAACTGATGCCGTAATGAACAATTTACCATGCTGTAAAATATGAACAGTGCAACCATCTCTCCATGCCATTGCCAAACCCCCAGATAATCCATCCGGATCCACAATAAACCATTTCTTGAAACCACAAAATCTTAATTTTTCTTCAACTTGTCGAGATTAATTTTTTGTTTCACAGATAAAATCAACTTCGGGGGAGTAGGATTTGCAAATCCCTTTAAGATTGTGGATTGTCAGGGGTCTCCCCAAACTCCGACAATTTCACGAGAGCAGTTTCATATTTCTTTGGGTACCACTTAAAGGCTGGCACTCTCCACCATCATAGCATCAGAGACAATATCATTGAAACATTTTTTTTTAAATATCTTCGGTAACGTTACCTCCACTCCTCCATTTGAAACCTATCACAGACTTTCTGACAAGTTGTTTCAGGTTTGGCTTTTTGTTCTCCTTTCTAAGCTTGGACATGACGTTGTTATTATATTGGACAATATTCATGGGATAGGATATCTCCAATAAAGCATTAGAAGAAGAATTAGAATCAGTAGCCGTACCATTGTTTTCTGATTCACCCTCATTTTCTGCTCTAGAACCCGAATTGGTAGCAATTTTTTCATTATTCTATTTTTTCTGATCATTTTGCACACTCAATTTTGAGAAACTATGAAAAAGCCAAGCAGGTGGAGATTTTTTCTTCGGTTGAGCTGGAATAGAACCATCCCAATGTTGAGTAGGATTGAAGGAAGCTCTCTTTTCAATTAAACGCCTACCGACTTGATCTACCTTAAGCCGTTCACCAACTCTATCTTCCTTGATATTGTTTTGGGCAGAATCATCAATAAAAAATTGGCAGTTTTTATATTCATGCCCCAATTTTGCACAATAAGTACAGAACACACCTATACGTTCATAGCATACTCCAATCTCCAGTATTTTCTTATTAGGATCAAGCAATTTTAGTGTATCCCTCACTCTTTTATCACCGTTCAGTTCCACTTTAGCCTTTACTATGCGTGTATCTTTGCCTCTAACTTCAAACAGAGCAACATCTTCAATTTGACCAAGTCTCCCACCCAATTTTTGGCCAACCTCAAGCGTTTTGTATTGTTCAGGCAATTCCTACAATTGTGCCCATACAAAAAAAAGAGATGTGATTATCCTCCATGTTTATTGACTGCTTCCATATGCAAACATGAAAAACAAAACTCTTGAATAACCAAGGTGAACCCCTCTCAATTCGAGTCACATCAGAGTTATTCTCAAAGAAAAATTGAAACTGGTTCCTGTATTTTTTAACTACTCTGAATCCTTCTGATTTATTCCATATTGCATAGAGAGCTCCTTCCATGGTATCTACGGAAAAGATCGATCTGAGAAAATCCTTCCAGGCTCCGTGTACAAGCTTGAATTCCTTCAGAAACATCTTCATAAGCTAAAATGATCAAATCATCCTCTTGATCACTATCAATTATATGGGAGTTTTGAGTATCTGATTTGTTGCTCATGGTATAGAGAAAATCAGAATTGGTATTTGATGATTTCGGAGACAAATAAGATATATGGAATGAGTGAATTAGAAAACCGAGTAAACTAAAAGAGAAATCCAGTGTAGGAATGAATTGGGTGAGGAAACGAAAAATAGGGAACCAAGTGGGGGTGAATTAGAAATAGAAAAGAAATTAAGAGAAGAAAGTAGAAGAAGATAGAAAAGATTTTGACGAAGAAAAAACAAAGAAAGGTGTAACCATGGAGGTGTTGCAGTGAAACCCTAACAGAGCGTGGACGAACCCATAGGGTGCTAGATGAGGAGTGACTACTGCTGTAACTTACTAGAATAAAAAAATGCTACTTTGATAAAAACACTAAAAATGTCTTTTTTGAAAAACGTTTATATGTGTCACATTGTTATTGGATGTATATATTGAACGGTCAATAATTTGTTTTTAATAAAATCAGTTTATTATAGTAATAACAATAAATTTAGTTGTCTACATTATAATTATCAAACCCGATTCAATCTAATCGATTTATATAATTTGAACTGAATTATGCTTAAATTTAAAAAAAAATGTATTCTTAATTTTTTTTTAAATATTTAAAATTTTAAAAATACAATTAAGTCCTTGAAAAAAAGGTTCTAACACTAGATCTTTGTCCTAGCCCATGCCCAATGTCTCACTAATCTTTCAATCTAACCCAACAAAAAAACCATAGCCCTCAGCGTCTCCTCTCTTTCCCTTTTTCATTGAAGAGCTCTCTCATCCCTTTGCTTCCTAACTCAATCTCAAGCTCTCTCCCTCTCTCATCTCCGATCTGCACTCAAGGTCCTCATCGCTTTCCGTGTCATCAGTTGTCACCGTCTTATCAGTAGTCACTGTCTCGCACTTAGTTGCGCTTGCACGCCTTTCCTGAGCTCGTCGTCCCTGGTGGAAGAAGTAGCAAGTTCCGGAACTGGTCGTCGTCGTTGCTCCATGTCTTGTCACCGTCTCGCACTCAGTCACGCGCTTTCTCGAGCTCGTCATCTTCGGCGGCAGAAGTAGCCGGTCCCAGGCTGGTCGTCGTTGTTCTCTTCTTGCTTTGAATCTTGTGGTCAGCTTCTTTCCTCTCGTCAGATTCTTTCGCGCAACCAAAAGCTAATCCCCGATTTGGTGATGTTACTTATTTTTTTTTTTTTGCCCTATATTCCTTGCATTATAAGTACAAGTGTACTCACACACTTGAAAGCCAACACATTATTCTCTTAATACTATCAAATACCCATGCTGCAATGCATCACTTTAAGAGGGTGTCAAGGTGTTAACAACTTTGATTGTGTCAAGGTGTTAACAAGAGAAAGGAAAGGAATGAAAAAATTTATCAAATTGGATTGACAAGTTATTTTTAAAAGAGATGTATTCGAAGAATTTTTATTATTCTCATTTCATAATTCCTTCGCATTAGAAAGTTGTTTAAATGCCAAAATAATTAATTAATTAATTATTAACCAAATTTTAAATGATAAACCTATATGTTTCACTTAGTTTAAATTGTGATTAGCTTGCTTTAAATTATAGTATGGACTAAATAAATTAGAAGTCTAAGCTATAATGGAACTATAGAGCAGTAGCTGTCACTAAAATTGAGGAGTATTGTTTAAATAAACTGACTAAAGTTAAATTTAAAATTCAAAGGCAGCTGAAATTTAAATAACTGCATTTTGATTTTAATTTGTTACTGAAATTTGTTGTTAAAAATATCATTAAATTATTTTTTTTAATTATTAATATGAATTTGTTCGTGATTATCACCATTGAATTTTGAATAATTTGTTGAGCTAGTTTCTTTGTTGCTTAAAATCATCACTAAGATGACTTTTTTATTGATTATCATCAGTGAACCTTGATTTTGTTGCTGTCTTGTTCAAATAATTACTTAGCTAAATGTTTTTGTTGCCAGAAATCATCACCGAATTGAATTTGTTAGTGACTGAACCTTGAATTTGCTGTTGTCTTGCTGAATAATCACTTAGTACATGAAAATGAATGTTAAAGGGAGATCTCTACTAGAAATTATTATTTCTCTCTTTTTTTTATGATTTACTGTTTAATATCATGCTTAGTTATTCTTAGAGTAGGACAGATTTACATAGTTGTTCATTTTTTCGATGATTTACTGTTTGTTACATGTCTTTGGTTGCTATAAACATTAGCTAAATACCACTACAAAAAACATCGTTAAAACCGACGGCCAAATTAACGGCATAGCCATCGATAATATTAAAAATCAACGGTAAAATTGACGATTTTAGCTGTTGCTTTTAACCGGGTCGATTTTTCAAAAATCTAATAAAATCGACGGCTTGTTGGTCGATAAGCTTTCAATAAAATTGACGACTACTGTGTCGATAAATTAGTTGTAGATTTAATTATTAAATTACCGACCATGTTACCGTCTATTTTCCATTTTCTTTTGTCTATTTTAAATTAAAAATCGATAACATTGCCGTCGATTTTTGTCTATATTAAATTTAAAAAGCGACAGCATTGTCGTTGATTTTAATAGTCATATTTTTTATTAGTTTTTTCCATTTGAAAATAGCAGATAATTAATACGAATAAACTTTTAAATATAGAAATAAAATTTATACTAAATATTAGATAATAAAACAAATAAACTTTAAAATATAGAAATAAAATTTAGACTGAATATTAGATAACATAATGAGTTTGCAAACTTATCAAAATAATAAATAATCTTCTAACATAAAGATTAAAGACAAAATAAATAACTAAACTCAAATTTATATTCATCTAAATCACAATCCACTAATAATATTTCATTTTTTTGTATGCAGTGAAGAGAAAAATAGGGGTAGCAAACTCATGCTTGGTAGAGCCAATGCAAGTTAGCTGTTTCTTAACAAATTCCATGATGCCACTGTTTGACGGAGTAGAAATGGAAATAGATCTTGTGGCTTCCATGGAGAAGTTCTTTGCTAGCATACCTCAGAATTGGCTCAAAAATCCTTAGAATTAGCTGAAACATGAATGAAGATAATCAAGATCGAGAACTTAAAATATCAGAGAAAATGTAAAACAATTGTCAAACCAACCTTGCTGATTTGATTCTCAAGATAGTATTGGGGATCTATAGGTATGTTGTTCTCCAGGAAGTATATTTGATCCTCTGATCTCTCATAAGCCTAATTTCATTACACATATTAGTCAAAAGAAAATATAAAAAATGCTTTGAAGTTACCGAATAAAACAATGAGGGGGCAATGCACCTTGGCACCCTTTGCAGCTTTAAAAATGACATACGGTACTCTATCCCCAACATTTGGAGCAGCGGCAGCATCTTGCTGTCAATTACAAATCAAATAGAATAGACTTATGACCACAAAATAAAAAGTTAGAAGTTTAATATGATGAAAACAATAAATATAAATCTCATAGCTTTATTAATGCATGGTTTCACAAATAGTTTACAAACATTAGGAAGCATCAACCCATGGGATATAACTAAATCATGTCTTATGACTTTTTAATTATTTATAGCTTTTGAGAACTTGGCTTTTTAGGAATGACTATGTTTTGGAAGACAGGATCAGTTCACCCCCCACATTATGGTTTCCTTGGCAGCCAGACTCACTCAGGAATTTACTTCTGTTTTCTCTTAGTTTAGTTTAGCTGGTTCTTCTCAGATTTAACAATATGTTTATTCTCTTAATTTTGTGCTTTGTTGCGTAATATGTTCTCTTTCACTGGTGCAAACCTAAGTGGTCGACCCTATAATTAATTACTTTATGTGAATGAATTATATCTTTGATAAAAATGTCGTATATGATTTTAAATTTTTAATACTGAATTATTCTTTGCCGAATAAATAAGCATTGCATTTATTTATCACCAAGTTCAACATGAGCTGCCTTCACTTTATAATCATCTCCTGTCTTTGTCAAGCCCTATAAAAGCAATCAAGTTAATAGCAATTATACTTCAAGTATACTCACATCAAATAATGTTCCACAAGAGGTAATCAACATTGTAAAAAAAAAGATCTGTAAACCCCAAAAATTCACCTTTGTGATAACCAAAAGTGATAAATCCATTTGGTTCATCATAAGCCCAGATGTCCCTATCAATCAGTATTTTGTGAAGGCAATCGTTTCACAAGGTCTTTGACTAATAAACAATTGTCTCTCCGAATTGTTTCAATACCTGTTGAATGTAACTAAAGTTTAAGAAGCATTTCAGCAAAGCAACGGGTCATCTAGTTGATAAAGATTGATGTTTACCCTTAGTGTCCATTTTGTCAAATTTGTCCCAAAAGAGTCTTGATCTGGGTTCATGCTTCAAATTTTACATAAAGAAAAATGTATCCATTGTCATTGTGCTAGGACCATCTACACATGTGTAGCAAAATATTAAAAATTGATCAAACATGTTTAAGATGGAAAATGTCTTCTCACCAAAATTTGCATTCATCCCAAGTAATTTATTAATATATTGCATAAATTGACCATATGGAATGGTGCAAGAAAGTTAACATTACCTTCTCTAAAAGATTTTGAATCTCAGCCACTAAGAGATCAATGCTAACAAAAGATGAGAAACATACTTCACTGCCATTGCAAAAAGGCCAAACACACATTTATTGAAAAAGAAACTTAACTAAGCAGCTAACAAATTAGTATTAATGTATTCTAGTAACTTCACGTGCCTAAATCTTGCACCATTTTTTGTGTTTGAAGGTAGCCTAGTTATTTTGGTGCAATCATTATAGTTATGTATCTCAGTATAACTAATACCTACAATTTGCATAAACTACAATTAGAATCCTGATAACAAATATATTCAACACAGTAACGCTATTAAATAATTGAAATCCATTTCAATGTTAAGCCACGATGTAGAACAATCATACAGAATAGCACCATATCCACACGGTTGATGAAAATTGAGTAGTTCATACGACATGTACTTAAGAGTAAAACAATTTTGCTCAGAGGCTTATACAGAAGGATTGCATATTCTCTGAAACGCTGAAGATATTAACTGAAATCACATAATCACATGTTACAATTAACAAAAAAAATAGCATAATCTTAGAAGAAAATGAAACTCAATCAATTGTGCAGCCAAGAGAAAAATCAGAGAACAAAAAAAAAGTATAAGAAATCAACAATTCGCATAATGGAGAAAAGGCGAAGCTCACGTGTAAGCTGAAATTACGAACCAAAGAGAACTCCATTCTAAAATCGGAAATTTGGAATCACAATTCACAAAACAGGAGATTTCTATTATTCAAATTTATTGACGGCAAAGATTGTTGATATAATAAATATTAAAATAGAAGATATTTTCATCGATTTTAAAAAAAAAATTTTAAACCTTCATTCTGTTGGTAATTCAATAATAATAGTAGAAGAGTCTAAATCGCTATGATAATAGACGATCCAACCGTCGATTTTAATATTTTATTTTTAATTTATTTTTATTCATTTTATCGACGATCAACCATTGAAAAATATCGACAAAAATTTTGACCGTCGATAATTACTCTTTTTTTTGTAGTGTACATAATTCATTGGCTAAAATATTTGAGATTGATTAGCACCAGAATTTCTAGATAAATTTAAATTATAGATGTAATTAAGGTTGAGAAAAATCAGTTTACAGTAAGTGATCCTAAGATATAATGATTGAATATATTTTAAATGATTGAATGGCAATTGGCTAATTGCATTGACTATATTACCTCTTTTTTATTCTTATAATTTTTATGGTGGTTTAAAAGTTATGATAGATAATGTTTTTTCTGGATTTGATCAGATTATGATGGAAAAAATGAGATTTGATTAGGTTTAAAAATGAGCCTCAGCAGTCAGCATGATCAGATCATCTTGAAAATATTATCGTTCATTGGTATGAATTTTTTTGGTTGAATCGAAGTTCCGATCAATATTTTACTATGTGTGTAAGTTAAAGATGAGAGACACTTCAAACTTTGTGTATATGTTTCTTTGTTTCTCTAATATGGGTCTTTTCTTTTTTGTAAAAAAAAAAAAATTTCATCAAAACATTTCACTGTATCAACCTCTTGTTTGATTGTGTTAGCTTATGTAGAAATACACCTCTTGTCTTATTAAGCTTTGAAAGGTTGTATTTTTTATTGATGTGATCAGAATTTATACAGCTTTTTGTATTATACCAGAATACAATAAAATAGGAGATATACATGCGGTTGAAGCTATACAGAGCATTATATTCAGCCTGCATAGCGGTTTTCCAGTGAGGATATTTTGAGGTATGAGCGAATGTTTTGGGTTCAAGAAGGGATGAGGGAAGGTGAGGAAGAGGGCTTTTTGTGGCAGTGAATAGTTTAGGTTTGAGTGAGTTTGTTTTGGCACGGGTAGTCATAGAGTGAGTAGAAGTGGAGGAAGAGCAATAGTAAGATGGTGGAGGATGTGGTGGAGGAGGTGGCGGAGGAGAAGGGGAGGGTGGAGACGATGATGCTGGTGACGAGGTAGGAGATGCGGAAGTGGGAGAAGATGGCTGGTCTGAGGTAGTCATGGAGGGGGAAGACGGAGTAAGCGAGAGAGTAGGAGTAGGGCTGTGTTGTGCAAAGGGTGATGGGGGAGCTGACGGGGTAGGGGACTGAGGAGCAGTCGTAAGGTCAACGACAGAAGGGAGGGGAATGCATGGGGGCGTGGAGGTGGAGGTAGTGGGTAAAGTAGAGGAGGTCAGGACAGCGGAGTAGGGAAAAACACTCTCATTGAAGATTACGTGTCTAGCAATATATAGACGAGAAGAAGGGATGTGTAGGCAACAATACCCCTTGTGCTTGGAGCTGTAACCCACAAAAAGACAAGGAAGAGACCTGAATTCCAGTTTATTGTTATTGTAGGGTCGGATATAAGGATAACACAAACACTCGAAGGTTTTGAGGAATTTATAATCTGAAATTTTGTGGTAGAGAAGTTGGTAGGGTGATTTATTTTGTAATGTGGGGGTGATGGTACGATTGGACAAATAGACAGCAGTGTGAAAGGCTTCTTCCCAAAAGGAGAGAGGTAAAGAAGCTTGAGCAAGTAGGGTGAGACCCTTTTCAACTATAGTGCGATTTCGGCGTTTGATTGCACCATTTTGAGCCTGAGTGTGTGGGCATGAGACACGATGGATAATTCCCAAATTTTCAACAAATGTAGACACATTTCTATATTCACCTCCCCAGTCAGTTTGTAGTTGTTTGATTTTAGTGTCAAATTGTGTTTCTATCATCTTTTTGAATTTCTCAAAGATAGAGAATACTTGTGATTTGGCTGATAAAAAGTAGATCCATAAGTATTTTGTATGATCATTTAGAAAGAGAACAAAGTATCGACAACCAGAATTAGAGAGAGTAGGAGACGACCAAACATCAGAATAAATTAATTCAAATGGCTTTGCACTAGCAACATGAGAAACTTGGAGAGGGGTTCTGTGGCTCTTGCCAAATTGACAAGGCTCACAAACATCTGGAATACATTTATTTGAAACAGGAAGCTGAAAATTATGAACTAATTGCTGAAGAAGAGCAAAGTGAGGGTGAGCCAGACGTTTATGCCATCCTTCCAAGGATGTCTTTTCACCAAGGTAAGCTTGAGGAGATGAAGAGGAAGTGATGGGGAGACGGTATAGCCCATTATCCACGTGACCTGTGAGAAGGGTTTGACCCTGCGGGGTCTTAACAACACAACGATCAGGATGGAATTCAACAAAAATGTCATTTTCTTTGGTCAATTTGGAAATGCTAAGAAGATTCTTTGTAATGTGGGGCATGACAAGGACATTAGACAGTTTTAGAGGGGAAGGGAAAGCAGGCAAAATACAAGATCCAAAATGACTAATGGGAAGAGACATACCATTCCCTACTGTGAGGGAGTCGTTGCCATCATAGTCAGCATGGCTGGATAGATTTTGAGCTTGGTTAGTGACGTGGTGACTTGCTCCCGAGTCAAGGAACCAATCCGGATCAACTATGCTGGAGGGAGATGCAAATAGGGCTTCTGGTTTCTTGTTGTTGTGGTAGTTGCTGGTGTTGCGAGAGTTGTGATTAGAGATGTTGTTGTTGTTGCGCCTGTTGTTGTTGCTACGAGAGGGATATAAGTTGAAGTTGCCACGGTTGTAGCAGTCCCGTCCAATGTGCCCCGGTTTTTCACAAATCTGACAAAACAATCTCGGAGGGGTGGTGGCAGATTGAGAAGGCTGAGGTTGAGAGTTAGGATTGAGGTTCAGAGATGAGAAGGACTGAGCAATATTGGCGGATGGGGTGGGTAAAGAAAGAAGGCCAGAGTGGGAATGACCCAGGGTAGACTCTTCACGCAAAAGGGCAGCAATAAATTTGGTGAGAGGGAGAGGAAATTGGAGCAAACCATAGGAGGTTCGAAAATTATTATAGGACGAGTCAAGGCCTTTAAGGATAAAATTCTTCAGGTCCTGTTCTTAAACTATGTAGCCACATTCAGCAAGGTAATCGGCTAGCTTTCTCTTTTGTGCAATATAATCAATCATGGTTAATGATCCTTTTTGCAGATCTTGAAGAGAGGTTTTGAGATAATCAGCCCTAGCACTTGATTGAGCATCAAACAACTCCTCTAGAGCAATCCAAGTGCTGCGAGAGGTTGTACAGGCAATGATATAAGCAAGAACATTCTCTGAGATGTGCGAATGAAGCCAAAGGAGAACAAGTTTGTCCTTTTTCTTCCATGTAGCATGCGCAGGGTTTGGAACAGGTGTGGGAGAAGATTTTTCAGTCGTTGGTTCAGGGGTTATGTGGGTGGGAGGGATTGTGTCTTGGTGAATTAATGAGTCAAGATCAAAATCTTCGAGAGCAGGAAGCATTGTTTTGCGCCAGAAGTAGTAATTTTCATGGTTGAGTTTAATAGGAAGGGTGGGAAAATTCATTGTGGTAGAATTGTTTGATGCAGAGAGAAGAAGATTATTCAATGACATGTTGTTTGGATCTGTTGGGGGTTAGCCAATAGGGCTCTGATACCATATTAAGCTTTGAAAGGTTGCATTTCTCATTGATGTGATCAGAATTTATACAGCTTTTGGTATTATACCAGAATACAATAAAATAGGAGATATACATGCGGTCGAAGCTATACAGAGGCTATAATTAAGAAACTAAGTGAACTGATATACAGGAAGATAAAGCTATTTTCAAGGGGATAACAATGTGATAATATAATTAGTTGCTGTAGAGTAGGAGACTGCTGTTAACAGCGTTAAGAAATTTTAATCCCCTCTTTTATTCTTAGCTTTTATACTCTGTATTTTTTAGTTCTAATTACTTGTACCAAATGCGATTATAAGATCATTGTAAACGATTAAGTCATCTTAATCATCAGCTACATATAATCTTCTGGCGTAGTGTGATAAGCAATAAGCAATTAATTAATAAATGCCACATGTTCATAAATTTGAATTTATCGACTAACTTCATAGATGGAATTCTGCTATATTAGCTTTATATGGTCAATGTTTTCTTTAAAATCTGATTTCATTAACATTTTCATCCATTGGCCTATAATGGACTCAAATCTTTATGTTAAATGCAATTGTAAGTAACTAAAAGGAAGTGAAAATTATAGTTTTGCCATCAGTTATGCTTAAGCAGCCCTTGATAGTTGATACCAAAGTTGCAAGAACTAAACTGGTTAATAAATAGGTAAAGTTATTGGTTCAATAGTTTATTGATTTGATTGGTTTAACCGGAGTTTAATTGGTTTAATTAAATATTAAATAAAATTATTAAAAAAATTATATATAATTTTAAATATATAAATTCAATAATTTCTAACTTAATAAAATTTAAAATTTTACAATTTCACGTAATAAATTATCCATAATTGAATATTAGAAGTTCATAAACAATTTTAAACATCAAAGTTTATAACTAAAAACAACTAAAATGCACTTAGTGACAAACACATAATGTTCTACTATCAAAAAAAACATTAACAAACAAATTTTTAACTAATCGAAGGTGCAACTCATCACAAATCATAATTAACTCAGCAAACTCTTGCAAAAAGTTTTCAACTAATCAAAGGCGCAACTAAACAAACAGTTTAGAATTCTTGGACAGCATTGACAAAATTGTCCTGTGGTTGTTGATCATTTTGTGATTGTTCCATCTTTAACATACAACAAAAAAAAACTAAAATTAGCAAAAAACAGTAAATTCCACAGTAAAACTCTAAAATTATGAACAAAATTAACTCAGCATAAACTCCACAGTAAAACTAAAATCAGCCAACTCTACAGTAAAATCAGCAAACTCCACAGAAAATTATGAATAAAATTAACTCAGCAAACTCCACAGTAAAACTAAAACGAGCAAATTTCACAGTAAAATCAACAAACTCCACGTAAAATTATGAATAAAATTAACTCAGAAAACTAATTAACTATTATCACAGAAAATTATGAATAAAATTAACTAAGCAAACAAAATTAACTATTATCAGAGGGAGCACAAACAAGAGAGAAAGGGGATACAGCGGCGAAGAGGAAGGGGAGTGTTTACCAGCGGCCAATAGAGGAGACGGCGACACCGGCAAACACAAAAAGAGCGTGCACGAATAGAGGAGAGGAGCTACGGTGGCTGCGGGACTGCAGGGGCTGCGGTGGCTATGGGCTATGGGTTGGGGGACTATGCCGCTAGGGTTTTTTTTTTGTTGAGTTTGTTCTTTACTTCTTTCAATTTTCAGAGAGGAGAAGAGATGAGTGGGACTGGGAGGACTGGGCGTTTGGGTTGCCATTTTTAGGGTTTTCTTTTAAGTTAAAACGGCGCCATTTTGGAAGACTTCTACAAATCCGTCGGTTCACCAGTTAACCGTCAATTCGATCGATTTTTTGATAAGTTTTTTGTTAGACGGTTTTTGAGGTCAATCAAATTGTTCTGACCGGTTTTCAGTTAACCTGGTTGAACCAACTGGTCCTGTTTTATTTTTAGAACTATACAAATAGTACTTAACTTTTATTATTGACAAATTAATCCTTGAAAGATTTTAAAATGTAACAACATCACCCAACTGTGAAAGGATGACATCACAATAAATGAAAAACGCTGATGTGACCGCCGGAAAAGAACTCCGATGATGGCAGAGAACTCTGACGACGTTTCTGGTAGAAGAAGATGCAGCGGCGAGGTGCTGCCATGGCGGAGGGGATGCAGAAGGGATGCAACGGCATGTTGAAGAAAAAGAAGCGACGAACACAAAAACGCGGCGAGGTATTGCCATGACGGAAAAGGACGCAGTGGCGTGTCATGGCAGTCTAGTAAAATGGGATACAGCGGTATATTGAAGAAGAAGAATCGGCGAACATAAAGAACGCAACGAGGTGTAACGGCGTGCCATGGCGGTCTTCTTCTTCAGCTTCCATGGCATGCCTAATCTCTGCCATCATTGGAGCTCTTTTCTGATGATCACATCAACGTTTTTTGTTTACCGTGACATCATTTTTTTATGGTTAGGTGATTTTGTCAAATTTTAAAGTCGTTTAGAGACTATTTTGTCAACAATAAAAATTAAATACTATTTTATTAGCATCAAAAAATTTTGAATACTAATTTAGTATTTAACAGAAGATATTTCTATATTTTTTTCTTTAAATTAAAATGACGTATCCTCTCCAAATTATAAAAAGCTTACTACAAAGAATAAGAACGAAAAGTCTCTGTCAGTACACTCAGAAGCACCATTGAAATTGTTAAATTTATTCTTAATATATATTTTATATTTTAATATATATTTTATATTAGTGATTGATTTTAATAATAAAATAATATTTTTATCTATAATTACATTACAAAAATATAAATCTTTTAAAATTACATTAATTTTGTCCTAACATTATAGATTATGGCACAAAAGATTTATAGAATCAAATTACTTTTATAAAAAGATTATAACGGGACAAAAGTCCCTGTCTGCTAAGAAGACTAAAGTCTCTGTAGATAAAAAATTAAATAATAAAATTTTTATTTATTATTTTCATGTGAAAGAGTTTAATTTATTACTAATAATTATTTTAATATTCGTTATCTAAAATTTGAAACGATTTAACTTGTATACTTTTGATTAAATGTTAAGTCTGTTGAACAAATAAAAATAATTAATTTTTATGTTTGTTATTTAAAAATAATAATTTTTCTTTATGTATATAAAAATATAATTAGATATTAGCATAAAAAATTATATTGTTAGTTATAAAATTAATTCAAAATTAATTCTTTTTAAACAATTGAATCTTGATTTTAAGTTTTAATTATAATATTAGTATTCTCTCCAAATTATATTTAATAAATATTTGAAAGAAGAGAAATAAAAATATAGATTAGAAAGATAAGTAGTAAAAATTTAAAACTAAATAAAAAACTAAAAAAATATGTATATAATAATAATAGTTTTTATTTAAATTATATTATTTTATTAATTTTATTTTTTGTAGAAAAAAAGATAGAAAAAATAGAGAATGAGAGAAAAGAGAGAAAAAGATAAAGATGAAGACTGAGAGAGGGAGTTTGTTAATTTTAAAAGAAAAAATTATTTTAATTATAATAAAAAATATCGGATGACACATTTTGATTTGTCAAATTACTAATATAAAATATCAATTATAAATTATATAGAGAGTGGAAAGGGTAGAGAGAAATAGAAAAAGAGAGAGTGATAGATGAGCGAATTTAGGAAGAAGGTTTATTAATTTTTGAGAAAAATATTTCCTCTCAATTTTAATAAGAAAATGTCATGTGACACATTTAGTTATTAAACTAGATTATAATAATATATAAATATATAATAAATTATATATAGAGTGAGAAGGATAGAAAGAAATAGAAAAAAAAGGAGAGAGGTAGATGAGAGAATTTAAGAATGGAGTTTATTAATTTGGAGAAAAATATTTTCTCTCAAATTTAATAAGAGTATCATGTGACATATTTTATTATTAAATTAGATAATAATATGTAATATAATATATAATATAGCTATATTTCAATTTCAATTTCAATATTTCAATTTTAATTTTAATACAATTAAAGAATGTCATGTTGTACATTTTGATTATCAAATTTGTAATTAGTCATTGATAATGATATATAAAAGAGATAGAGTAGTTAAAGGAATGAGAGGGATAGATAAATGGAGAGGAAGGATGGGAGAATTCTTTAATTTTGGAGGGAAAGATTTGATTTCAAATGCAATGAGAGAATAACATGTGGTACATTTCGGTTGTAAAATTAGTAGAGAGAAGGAAATATTTCTTTAATTTTTGAGGGAAATATTTGATTTTAATTGCAATGAAGGAGTGACATGTGGCATATTTTGGTTATAAAATTAGTAAGGAAGAGGATAAAACTCTTTAATTTTAGAGGAAAATATCTGATTTTAATTGCAATAAGAAAGCCACATATGACACATTTTGGTTGTAAACTTAGTAATATGCTAGTATTTTTACCCGTAATTACATTACGAGAATATAAATCTTTTAAAATTATATCGATTTTGTTCCGACATTATAGATTATAGCACAAAAGAATTTATAAAAAATCAAACTGCTTGTACAAAAAGATCGTAGGGGACAAAAGTCTCCATCGACTAAGAAGATCATGGTCTCTGTAGATAAAAAATCAGATAATAAAATTTTTAGTTATTAATTTCATGTGAAAGAGTTTGATTTATTACTAATAATTAATTTTAATATTCATTATTTAAAATTTGAAACGATTTAACTTGTATACTTTTGATTAGGTGTTAAGTCTAGTGTACAAATAGAAATAATTAATTTTTATGCTTGCTATTTAAAAATAATATTTTTTTCTCTCTATGTATACAAAAATATAATTAGATATTAGCATGAAAAAAATAGGGTAAAAAACGTAAATAAGCCAAGGGAGCTGAGAAATTACGCAAATCCGCCAAACTAAAAATTGCTTAAGGAATATTACTATATAATTCGAACTAGGTTGGTTCGAACTATAAAAACACATAATTCGAACCAAGGTAGCTTGAATATTGATGGAACAAGTGATGCATGTAATTCGAACCTAGTAGGTTCGAACTAGGATTGAGAGTAATTCGATCTAAGTGAGTTCGAATTACACGTTTGGACGCTTCAGCAAGTAATTCGAACCTAGTTGGTTCGAATTAGTCAAAGTTTGCCTCAAATAGTCATTTTAAAATTAATAATTTATTAAAAAATTTATTAAAAAAAATTAACAATTTATTAAAAAAAATTATAAAAAAGTTATTAAAAAATTAATAATTTAAAAATTAAAAAATATATTTTATTTCATACGTTAAAAAAAAGCTAACAAAATATTTAATTACGAGACTTTTTTTAAATATTAATGAGATATCAATTCGAATTCCATACAATACTTTTTTGTCCATTTTTAATAGCTCATGAATATTTTTTAATAATTTTTTTTTAAATTATACTACAAATAATATTTTATCCTATGCAAAATAATTTTAAAAAAATGGCTTAGAAATTGTTAGGAGTACTATAAAAATTTGTAATGTTCTAATAACTTAGTAAATACATGAATGTACTCAAATTTTAAATAAAATATTCTACAAAGTCAATGATAATTTAGAAATAAAAGAAAATATTTTATTTTATACAAAATAATTAAAAAATATATTTTATTATATACAAAATAATTTTAAAAAATGGCTTAAAAGATGTTATGAGTACTATAAAAGTTTGTAATATTTTAGTGATTTAGGTAAATACATGATAAAAATATTTTTTCTTTAATTTCTAAATTATTAGTGACTATGTAGAGTATTTCTTTAATGTCCTAAGTCATTAGGACATTACATATTTTTAGAGTACTTCTAAAATTTTTTAAGCCATTTTTTAAATTATTTTGCATAGAATTAAATATTTTTTTTTTGTAGGATTGGATTTGTTACACAAGAGGATGTGCTTTTCCCTCAACTTACAATAGAAGAAACATTGATCTTCTCTGCATTCTTAAGGCTACCAACCAACATGAGCAAGCAACAAAAATATGCAAAAGTGGAAAACACTATCAAGGAGTTAGGACTTGAAAGGTGTGTTAGACAATGGTGCAAATTTATTTCCTTATAGCTTTTGCAGAACCAAAGGTAGGGGGAAAAAGTTGTTTCTCTGAATAATCTTTCGTTTAACCATAGATGTCGCCACGCGAAAATTGGTGGAGGATTTCTAAAAGGCATATCAGGAGGAGAAAGGAAGAGAACTAGCATAGGCTATGAAATTCTTGTTGATCCTTCATTGCTGTTACTTGATGAACCAACTTCAGGTCTTGATTCAACCTCAGCTAACAAACTTCTCCTCACTCTTCAAGGACTTGCCAAGGTATTGGTAACTAGAAATTAGTAATTTACTGTATCTACATACAATTTATATCAAGATGCATGAGTTATGAATGTATAGTTCAAAGTGACATATATTCTTAAATGAGTACATTTTAAGTGTCATTTGAAATAGATGCTGAAAACTATCTTTTGATTAACTTTATAGGGTGGGAGGACCATAATAACTACAATTCACCAACCATCAAGCAGAATCTTTCATATGTTTGACAAACTTCTTCTGATATCAGAAGGCTATCCTGTTTATTATGGAAAGGCTAGAGACTCAATGGAATACTTTTCTTCATTGAGATTCGCCCCGGAGATACCGATGAATCCTGCAGAGTTCTTGCTTGACTTGGCAACTGGTCAAGTGAATGACATAAGTGTTCCTCAAGAAATTTTGGGAGATCAAGAATCTTCCGAGCCTTCAAAAGCTGTTATTAAGGTAAGTTTCAATTATGTTAGTTAGTTAACTATGTCCATGTCTTATCTCATTTCTAACTTAAAGAAATGTTGATTTGTTTTCTTAGTATCTAAAACTCAAGTACAAAGAAATTCTGGACCCAAAAGAAAAGCTAGAGAACCATGGAGTGGTAAACACACCAAAACATCTTCAGCTAGCAATTCAGGTTAAAAAGGAGTGGACATTGAGTTGGTTGGACCAATTCATTATTCTTTATAAGAGAACATTCACAGCAAGATGCAAGGACTATTTTGATAAATTAAGACTAATTCAAGCCCTTGGAATTGCAATTATTTTGGGGCTACTTTGGTGGAAATCCTCAACCAACACAGAGGCTCAACTAAGAGATCAGGTAGTTCCTTTCATGATTCCTATTTTCATTTTGATTACAAAAAACTAACAGGGCCTTAACCTGAATCAACATATTTGATGCAGATTGGTTTAATGTTCTATATCTGCATATTTTGGACATCTTCATGTATCTTTGGAGCAGTATATGTTTTTCCATTTGAAAAAGCCTACATAGTGAAAGAAAGGAAAGCAGACATGTATAGATTAAGTGTATACTATGCATGCAGCACTCTGAGTGACATGGTAGCACATGTTTTCTATCCTACTTTCTTCATGATTATCTTGTACTTCATGGCCGGATTCAAGAGGACGGTTGCATGCTTCTTCTTAACATTGTTTGCAGTGCTGTTAATAGCCATAACAAGTCAAGTAATTCGCATCATAAATCAGTTCTCCCAAAAGTTTAAGCGAAAGTGGAATAACATTAATACTAATCAATGATTTTGTTATCAGGGTGCAGGAGAACTATTTGGAGCTGCAGTTATGAGCATTCAAAGAGCAGGAATGGTTGCTTCTTTAATACTAATGTTATTCCTTCTCACTGGTGGATACTATGTCCAGGTATGAACAAGATGATTGATTGTATTCAAACACTGACTTCTAGATGTTCAAACCATGAGTTTGTTTGTTATAGAAGTAGTTTACAACATTAACTGAAAAAATGATTGTATTGAATGCATGGATTCAGCACATACCAAAGTTCATGCAGTGGATGAAGTACCTTTCATTCATGTACTATGGATTCAGACTACTTCTAAAAGTGCAGTATTCAGGAGACCAACTCTATGAATGTGAGAGCATAGGAGGGTGTAGGACCCTTCAGAGTTCACCTTCATTTGACACTGTTAATTTGAAAGGTGGCTTACAAGAAGTTTGGGTTCTCATAGCCATGGCATTATGCTTCCGTTTTCTTGCTTACTTCTGCCTCCGCAGAAACATTGATGTATGCAATTATTAGTATCTTTGATGAGTGATTTGAGAATTAATGTGGTGGTTGTGGTTGTTTGTAACATGTAACATTTGAGATAAGTTTGTGACTGCAACTTCATAATTAGGAATACTTAATAGTTCCTTTGTTGAAAGCAAAATGAAAATACTGAATTCATGTATTGTATTTTACAGCTTGTAATATAGCATATAGGTACTTCAATTTACATTAATCAAATTAATGAGGGTGATTTGCTATCTACAAACTTCTCTTTTTTTGCTTCATATTATTATTTCTCAATTTAAGTCAATCTTTGCTCTCAAGACACTTGCAACCACCTATTATCAAGCATGAAAACACAACTCAAAGGAGAGGGGGAAAAAATACACAAAATGTTCTGTTTTTTTTTAAGGTGGAAATTCACATATAGTTGTCTTCATGTGAAATTGTTAGTTGAGAACTGCTAGATGGTTTGATATGTTTAATTAAATTGTTATCTAACGATTTTTAATTAGCAACTTCACATGTGAAATTGTTAGTTGAGAACTGTTAGATGGTTTGATATGTTTAACTAAATTGTTATCTAACGATTTTTAATTAGCAACTTCACATAAATACAACTGCACATAAATTTTTACAATTTTTTTTAAGTACATAATAGAGGAATAGAAGGGGGGTGTGGAGGTGGTTTGGGATCAAATCCATGTGCATGTAATGAATTAATAATGATGCTTCATTCATGCCTTGATTAAAGATAGATTTTGCCTTTTCTTCTTCTAGGATTAACTTAGTTAACAAGATGTCAGGAAGAACTTTGCATTCATTATCTATCATTAATTTGAATGCTTTTTATTAAATATAAAAAATATAAAAGTAACTCCTTTTAAATTATAACATAATCCATTGAAATTGAAAATAAAATAATTTTTTGTTTAATTATATATACATAAAACAAAATCACATAATTTCTCTCCGAAAATTTCCTTGGTACATACAAGCTTTATATCATATCCACCCCTTTTATTCATTACTTAATTGTAACTACATTCTTAACCCACATTAAATACTTCAATATACACTCAAGTTTAGGATCACTTTTTCCCAAACTATGTCTCATTAACCCACAAAGCAAAGTACCAAATTTCCCCACTATTTTCTTACTGTTGCAATGTTTTTGTTCCCTCTCTATCTTTAAAAGGCATGCAATTTTTTTTTTATCTTTTCTCACACAAAACCCCAAAACCACCATAATCATATGGTTATGTTATGATGACCTTTCATTCATTCATGACATATCCACTTCTACATTGTAATTATATCCCAAATTAAGAAATCTATCTATCTTAGTTTGACTTTTCTCTGTTTGTGTCTCTGTCTCGGTCTCTGTCTCTTACTCTGCTCTCAGAAAAACAGAGTAGCTCTGCTTCTTCCATAAACTGCAACAAAATGGAACTTGTACCCTACTCTGATTCCAAATCCGACACCAACCCACCATGGAAAGACATGTTCCGATCCGCCTCCATCAGAAAACCAACCCCGCCACCGTCTCCTCCGCCGCACGCGCCGCCGCAGCAGCAGCATCAGCAAAATTGCTCTGACCCTGATGATAAAAAACTCAACTTTTCCGGCGAAGACTCTCAGGTACGTCTCGCAATCTTCATAGCCATGGCACACGCTGGCCTCGCCTTCGCAATTATCGTTTTTTATGGTCTCTTCAAGCTTCTAGAGCAGTACCTGAAGCCTCTTCAATGGGCAGTGCTATGTTCTATCCCTCTTAGGGGAATTCAGAACGCCATTGTTGCGTTCTGGTATGAGCCATTGAAGCTTGGCCTCACCGACACCCTTCTCGCTGTCCCAATTGCGGTTATTAGGGTCTTTTTGGGTACCCTTTCTGAGATTCGAGAAGCTTCTATGAGGGTCATTCTTAGGAAGTCAAAGTCTGAAACTTTATCATCACTTGAAAGGAAAAAGCTTAGTGGGTTCTCCACTATTCTTCGGTTACTTCTATCTTTTGGTGTGTTTGTTGTTGCTTATGAGAATCTTGGTGTTGTTGGATCAATGTTAATTATTGGATTAGGCTTTGTTTTCAGCACAAAGAATGTAGATTCCACTTTGTCTTACTTTAATAGCATTAGAATTGGTGGTTTTTTCACTAGAAGGATGCTTAGGAGGTTGCATACTATTGTGGCTGTTGGGTTGATTCTTGGCATGATTGTTGGGTTCTTGGTTGGGTTGATATTCTTCTCTTATAAGATTGGAGTTGAAGGGAAAGATGCTGTGGTTTCGCTGAAAGTGCATGTGGAAGAGAGCAATTATGCTGAGAGAATTGGTGTTAAGAAGTGGATGGATGAGAATGATGTTCCTGGGATGGTAGATAAGTACACTGCTCAGTTTTACAGGACAGTGTCTGATCAGGTTGATGGATTGGCAATGCAGTACAATATGACCGAGTTCGTCAATGGTCTTAAGCATTTTGTGATAACTAGTAGCAGTGCTAACACTTCAGGGTCTTCAACTGAGTTGTTGACCCCTTCGCCTTATACGGAAAAGTTCTTGAATTTGAAGGATCGGGTAGCAAATAGGGAATGGAGTCAGATCTATGCAGAAGTGGATAGCATTTTCCAAGAGCTTGTAATCACTCGCGAGGATTTGGTTGAGAAGGCAAAAGGGTATGCCGTCAAGGGAATGGATGTAGGTCAAAAGGTTTTAGCTAGCAGCACGAATGTGCTTGGAAGTGGCACAAAGTTCTTTATGTCAATTGTAAATTCCATAGTTTCTGGTGCTGCTGAGATCTTCAATTTTGTGTCTCAGACAGTGGTTTTTTTCATGGTTTTGTATTATCTCATAACATCTGAATCTGGTGATGTGACTGAACAAGTTATGTACATGCTTCCACTTCCAAAATCGGCCCGGCTCAGATGTGTAGAAGTGTTAGATAAGGCGATTTCCGGAGTACTTTTGTCTACTGCTGAGATTGCATTCTTCCAAGGGTGTCTGACTTGGCTTCTATTCAGGCTATACAGAATACATTTCTTGTATGTGTCAACTATGCTTGCCATCATAAGTCCACTGCTGCCGATATTTCCAAGCTGGCTCGCAACAGTTCCTGCTGCAATACAACTAGTGCTTGAAGGCAGATACATAGTCGCCATTGTCCTATCACTTGTTCACCTTTACCTCATGGATTATGGGGCAAATGAGATACTAGAAGATGTGCCTGGCCATAGTTCATATCTTACTGGAATGAGCATCATTGGGGGAATGGCATTGTTTCCATCAGCTTTAGAGGTAAATTGTTACCCTCCATGGTTTGGTTCATATCTTCTTTTTTAAAATTTAAGACTGGTTTTCATGTGTGATTCGATTTTGTTGTATCAAACACTTACCACTAAGCCAAAACATCTAGTGTATGTGAAATTGTGAATCCCACAACATTATCACATTGACTAAGTTATTGTTCTGCAGGGAGCTATAATGGGGCCATTGATAACTACAGTCATTATTGCTCTGAAGGATTTATATGCTGAATTTGTTTTGGAACAACCAAAGGACATTGCCAAGACAAAGGAAGATTAGACCATAACCTGTTTATATGACAGTATTCATTTCATTTTGAGTTGAAGGTTTCTGCATCTGCAAGTTCATTATTGTTCTTATCCATTCTGTTTATGGATCTTGTTCCTGAGTTCCTGATTTGTTTGTAATTTATATTCTTTATCTGTATCATTCATTAGATTATTTGTGAAGTTTGTAACTGACAAAATAGGACTTTTATTTTGCTCTTTCTATTCTCATCCATTTTTAGATGTCATAAAATTACTCTTCACTTGGAGGCAGTGTTTGATAATTGTATATTCACTCCAAAATTGTTGTATTCCTATAAAAAAATTTTCTTATTCGTTGTACCCCAATAAATAAATATATAAAAAAAATTTAGAACATGTATTAGATGAACTTGTTGGAAATATAATAGTACCTTTTTCAAGCACAAAAAGTTTGTTATATACTTTTCACAAATTTCATATTTTGATAAAGGAATCAAAGAATCAAGTTAATTGATGGCATAAAGAAAAGGATAACAGCTTGGAATTGCAGCTGGAAAATGGAGTGAGCACTGAGCATTGACATTCTTGAGTATATATTATTACAGAGAAAAGGTATTCATTATGGAAAGTGGTAGTGTCTAATAATTAAAAATATTTTATGTGACATTAATTAATTTAGTATCTAAAGAAGCATAGCACAAGAAACACATGGGAACATAATTATCAAGCAATTAATTTTCTTAAAATACTAAATTATTAGATTAGTGATTCAATCGGTAGATCACTGAATAAATTAATTAAATCAAAATTAATTTAATATATAAAATATAAATTAAATATATGTATATATTTTAAAAATTAAGGGTTTGATTTTCTAATTTTTCGGTCAAATTAATTGATTTATTTCAGGTTTAATAATAGTATGGGATTGATAACAAAGTCTTAAACGCACATAAACTTTTTCTTAAAAAAGTACATTATAGTTTGGAAAAGCTATAAATTATTATTTGAGTGAGAACAAAAATTCTTGTAACTTTTGCTAAAGAGAAGTCTAGAGTAATAATGAGTTAAGTTTCTTGTTAAGATTTGAGAAGTTTCTACTCCAAAATAATGGAACCATAGATATATAGATGGGGATAAAAAACTTACCAATGTGAAATTTCGCTTTTTAATTTGGATATGGAAGTAAAGGCGGTGTTGGACTCGCATATGGAAAGGAGAAGTGCTTCACCTCGTTGTGGGATTAGAGGAATTAGAACTCGGACCTGCGAGTTGTGTTCCTCAAAACAGACAGTCCGAGTTGCGTGTTTCAGATTTGATCCCCATAACGTTCAAAAATTTTATCCAGTACAAGCAAAACGAAGGGTCCGAATTGAGTGTTTCAAATTTTAAATCCCACCAGCTGTAAATCGGACCATGCGATTTGTGAAGCAAAATTTCATGACAAAAAAACTCGCATGATTCGAGTTGTTCTACTTTGGATCAGAAAAATCTGTCTCACATTTTTGTCTTGTACGCCATAACTCCATATCTGAGAATAGCACACCCAAGTCTTCCATATCCATAAAATTGAGCCTGTGAAATTTTTCCATAATTTAATTATATTTTCGATATATCTTTTTTTATCATCAACTTTTCGCCTTTTATATAGGTTTATTTTTCTAATATAATAGTAAAAAGAAAAAAATTAAGATCACATATTATAATTCAAAATTTTTATAATTTTTTAGAAAAATATATAAGGTAGTCTAGAATTTTTTATTTTAGAGAAGTTACTCTAGAACTTTGTTAATTAATAATTAATAAAAGTTCTTAGAGGGAGACTTAAGAGGCATGAGTCATGCTATTCCATACTTTTTTTCTTAGTAATCACCCTTTTCCCTTTAACTTTAAAGCCTCTTGATTTCATCTAAATAAATTAAATACATAAAAAACACAACATAGAAATTATATAATATGTGTACTAAAAATCAGTATATATTTATTCATATTATTTTATAGAATAATCAAACTTATAATAAATTAATAATTAAATTTGTTTATAATAATATAATAAAAAATTATAAAATATCAATTACATATATATTTCTATACACACTTGATGACTAATTTTGTTTTATAATTACAAAAAGTGTGATTAATTGAAAGATAATAACGTTAGAAAGACTTCAATTGTTCCCATTTCATTTCATATGAATATTATATTTTTGTGGAAATTCAGGTTCGTCGACTTTATGTGAAGTTGATAATTAAGAATCGTTAGATAAAAATTTAGTCAAATCAGTCAAACTATCTAACGACTCTTAACTATCAACTATTCAACTTTACATGAAGTCGACTGTACCTGAATTTTCATCGATATTTTTTATGAAAGTGATTTTTTTCCTTTGCAAGATATGTAAATAATAACACGTTGCACCTCTCACCGGCCATGTAGGGTCAAATTGGATTCAAATACATATCGTAAGCATAGCTTAAAGCCTTAATCAACTTTAATTATATGGTTTTTCTTTGAAATATGGTCACTTCACCAATATTTTGGCAATCCTTTAATGGTTAACATATGATCGAATTTTAGTCGTTCAAGTAACTTGCTTCTAAAAAAGAATAAATAGAATTGGTCTTATTATATATATTATTATTCT
Source organism: Arachis hypogaea (assembly GCF_003086295.3). Classification (NCBI taxonomy): domain Eukaryota; kingdom Viridiplantae; phylum Streptophyta; class Magnoliopsida; order Fabales; family Fabaceae; genus Arachis; species Arachis hypogaea. The sequence goes on along the minus strand of NC_092042.1, from coordinate 1,255,456 downwards.
ATGGATATAATATTCCACATCTTATTTTCATTGACGTGTTAGCATCTTTTTTGTGAATTTGTGATGAGGTGTGACCTTTTGATGTAAAATTGTGTTAGTATTAAAATTGATGGAACCATTTTTATATATTAGAAGTTAATATTGACATTATGAAATTGATTTCTCTTTTCGATTTTCATGTATGAAATTTGCAAGAAATTATAGTACAATTTGTATCCACACCATATATTGAAAAATTTGAAACAATAAATCCTAGAGTTTGACTCTTATATATATTTATACCTTTCAATTTCTTTGGTCTCAAGTTTAGACTCGCCAACATTTGATTTGGAATTCTTGTAGCAAAATAGAAAATGGGGGTATGAATGAAGGAAAGCTTAGCTTTGCTCAACAATTTGTTTTATAATTTCTAATAACTTGCTATTTAATTGTCCATTTTGTAATAATTGCTCATCAAAATGTACAAGAATTTGATTTTGATTTGGACATCGTTTGCAATTATATTATGTGTGTACAAAAAATTAATTATTAAATTAGTCGTGTATAAAAATATATATTAAAATATAAAATATATATTTATAAATAAATATATAATGACTAATTTGATAATTGTTTTTTTTTTGTATATGTATAATATTTTTGTTTTATTTGATTCTTATTTATTATTTTTTTATGTGTATAAGTTGCTCTCATTTTTGGTAGACCTACTTGCTCATACATTAATTAGATGAGATAGACCTATCAAGTTGCTTGATCCCACAAGTTAGTTTTGATGGTAGATTTGGCACTTCCTACTTATTATCTAATAAGATTAAAGCTTAAACAAGTCAAATTTGTTATCATGTAACTAATAATCTGCCTGCCAAACACATCTTCAAAGTTTAGGTACTTATATATAGTTTGAGTACTTAGGTTCTTATTCTTTTATAATAGATTTTAAATTTGACCCTTGGTTTTTTATAGCTTTAAATTCTTTTAGTTATATTTTTTTTAAATTAGGAGTGAAACTCGAATCCGAAACCTTTAGGTGAGGAGAATAAGGAGATTATACTATTTGAAATATAGCTCGTTGGTAAATTCTTTTAGTTAGATTATAAAACTGAAAAAAAAAAGATGTATGCAAATTTCTAATATTATTTATTGTTGTTTATAATATAAAATTTTTTATTTATTTGAATAAATGGTTATGTTTTACCTAATAAAATTAGATAAGGATATATTATAAAGACTTGACGATGAAAATTTATTCAACTAGAGATATGATTAAATTTTCTAGAAAAATAAAAAGAACTCAAATTATAAAGACTTGAAGTACATTCAATACTATATATACAATAAAAATAGACATGAGTTTTTACCCCATATTATATACCATTGTATAAAAAGTATAAATTAATATAACTGTAATCTATCACATTTTTGGAAAGTTCCAAAGTCACTCCAAGTCTCCAAACACAAATATAGTGCACACAATTATTTCTGTTAATTAACTAAACAAGTAAAAAGAAAGAGGGAAAAAAAAGCCTCCATTGTTGGATGGTAGTGGCTAAATATGCAGAATTTAGGAGCAATGATTCCTAGAAATAAGGAGGGGCCACACTATAATCGACTATGTAGTTGTAGTTGGATTAGGTGGCCAACCTTTTACCATATAATCCCAAAAAAGATCAACAGTACCTGCTATAATTCAGATCAATTTTCTGCTTCATTTATTATTATTATAATTACTCTATTAGCCTCTATAGTTTCGAAAAATTTTCAATTAGATTCTTATACTTTTTTTTTAATTAGATTCTTGCACCAAATTTTTTTTAATTGAATTCCTATATTTTTTTTTCCTTTTATTTGAGTCCCTATACCGATTTTTTTTTTAATTGGGTTCCTATATAATTAAGTCAATTACTACTAAAAAAGACCTAATTGAAAAAAAATTGATACAGAGATCCAACTAAAAAAAAATATATAGAGACCTAATTAAAAATTTTACAAAACTATAAAACTAACAGGATAATTAAACCTTATTATTATTATTATTATTATTATTATTATTATTATTATTATTATTATTATTATTATTATTACACAAAAAAGAAGGGATTATTAAATCAGTTGTGTGTATAAAAATATATTAAAATATAAAATAAACATTAAAAATATATAAATATATGTTGATTTGATTTATTAATTAATTTTTAGTGTATATATAATAATTTTTATATAGATTATTGAATAAACAATTATATTATATATAAAAAAATATTAATTATTAAATCAACTACTTATAAAGAATATATATTAAAATATAAAATATATATTAAAAATATAAAATAATATATATTTATACAATTTTTAGTATACACAGCAATATTTTTATATAAATTCTTGAATAAAAAACCACCACTTAGCCATGCTAAAAGTTGTTAGGGCAAAAGAGGAGCAGTTCATATTCAAAGATTCAATTAAAAAATAAGAGTGATTTTAATTTCAATGAATAATTTGTAAATTTTTCGGAAAAGTATTCAAAGAATCTAAAAGCTTGATTTAGATTTACTTCAGCTTTTCAAAAATAAAATAATAACAATAAATGTTAATTAATTAGTTTGCTATTTGGTAAGTATGATGAACAAAATTTAAATGATATCTTTTATAAATAAATAATTAAAAAAAAGTATAGAATACAAATATATTATTTGTTAATTTATTGTTAATAATAATTAATTATTATATTTTAAATATATATATATAAAGAGATATATTTAAAAAATATATTTATAAAGATATTTCTATTAAACATAATTATAAAAAAAATATTTTTATTAGATATATTTATAAAAATATTTTTATTAAATTTAAATATAATTATAAATAAATATAGTTATAAACAAGAATTAATAGAAGTTGGTAGAAATATTATTGACAGCGGAATGAAATAATTAAATATCCAATAATCTTTTCCGCAGCAGACATATATGCATGAGAATATGAGATGAGATAACTTTGAAGCCTTATCCACTTGTATTCAAAGGTCATCAACTTTATGTTTAATATATCATCAAATAACAAAAAATCTCTACATCTGTCTTAATTTTGTAATATTATTAATTTATTATTGAGAGAGAGAGAGTTAATAAAGTTGTGAAACATATTGAACTTCAATTGCTTTCTCAACTTTGCTTCTTTTTCCTTGCATTAAATAATTATAAGCATATATAGCCCTTTGAGGAAGTTGGCCAACGGTTAACTTCCCTCCAAACAAACCCTTTGTGATTCCCTTGGAATCAAAGCAAAGTTTCAGACTTTCACATAGTTTGATACTTGGTCACCTTTCTGAAACCCAAACCTTACCTTCCTATGACACATGCTTCATACCATCCTCTTACCCTTCTAGAATTTGTTATATAACACTCTTCTTCAGCTTTCCGTGCACCATGTGTTTGATGAAAGGTTCATGTTGTTGAAGCTTTGGTTTTGTGTTTGAGGATACTGGTTTTGTTTTGTTTTGTTGCTGAGTTTAAGGCGGTGAAGAGTGTAGACCCCATAAAGGGGAAGTTTGAATCAAATATTCAAGGTTCTAGTTCCATCCCAAAGCAACTCTGCCACCTGGGGTGCTTCAGTTTCAAGTTCTCATGAAGTAAAGCTAACACCTTTTGGAATCAGTTCCTGGGAAAAGATTCACATAGAAGACTTTATCCCTTATGCATGCCTTTTTTACAAGTTTACATGGATTCTTAACATATAGAGGCAAAAGGGGTATTCAGGATTCTTTTTTCGTTTCATGTTTGTAGAATTTGTGAGGATTTGATTCGAGTGCAGAGAGAATATATATATACACATACGTTTCCAATGAATTCTAGGTGCTTCCTTCCACAAGAGTCCTTATTCATCAACTCTGGCAGCATGGCTTCATTTTCTTCAAATTCTGCAGCAGCAGCAGCAGAAGATAGCAGGGTGAATAGTACCAGAAACCGGCCTCTTCCACGTGCCACCCCGCCTTCGTTTTTGGTTCAGACGGCGATGAGGGTATCGAGAGCAAGATGGTTTACCTTCTTGAGAAGAGTGTTCCATTACCAAAATGGATCAAGGTCAAACCTTGGCTCTAATCCTTTCAATACTAGAACATGGATGATGATGGAGTTTATAGCTTTAGTGGTTCAGATAATCACTATAACATTCACTTTGGCTATTTCAAAAAAGGAGAGGCCTGTTTGGCCTATGAGGATTTGGTCAGCTGGTTATGATATTGGTTGTTTTCTTAATCTGCTTCTACTTTATGGCCGGTACCGGCAAATTTGTGCAACTCAAGGAGATGTTCTTAGCTTTTCTGATATTGAACAGCAGAGAAACAATGAAGAAACCAGGTATCATATGAAATTCTATCTTCAAGAACTTCATTTCAGTCAATTTTTTCATTAATATAATTGGTGATAGTATTTACTTTTTACTGATAATTTATAGGTTACTAATTTCTTGGGCATGCTTAAGAATTCGCTAGAAAATGTTGACACATCGTTTGTTTTTTGGTTATTCATCTCAAACTTGTTATATATTTTTTCAAAAGAAAGAATTGCTCTCTAAATTGATTATGAGTTATGACACACCAAAAGAACCAATTAAAGTGTTAAAAGATGGAAAAGTTCCAACAAATCAGAAAGTTGTTTCCATTTATAACCTTAAAAAGAGCTTGTAGGAATCAAATACCCTCTTCCATACCTCACTTTATTGTGATCAGTTCATGCTGTTTAATATTTAAGCAATAGAATGTTTTTATTATTGTGAATAAATTATCTGTAAAATGAAAAGCAACTCTTTAAGCAGAAGTAAATTCAAGTTTATGACCAAATTTAACAAAAGCAAAACACAGAGAAGAAAATCAACCTTTAGGTTTAAAATGCAAATTCGCCTCTTATTAATCAGAAAAGGGTGACAAATTAGTCTTTTCGACTTTTCATACAAAATCTGTACAATATGTATTTTCAGAAGTCACTTATTTTATTTTGATTAGAGGACAATTACTTTCTAGCCATGCTCCTTTTTTTGGTGAAATCTGAAAATATATATAGTCTAATTTTCATTGTGCTATGCAGTGTATACAGGATTTCCCACTTGATGAACAAGTGCAGGACTTCACTTGAGCTTTTCTTTGCAATTTGGTTTGTGATGGGAAATGTTTGGGTCTTCGACTCACGTTTTGGATCCTTTATCCAAGCTCCAAAGCTCCATGTTCTTTGCATCACACTGCTTGCATGGAATGCAATATGCTACTCTTTCCCTTTCCTTCTGTTTCTGCTCCTGTGTTGCTGTGTGCCTCTAGCTAGCAGGCTCCTTGGCTACAACATGAACATGGGATCTTCGGACAAAGGAGCATCTGATGATCAAATCTCACAACTTCCAAGTTGGAGATACAAAGAATCACATACAAAGTTAGAGTTAGGCAACAAGGATTTCGAAGGCAGCGAGAAGTTGATCAACGAGGACTCAGTAAGTGGCACCAATATTACATGCATGCATACATACATGTTTGATTTGATATATAGTTTGGCTATGTTTGTTTGAGGGATAGGAGGTAAAAATTTTCACCCTTTTTTACTCTCAAACCGAACATACTCTTCTCATAAAGTAGAGATTCATGGATAAATACAGTTCTAACAAGGTCTCATTACCTTTATTGTGAATATGTTTAAATATGAGGTGCTAGAATAATTTTTTATATATTTAGGCATTTATATAGAATTGACAAGTTTGTTATTTTTCTGGTGTGCTTGCAGGAATGCTGTATTTGCTTAGCCAAGTATAAAGATAAAGAAGAAGTTAGACAATTGCCATGTTCCCATGTGTTCCACCTTAAATGTGTGGATCAATGGCTAAAAATCATATCATGTTGTCCTCTTTGCAAACAAGGACTAGAGAAGTAGATAATTAGAAATAGCTGATACAAAAGTTCAAGAGGACCAATATTATTTGGTCATATGTATACTCTTGAGATGGTTACCTTCACAGTTTTTTTTTTTTTTCTATAATATACTTTATTTGGTTCACTTGGGTGAGTTTTTGTATATATACAGATAGCTCACCAGTGACCAAAAACTACACTTTACTGTAATACTCTGTTTTAAGGAATGAATCCCCATAACTTTCCAAATTTGTGAATTTCCTGTGCATTATTTTTTTTCCCTGTAGTATTATCTGAAAATTCTGTATTGAAATAGTGAAGCAAATATATTATATTAGTTCCAAATAATCAAATTTCCTCTATTTTCTTATATAGTGAAATTTTGATATGGCTAGCAAGATCATATATAATTTCAATTATACCATATAAATTAAAGATATCCATTTTGTAGTTTACCAACCCTAAATTTAGCATCAAATATAAAATGTTACCAAAATGGTGGAATTAGGCTAAAATTTTAAAAGGGAAAAAAAATAATAAAGCTACACAAGGGTTTAAAAATAGTGAAGCTTTCACAGATATCACAAAATCAAATTAGACAATGAACTTAAATGTTCAAAGCAAACAAAGTATATAGAATATATTTTCCATGTTTTCCAACTAGGTTGGAGATCATAAAAGTTACCAATGTGTTGGGAAAATGACAGCAAGGACCTCATTTTTGTGGTCAGTGTTTGGACTAAAGAAAATTGTGGTCACAGATTGTTTGTTGAGAAATAGCCACTATTTTTGTAACATTTCAAACAGCAAAGACCCCAAGATTTTTTGTTTCTCAACTTGATTCTTGCTGGAATTCTATTGAGACACAAATCCTATATATATGCATATAAAATCTAAATCATTCTATTAAAGCAATCAATCAATTATTCTTCATTACAATATTCTTTATTGGAAATGGCTCCTCCAACGAATAGGTATGTTTGCACATGTATCTCTTATTTGTGTCTTCAATAATCAACATTGTATCCTTTGAATAATTCTTTTGCCAAACATGCATGATCATAATTACAAATCATGTTATTGAAGAAACATAATGTTTATGTATATTAGCATTTCAATCATGTATGGTAGCACCTCTTGAATTTAGAGTTTCTTGTTTCACAAGCAACTCAAATATAATGATATAGACATGTCCAAAAACAAAACAAAACTAGGATATGGATAGAACATTATATGATATTTCAATGTAAAATTTCCAAAACTTTTTGTGATGAATTGGTATGGCTGATTAAGGAAGCATTATTATGAACATAGGAAAAATTTGGATACAATAGAAGTGAAAAAGCCTCCTAGGTTGAATATGGACAACAATGTCCATGATCTCAAGAACAAGAAGTCGCCATTGCCATTGCAAATGCCATCACCATCACCATCACCATTGGGACAATCTCCTCTGCCTTCGCCATCACGATTAGGACAATCTCCTCTGCCATCACCATCACCATTAGGACAAACTCCTGTGCCGGCCACCACAAAATCTTCTAGTGGAAAGTTTGAGTGTCTATGCTCACCAACCACACATGCTGGCTCCTTTAGGTGTAGGCACCACCGTGCCAAGGAGGCAGAGATGCGTCGCGCAATGTCTGTTGATAGCAACCTCTCTGCATTAGGATCCAAAAAGATCACCAACCCAATAGTCTAAGGGTGAATGAAGCCTTAAAGAAGCTATATGGTGTTCTTCTTCATGTATGCCTTTAGCTTTTCAAGGATTTGAAGATTATTTCCTTCAAGAATTAAGTTCTTCATTCAATTATGTGCTGCAATTGTTCATTCTTTTAACTCAAAATATTAGTTACAATGTTTTGGTGTATTTGATTTTATGGTACAATACTCCATTCTTATGTTTTAAGCATTCATTATAATAACTACTATATTCTATATTACAGAAAAAGAAAAGAAAGAAACTATATAGAGACTACATTAAAATTGAGGACACAAAAATAAGAGAGAGAAAAAGAGCAAGAGCATGAGCATGAGCTTCAATTATTATTTTTAAATAACAATAAAGAAATAGTACTCAACAAAGGTCTGTGTATTTTAATCTTTGACAGGGTATGGTGATGGCAACAATATTAAAATATTTTAGAGCTTAAACTTACAATATTTTTTGAATATATGAATATAATCAATATATCTTATAATTAATGATTATATATTTGTGGTCTAGACAAGATATAATTTTTTATCAATAATCGTTTCTCATAATAGAATACACCTTTGGAATCATTGGCCCTTATGCTTCATTCTTGTCTCCCCACCAAACAGTCCTGTTGACTGCTAGTTGGGCTTGGCCCATTTTGTTTGGATTCAAATTTCCTTCTTCTTTTTTTCTTAATACAAATTTGAGTTCATTAAAAAAGAATTTAGTAAACCAATTTGGGTTGGTCACTGATCAACTCATTTGTCTGCTTAGCTAACGACAAATCTTTAAATGGAGTTAAGATTCGCGACGAAAAATTTGGATTCTCTAAAGTTTGAATTTCACTTTAGAGAGTAAAGTGTGATTTTTCACCATTTATTTCATAGGTAGGACCAAGAGAAAATATGAGAGAGAAATCATTCAAGAGTGAGAGATCATACTATATCCTCTAAAGTGAAAATTCAAAATTTAAAAGATTCAAATTCCACGACAAATTAGTCTTTCACCTTTAAATAAAAATGGATCTATTTTTTGAAGCAAAATTCAATCAAATGCTAATCTAAAGCAAGATCCGCTCTTTGAAGGGAAAAAAAGGGATATATTCTTTGAAGTAAGATCCAATTTTGTTATTTTTACTTGCCATTCATCAATATTTTAGAGTCATAAAGATGCATTTTTATTGATTAATTTTTGAGAATATAAATCATGATACAAAACAATTATCATTTAGTTGTTAAAAATTATATCTAAATTTATAATTTAAAAGTTCTAAATTCAGCCTTTAACAACAATCCTTTTAAAAGGTACCTTATGATCAGAAATAATCCTAAATCTCAACAAATAGGTGATGTTTTCATAGTCACCTTCCTTCAATCCTTCTCTTGGGACTGGCTTCTCAATTATTGAAGCAAACCAAAATGATTAAAAAAAGGTACCATAATGATCAGAAATAGTCCTAAATCTCAACAAATTCACCAATAACTTGATAATGACCTTAATAGGACACACTAAAATAGGTTAAGGTCTTTATTAATTATTGTCTTCCCATCCAAAAAAGAAACCATAACTACATATCATTTTGCTCTTTCTTTCTTTCATTATGGTCAAACTTATTAATAACTCTCAGTTCCTACATATATTCCCCATTTCTAAGGTTATGATTTTAAACCATGAAGAAGTAGAATTTTTTTTTTTTTGTGATTTATGTGGTAGGTTTTCTATTTCCCTATACATATCATTTGCATCAAGTAGTTGTCACCTGCCAGTTGAGTCACACTATCATTTTCTTAACTTGCGTGTTGAAACATTGTTTTAATATAAAAGGTAATTAACAAAGTGGTTTTACTTGTATGAATAATAATAATAATAAGAGAAAATGTCATTCCTCTCCCCTGAGAGATGTTAAAATGACACTCCCCTCCCCTCTATTTATAAAATATACATTCCCCTCCCTTATAATCTTTAAAAAAATCCCTCTTTAATCCATTTTAAATTTTGTGTTAACTAATGTTAACTTTATTCATTTTTTTTTGAAAAACAAAATTATTTTTACAAAAATATCCTTTAGTAAAAAATTTTATTTTTTTGTCATTAAATTTTCCTTACTACAATACCCTTTAATAAATTATTTTTTTATTGATTAAATTATATTTTTACTAAAATATTTTTAAAAAATTAATAATTAAATTATTTTTTCTAATATACCCTTCAATAATTTTTTTGAGAGATTACATAATTTGAGAGATTACATAATTCAAGAGAATTTTAATATAATAAGAGTGAAAAATGAGAAAAGAAAAGTGACTGCTATTTGTGCTTCTGAAGGTTGTCCTTGGAGGATTCATGCTTCTCCTTCTCCAGATGGTATTGCTTTTATGATCAAGAGTTATGAGCCAAGGCATACTTGTATTAAAAAATCTGAGAAGAGAAATGCTAATTCTACATGGATAGCAAAAAAGTTAAAACAATCTTTAAATGCTGATCCAAATATGAGCTTAGTTAGTAATCTGGAACGGAATTTGAGGGAATTGGAATCCTAACTCAGAAATTGAGTTTAGTTAGTAAATAAATATAAAGGGATAGTATGGTAAATTAGAATATTAATTTTATTGAATAAAATATTTAATTTTTTTAAATGAAATATTCTGTTAACATTTTTAACTAAATGGATTAAACTGTACATTTTACAAATAGAGGGGAGTGTCATTTTAGTATCTCAGGGGAGGGGAGTGTCATTTTCCCTAATAATAATAATAAACAAATCAAATTGGATTGGTTTAGTGATTAACTCATTAATCTACTTAAGTAAATATTAGGGTTCGAATTTCGTCTTGTATATATAGTAACTTATTGGCTAATGACAAACTCTTAAATAGAGTTTCGATCAACGATAAATTAGTCTTTGACCTTGACTTACTAAGAGATACTATAGAAACCAATAATAATAATAATAATAAACAACTACTCAGATTAATTGAAATTAGAAATTATTTTTAACGATATTATGTGTTTTTTTTTGGGCGCCATTAAATTGAAAAAAGATTTTTTTCTAGTGTGTTTGACAAATTTCTAATAGTAAAAGTAAAAGTATTAGAAAAATAAAAAATATATCTTTTTTAAGAAGTTATAATTTACAACTTCTTTTTAAAAGATTTTTTTTTAAAAATATATTTTTTACGTAATAAATAAACAAAAAAGTACCTTTATCTTATTTTTATCCAAACATAATTGATAAATAAAAATATCTTTTTACCTAAGATATCAAACATAAAATCATTTTTACTTTTATAAAAGATCTTTTAAACAAATATCATTTAAAAAAAGATTAATTTTAAGAATGACGCCGAAACAACCCCTATAAAAAACAGTGCAACAAAATCAACTACAACATATTTTGATTAAGATAGAATTTGATTTTATTTAATGTAATTTAATTTTATTTTATAGATAAAAGATAAAACAGTTTAAAAATATTCTTTTATATCTTCCCCCCCAAATTTAAATAAATAAAAAAATCCAAACTCAAAATCTCATTCAAAAGAAAATATAGAAAATCTTATCTTACATACTATTTATTTTGTGTGAGAAAATAGAAAAAAAAAAGATATATATTATTATTATTAGTATTGGAATATTATCTGTCAGATGAGATAGTGAGTTGCATTCCAAGGTGTACTCTTATCTGTCATCATCATCACCTTCCTCAATCCTCACACAAAAAAAGGATTCATTCGCATTCCATTCTTCCTCTAATTTGTGTCTCTGTTTGTGTTGCAGACACCAAAGCCAAACAGAAACATATTCACAACGCTTTTTCTCTTTTCCCCACGCTTTATAACTCTATTCCCCACGCTTTTTTCTTCTTAGCTTCTCTCTAATTCGCCGATCGATCATCTTGCCTCCAAGGTGAGAACTTTTTCCATACCCACTTCACCTTTTTCGTTCTATTAGCTCTGGAATCATAGAACGTAACTGATTTTCATGAATTTTGACGTCGGGTTCTCGAGATTTTCTTAAATTTCCCATCTTTTTGTTCCTTCGCGTCGGTTTCTCTATTCTGTATGTAGATCCGTGAGTTCATTTACCTTTCATACGTGTTTGTGTTTGGGAATTTTGCCTTGAATTCTCATAATTTAACCTCCTTGAATTTTGCGAATTTCAAATAATTATTCTTTGTTTTTCTTTTTAATTCACGGGCTAGATTCAGTTTTGAATTTGGAATTGCTATACTGTGATTCTGACATGTTTTGTGTGTGATGAAGCTAGATTGGGGAGGGAGGGAGGGGGTGGGGGGGACCATGGATCCGTGCTTTAACTCATTGGAAAAGTCAATTTCATAGATCAGTGGCGCTTGGCTGGATGAGAGTGATTTTTTGGTTTGTGGCTTTGTGAATTTGTATTAGATATTAATGGTACTTAATTTATTGGTTGAGCTACTTTAGTACAAGGATTAAGTGTGTTTCAGGCCTCAAGTTTCAGGTTCTCTGTTTGTTGTAGTAAGTGTTAGTTATCAGTTTTGATTGCAATTAGGATTCACCAAGTGGAATCTAGGGGCCTTTTACAAACGTTTGGAACGATTTAAGGAGTTTGAGGCTGTTGCAGGTTTAGAAGATGAATGGTTCTACTTCAGTTTTGGATTTTGTATTGAAAACTAGCTTAATTTTGCAGGCTTTTGGTATCTGACAATCTAACCTGAAGCTTTATTTAGTTGCATGCATGAGTTCCATTGTAGGGTTTGAAAGTTATTTGTTATTCTACACATGTTGCTGGTCTTCTTTCTTCTCTCTTCACTATAGTATTAGTTCTAAACTTAAGTTTTCACCTGTTTTGTGCTGTAATTCCTGACTTTAATATGTATGTATGTATGTATGTACATGTGTGGATTTGAGAAAACTCCCCTTGCAGTGCAAAATGTGATTGATTGCATGTGGTTGGAAGAAAGTAATGCATAATTTTCAATCCTTGAGAGTGATGTAATTAGTAATTTGAAATTATGTTTTAATCCAAGTTAGAGCACAGATCTTTTTTTTTTTGGGGGGCGTTTTTGTCTTTAATTATTTTCTCTATAGGTTTTTTTTTTCTTGTAATTCTGAAATTGGAATATATTGTTCCCAGTGGTTCCTCCAAATTAAGATATCTTGGCATTTGGATTGATTAGCTGAAAGTTGGAAATGGTTAAAAGGTTAGCTGGCCCTACACCCACCAATGATTTCATTAGGAAAGAACTAAATTAAATATCTAATTGATTTCTTTTTGGAACAGTTATGGAGTATTTTGATTTACAACTTGGAAAGATATCATGTTGCAGTGCATAGAGGGATTGAGGCATCTATTTGCTCCTCTTTTACGGTGTTGTGACCTTGATATATATAAACAGTCAAGAGGCCTTGAAGATCCTGAACTCCTTGCAAGGGAGACAGTGTGTATGCATCAAACTTACTATGTGATTTGGATACATTTACTGTTACTTCTGTGTTGTTATGAATGAATCTTTGATTTGGATACACATGCTTCTAAAATCTAGTATCTTGATTTATTCCCTTTAGACTTTGAAAATATTTGATTGGAATTGATGAACAAGAAAAGAAATGAAACCACACAGATGATATTTATATCTAATTTGTTTCTGTTTTCTAACATATGTCATGCTACTACTTGTGAATGGATGCACGTTGCTTGAACCGTTGATAACTAACTATTTTTCTGCAACTGTATGCAGTTAGCGTAAGTGAAATCGAAGCACTTTATGAGCTCTTTAAGAAGATCAGCAGTGCCGTGATTGATGATGGGCTGATTAACAAGGTTAGATTTCTCTCTCATTTGATGACTTGTGCCTTGCACATACGATTATGTCAATGACCTTCTATACCTATACCTTTTATGAAAAAAAAATGTTTTACTTGTCATTCTATACGAAACCATGAATTCCATTGTTCGCCTAGGTCTTTTGTATCCCATCATAAGGGATTTACCATTAAAATATCTACCAGATGTTATACTTACTTGCATTTCCCCATAACTTTAATACATATATATCATTTGCAGGAAGAGTTCCAATTGGCATTATTCAAGACGAATAAAAAAGAGAGTTTATTTGCTGATCGGGTATTGCTTACTTCTTTTCATTTGTTTCTAACTTCTTAAACCATGAAGATCTGTTTCCTTGATCTGATTATGGTTAGTATCTCATATGAGCTTCTCAATCTGTTCTCTCTTAGGTATTTGATTTGTTTGACACAAAGCACAATGGGATACTTGGTTTCGAAGAGTTCGCTCGTGCTCTCTCAGTTTTCCATCCAAATGCCCCTATCGATGATAAGATTGAATGTATGTTGTTATTCATCATTTTAGGACTGAATTTTTTATCACTCATCTTTTTGAATTAAGTATGATACAAGATTTGAACCAATCCTTTCATTTTTAATAAATAAAAACTAAAACTGTATTATCTATTGTTTCAGTTTCCTTTCAATTGTATGATCTCAAGCAGCAGGGTTTTATTGAAAGGCAAGAGGTAATAGCCTTCTTAGATTTGATAAATTGAAGTTTTTAATCCTTATTTGGGACAATCATGATTTTAATATGCTTTTCTTCTCCTCTAAAGGTGAAGCAAATGGTAGTTGCTACACTCGCCGAATCTGGCATGAACCTATCGGATGATGTTATAGAAAGTATAATCGACAAGGTGCGACCCTCATGTCCAACTCTCTTTTTCCCTTTCATTTTACTTTGTTTTTTTTATTTTTTCAGGCTCAAGTCGCTCCATCTAACACTAAATTTTGGATGAATGTCTTCAGACTTTTGAGGAAGCTGACACAAAGCATGACGGCAAGATCGACAAAGAGGAGTGGAGAAACCTCGTTTTGCGCCATCCATCGCTTCTGAAAAACATGACCCTTCAATATCTCAAGTAATTTTCTAACTTATGATCTCTCAATTTCCTAGTTCCTAGGAATCTAAAATTGAAGAAGACCATGGCATTGATATAAAATAAAATGAAAAATAATGGCAATTAGGAAAGAAAGTTTGTTATTGATCACTAAAACCCTTTTAAAGTTTCTTAGTAGGTTTTGAGAACAATATAATGACATAAAATTGAATTTGCTGAGAACTTTCTAAAACAGGATATGAATTAATTTCTTTACAATCATATAAATGAAATTATGAAAAAAAGATGTATTGTTTTTACAATGATGATTATTTTGGTTTGTATGATGAGCAGGGATATCACCACAACATTCCCAAGCTTTGTGTTCCATTCACAAGTAGATGATACCTGAGTCTTCAAAGCAAAAGCATTCATCATCACATGGACACTTTCTGTCTTTCTCCTACGGTTTCTCATCTCGTGTAAAAAGTGGACATTTCAGAGAGATTTGCTTCATTATTATGCCTTTGAAGAAGATAATTTTGTTTTGTTGATTCTTATTCAGCTGTTTTTTTATTTTGGTGATGTTAAACTCTCAAATTTGATTTATTTATTTATTGCTTGAAATTTCCACACCATTTTTTCCCATTACATAAATTAGTGATGTGCTGTGCACATGTATTAGGTCCTGCGAAATCTATTACCACTTTCTTTGACCAATAGTTTTTCCAAATTCTATATTAAAATAAATGAACCAAAGGGTTGCATTGTTATGAAATGAAATTTTAAAATGTGTAAAATGCAAAGCTCGTCCATAAATACTCCTTATTAAGTAAAAATATTGTACATGTAAAATTATTATATTTTATATTAATAATTTAGATTTAGAATTTAAAATTAGTGTTTTGAATTTAAAAACTAGGATCTAAAGCTCAAAATTTTAGGATTTAGAAAATATTTAAGGTATAGGATTTAATGTCTTTTTTGAAACACATCAGCATTGTTGGGAAACTGTCCAAAGTTCTTTTATTGTGTTATGATTCTCACTTATAGTGCCTTTATCAACATATATTACACTCATTTTGTTTTCAAGTTCAATAAAAATTTTCCTGATTCACTTAATCCGTTCAAACTACACCAATTTCTCTAAACCTCACTTTAACAAGTTAATAGTATGTTTCTTCCGCCACCAAAATTTTAAGTTCCCAAAGGGGAAAGTAATCAGATTCAATATAGCACCTAATCTGTCGGCGATAGGAAATCAAATACGTTAGAAACAATCCATTTGTTCTCATTTAATGCAACATGTAATTTTATTTTGCAAGTTACAACAGTTCCAGACGTCACGTGTAAAGGTACTAGTTCTTGATCCAAAGTATATATAGGCAGTAAGAAGAAAATTTTCATACATATAGATTATGTCTAGAGAAGGCACCACTAAATTAAACTACCATGTCATCAAAAAAACATAACTCATACGAAAAGAAAAACATCCAAAATTTAAATATTTAATAATTTATTATAATTTACTAAAAATTAAAACTATAAATAGTAACTAAACCCTCTTTTTATGAATATAAGTTAGAACAGGCTCATGGCACCTCCTTCAGTTGTAATTATTTTGAGCAAAAAATCATAGCTAAAGATTAAAGAAAAAAAGAACCCGATGATGCAAATTGAAATTTAAGGTCATTCAGCTAAACAAAGCAATAATAGAATAGAGCCCAAAAACTTGACGAAAGGATTACCATATACTGCTAGGTGTTCAAGAGCACCAAAAAGAAAAGAGTTCCAAGACTTGCACCTAATTCGTCGACAATCAAACTTAAAAAAGAACTTAACAGTAAAACCAAAAGAGAGTTCCAGAATTCCTCTATAATAATCTAGAAAGTAAATTGCGTGAGCGAGATTTAATCAACCTCCTCCATCTTGCTACCTTCGGCATCAGCATCAACGTCTTCAAGGGGAGGCATGTCTGCATCTGCATCACCAGCATCCTCGTCAATGCTGAGTCCCAGCTTGAGCATCCTGTGAATCCTGTTCCCGAATGTGTTGGGGTCGTCAAGGCTGAACCCTGATGTTAGCAAAGCGGTCTCAAACAGCAACAGGACAAGATCCTTCACGGACTTGTCATTCTTGTCAGCATCAGCTCTCTTCCTCAACTCTTCCATGATTGGGTTCTCAGGGTTGATCTCCATCGTCTTCTTGCTCGACATATAACCTGCCATGCTGCTATCCCTTAATGCCTGCGCTTTCATGATTCTTTCCATGTTTGCGGTCCAACCATATTCACCAGTTACAAGACAGCAAGGAGAATCAACAACACGGTCGGAGACTATAACTTTCTCAACCTTGTCACCCAACACATCCTTGATTACCTTGCACAGACCATCGAATTTCTCCTTCAGTTCTTCCTTTCTCTTCTTTTCATCTTCACTCTCATCAAGTTTCAAACCTTCCTTGGTAGCAGAGACCAGCTTCTTACCCTCAAATTCCTTGAGCTGACCAACTGCGTATTCATCAATGGCATCAACCATGTACAGCACCTCATACCCCTTCTTCTTGAGCTTTTCCAGGAATGGTGAATTCTCAACAGCTTTCTTGCTTTCACCTGTGATGTAGTAGATGTCATTCTGTCCTTCCTTCATCCTGGTCACATAGTCCTTGAGGCTGGTCATCTCATCACCACTCTTAGTTGAATGGTATCTGAGCAATTCAGCCAGCTTTGTCTTGTTCTGGGAATCCTCATGGATGCCAAGCTTCAAGTTCTTTGAGAAAGCCTCATAGAACTTGTTATAGTCCTCCTTGTTCTCAGCAATCTCAAAGAAGAGCTCAATGCACTTCTTTACAAGGTTCTTTCTGATGACCTTAAGGATCTTGTTCTGCTGAAGCGTTTCTCTGGAGATGTTTAGTGGAAGATCCTCAGAATCCACAATACCCTTAACAAAGCTAAGATATTCAGGAATCAACTCCTCGCAGTTGTCCATGATGAAGACACGCCGGACATAGAGCTTGATGTTGTTGGGCTTCTTCCTTGTATCGAAGAGGTCAAATGGTGCCCTCTTAGGTACAAAGAGGATAGCCTTAAACTCGAGCTGACCCTCAACAGAGAAGTGCTTCACATTCAAATGCTCTTCCCAGTCATTGGTGAGACTCTTGTAGAATGCAGCATACTCCTCCTTTGTGATCTCCTCAGGCTTCCTCATCCAAATAGGCTTCTGCTTGTTCACCAAAGACCACTCATGTGAGACTTCCTTAATTTTCTTCTTTTTCTTTTCCTTCTCCTCCTTTTCTTCGTCTACATCCTCAACTTTACCCTCCTCTTCCTTCTTCTCTTCCTCGTCCTCATCATCTGATATCTCCTTCTCAGTAGTCTTCTCAATCCAGAGAGAGATTGGGTAGCTGATGAATTCAGAATGCTTCTTAATCAAATCCTTCAACTGGCGCTCCTCAAGGTACTCAAGCTGATCCTCCTTGAGGTGGAGAGTAATCTTGGTTCCCCTACCAAGATTCTCACCAGATGTATCCCTTGTTACAGTGAATGAACCACCAGCTTGAGATTCCCACACGTACTGCTCATCATCGTTATGCTTTGTAGTAACAATAACCTTCTCAGCCACCAAATAAGCAGAGTAGAACCCAACACCAAACTGTCCAATCATGCTCACATCGGCGCCAGCAGCCAAGGCTTCCATGAATTCCTTAGTCCCGGACCTTGCAATCGTACCCAAGTTGTTCACCAAATCTGTGAAACGCAAAGCAGAGAACCATTAGAGAATATTGATTAACGTACAGTGCAACACATGTAAATTCACCTTAACTGATGAATTTTCTGATATCTTACCAGCCTTGGTCATGCCAATGCCACTGTCAATGATTGTTAATGTGTTGTTAGTCTTGTCAGGAACGATGTGAATAAACAACTCAGGTTGAGCATCGAGCTTGCTCTTGTCCGTCAAGCTCTCAAATCGGATCTTATCCAAAGCCTACATTATAACAATTAAAAATATGTAAGACTCAGATCAATTCCACATTATACAACAAATTGACCCTATATATGAACCTTCAAGCCGAATCGCCCAATTTCAAAACACAGATTGAAAAAACAATGGTAACAGTAGAAAACTAAATGAAAACGGCTTCCTAAACAGTAACCCTAACAAACTGCCACAACATGAATTATAATACTCAGCAAAAATAACTTTTCAGCTAATAGATAACCTGATACTAAAATAGAAATGACAATAAAACAACATAAAATCGTTTCAAAAGAAAAAAAAAAGTCAAGCAGATCCTCGTCGAGATTTATAAACAAGCAAATTCACCGATCAACATATAAGATATTCAATCTCAACTACAATAGCGTTAAAACGTAACCATCGAAAACACTACACGGTAATCATAATCATAATTCAAATTAGAAAATAAAACTAGATCTTGCTCAACAGCTAACGAGAAAAGGTAAAGTGAAAGCGAATGAGACAAAAGCTTACATCAGAAGAATTGCTGATGAGCTCACGAAGGAAGATCTCCTTGTTGCTGTAGAAAGTGTTAATGATGAGACTTAGGAGCTGGTTGATCTCAGCCTGGAAGGCAAACGTCTCAGTCTCCGCCATTGGATCTTCGAAGAGGAGAGAAAAGTGAAAGAAGAGTTAGGGTTTTGAGAGAATGAGAAAACGAAGAAGAAAGCGTTGTTGCAGAGAAAGAGTGAGGGAGTGAGGGAAGGTATAAGAAGGGTTAGCGTAAGGGGGTTCTAGATCCTTCTATTTTTCTAAATAATCCGAATTCTACGGACCCTACAACCACAACTACACGTGTGGGCCCAATTTTATTTTGGGAGCTACGTTCGCAACCGTCGACTTGGTCTTTCTTTAATTCCAGCCGTTCGTTCAATTGTTTATTTTTGGTTACTCTGATATTTTCATTTTATAATTTTTCTTTTAGAAATTTCTAGATTTTCAGTTTAAATTGAAAATCCTTTACCTTTATTATTTCTTTTCACATAATTTTACTGTTTAGTAATTTAGTTTCTTTTTGGAAACCACCTTATGATAATTAGTAGATTAATTCACTCTAGACTTTATACTCTAAATCTTCTCTCTGACTCTATCCCTTTTTGGATAGAGAGAGTGGAAGATTATGAGTGTTCATCCATCATCATCCTTTGAAAATTCATAGAATTAGAAGGCACCAAAAATGGAAAAAAAAAGTTAGCTATATTTTTGAATTTTCTATTTCGTCGTTAATAGTAAAATTTTAGAGTTTAAATGGAAGACTCATTATGAATTGTAGCTACCTCCCATCGAAAACAAATAGAATGCCATATTATTAGTTCATAGTTGGATCTGGATTTGGATTTTGGATTCGGATTCGGATCCACAACGGAAAATGGAGGGCTGGTTCTCTTCGCGGACGGCAACTGATGACCAGCTCAAAACGGCGTCGTCTTCTTCGTCGTCGTCTTCTCTGCTCGCCGATTGGAATTCCTATGCTTCCTCTCAGTCTCAGTCGCAAGGTATCATCGCATCCTTCGATCTCGAATCTGCCGTTCGATCCGCTAATGACACCGTTTCCGGCACCTTCAACGTGTAAGATTCATCATTTTTGCTTCTTACTTTCTTTCTAATCATTACTCGCTAGCTCGCTCGCTTAATCAATCAGTTTCATTCTATGTTTCACGCGATCTGATTTCTTCGTTTGTTTTTGGATATTATCTTACTTAATTAAGATCGAAAGCTGAAGCCTGTTCAAATAGAAGAAGCTATGTTGATTTAGTTTCCTTTGAGTTTGAATCTAAAGGTAGTATCATTGCAGCTGACTGCCGTTGGAAATGAACAAAAGCTTCTGAGGAATAACTTATTAGGGTTTCAAGGCTGGTTTGATTAATTATTAGTAGTAGCAGCACTAGTTTCTGGGATCAAAAATGTATTTAGGATTAAGACATTTTATGAGATTAGTAAACTTATATAATGATTCTGGCAGACTTGTGATTGTGAGCTTGCCTGTGATCCGACAAAATCCATCATCTTCAAACTCCAAGGGGCTTTGGCATGTAAAATCGTGTCATCTTACACCGAATACGATTATCTTGACAACATTATTTGCTATGTATCTGATATAAAAATCATAAAAAAATTTCTTCTGGTATGTATATAATCAGTAACAGTATATACTGTTACTTGTTAGTATAGAAGAGGTTGAGAATTGGTGTTAGTAACCCTTTCCTTATCCTCATGCAAATGTAGTATAATGATTCTAAATTCTAATGCAATTTTATGTGGAAAAACACACTGTTCTTTTCTGCCCTATCTGATTGTAGTAGAGAAGTCATCGTTTACTTTCTTTTAAGCTTCTCTGCTTGACAGTATAATTTGATATGAGTAGGTAGAATTTTGACTAAAATGTTTTCTTAGTGGATGTCTGAATCGTGGCGAAAGATCATGTTGGACAGAAGCCTTCTATAACTCAAATTGCAAAATATTATCTACTTTTGCCTGGACTAATGTTCTCATGTTGTTAACTGATTAGTCCCTAATATATTGTTTAGGGTTTCTAAAGGTGTGAGAGACATACCTGGCAACCTCCAGTCCGCCACTAGTAGTCTTCCCTCAGGGAAAGCATTGGTGTATTTTAGTTTGTTTCTGGCGTCAGGGGTCTTCTTTGTTTTCATCGCGTTCACCTTGTTCCTTCCTATGATGGTGGTTATGCCCCAAAAGTTTGCCATATGCTTTACTCTAGGGTGTGGATTTATTATTGGATCATTCTTTGCTCTCAAAGGTCCAAAGAATCAGCTCGCTCACATGTTTTCCAAGGAGGTAACTAACCAGAATTTTGTCATGTTTTGTTCACGGTGGCAATATAACTTTTACCTATCATTATAACATTCTCTGGGTGCTTTGGTTTGACACATCCTTTTTGTTTCATTTCAGAGGCTCCCTTTTACCCTGGGTTTTATATGCAGTATGTTTGGTACCATATATGTATCAATGGTGCTACACAGCTACATCCTTTCTGTTGTGTTCTCTGTGATACAGGTATCGTTTTTTCGTGTCCTTAAGATGCTTCTTTGTGCATGCTTCATCCTGTGTTATCATTAGCATTTGATGTGGATTTGAAGTTTGTGCAAAGGTTTCTGGACATAGTCTTGGATTTGCAATAACTTTCCCTCCCATGAGACAACCAACATAAATTTAAGAGATCCTATTTACACTTATGGGCCTTGCCGAAAATTGTGTTCCCTAAACATTTTTGTGTAGAGTAGTAATTTGTTGTTTCTTCTTTCTGAAATAGTCTATCTTGCGTTGAAATAGATATTTTGATTATACTTGCAGGTTCTCTCACTTGGATATTATTGTATATCATATTTTCCTGGTGGTTCTGCTGGAATGAGATTCCTAACTTCTTCCCTTACCTCCCGAATTTCCGCATGCTTTGGGAGTTGATTTCTCTTTGTTAATGGTGGATGAGATCATTTCATATCCATGTCAATATTTCAGCTGAAGCTCTGAACTGGCTCAAGAATATTGCTAAGTTGAAGCATCATTCAACTCCTCTAAGCAATGTGTGTTGCAACTTCTGAATGAAAAATTCGATTTAAGGAAGTCCATTGCATTCTGCATGTTTCTTTCCTTCGGCCAAGTGTAGAAAATAGCTTTTGTCAAATGAGGACTATTCTTTGGACATTTATTTCTTCTCTTTTTGCACATTTATCATTTTCTGTTTATTAACTGTCACATAATCGTCTGTAAGCTAAACTATTTTGCTAATGTTCTATGATACCGTGCCATTTTCTGTGTTCTGGAATCAGCTACGAATCTTTCAACTAGCAAAGCTTTTAATGTTGTTTCCATGTAAACACTTGGAAACGAGGCTGAATAATTTTGTAATGATTCTTTTTCTTTTAGATTTTTCTTTTGTTGTCCACGGTATCTGCTCTACTCGATATGACAAAGACTAATTTATCCTAAATTTAAATTTTGCTACTAGCTAATGGGTTGTTAGTTAATGAGTTGTTTGCATGCAGTAGCATGTTGGATATGAACCAGTTTCTTTTTTTTTTTTGGTCAACGTGAACCAGTTTCTTAAACGGGTATAAAATAAAAATGTTGGATCCACAAACACTCTTTCGTAAAGCCCATAAACAAAATCAAACGTTCTCTCGGTGGCCCAAGGAATAATCGCAATTGCTCTTCATAATTCCTAAGCTAATGTCAATCAAATTCTAAAATTTTCAATTCTCAGGGTCTTAATTGTTATGCCCATCAATATTAAAAAAATATTTCTTAGTATTCTATTCCCCATGAAGCAAAACATTAAACCTAAGTAACATAAACTTCACGAGTTTGGAATTTTTTTACCCGGCAATATTATCCTATTACATTCTAGTAATGAGGGATTACCAAATAGTATTGAAGACTAATTGGCACTAGATTAATACATTAGGTAGCGTTTGTTTTGAGATACCAAAACAGAGAGTGAGATTTAATATTATATTTATTAGTTTAGAGATTGGTACTAAAATTTCTATCTTTGTTTCTAAAATTTTAGTATTTCAGTATCTCTAAAAAGTGGAGACACAGAATACTAAAATTTTTAGAGATTGAGACTAAAACTTTAATAACATTTTATATCTAAAATACCTTCATTTTAATTAATTAATTTCAATTTTACCCTTTGTACAAATTAAATTAGAATTTCATTATTGTTTCAATTTCTATTTCCCACCTTGTATCAAACAGAATACTAAAATTTATTTCAATTTTTATCTCTTAATATTTGTCTCTCAGTCTCAATCTTTTTGTTTCTGTCTCTCCACCAAATGCTATTTTAGGGGCTAATACTAGTGTACTTTATTTATTTCTAAAGTACAAAAGAAGCAGAAAGGCTTGGCTATTATGACCCATGAAATTGATTAGACAATGGTCAAAGTAATATAATTTCGGTAAAAAAAAGATGACTTCT
This sequence comes from Arachis hypogaea, assembly GCF_003086295.3. NCBI lineage: Eukaryota > Viridiplantae > Streptophyta > Magnoliopsida > Fabales > Fabaceae > Arachis > Arachis hypogaea. Next base: position 1,232,038 of record NC_092042.1, on the reverse strand, counting down.
TTTTAATAGTATAGTGATCAATTTGCCACCCATAATTACCCCTCTAATAATTTATAGCATTGGAAAGTGACTTAAGATCAGAACCCCTTAACTTAAGGATAGAGTTGGACTGCAATGATGTGATCATATATATAATGATTTGACCATTTTAATATGAAGAGTATTTATGATAAAGTTAAAGCCATGCATGCATGCATAAGGTGTCATCAATAGTCATTTATAGAGTCATGTTATTTTCAAACACTAAATATAAATCCATAAACTCATATCTTTGTACTATACAACATGATATGATTAATTAATATTTATCTCGTTTTATAATAAATAGGTTATTGAGAGGCATATATGGCTTGGAATAGGGAAACCAATGCCAAAAAGCCGAAATTGAGTGCATCACTTTGCAAGGTTTGAAAATGAAAAGCCTAGTTATAGAGAATACAAACAAAAGCTAAATTATAAAATGAATTTGTCACTCAAAGGACTCACTCATTGAGACTTGAGAGGATATAGCATTGTCTATATAATAAGTATATATATACGTTCTCATTGAATTTGCACATATTGTAGCTGGTAAATCTCATTTATAGAGCATAGTTACATGCTAATAATTATTTGATAATGGTGATTTATTTTTGTTAGATATATAATTCTTCGTTTCTCTTCTCTTGTTAACTTAAATTTTTTTAAAAAAATAATTTTATGATATAATATCAAAAATTTTATGACTAAAAAATTTAAAATTTATTATTTTTAATTTTAAAAAAATGTAGGATGATTAAGGCAAATGAAAAGAAAAATAACTCCTAGCAAATTTTTACACAATTAAAAAAACTTTTATATAAACAAATGTGTTAAGGATAAAATTATTTGTGTATCTCTTTCGTCCATTTAAATTTAAAAAAAATTAGAATGTGATAATTATATATTATTTTTTTGTTGAATATGAAATAAAAGCATATACTTTTTTATTTATTTTAAAGTTAGAATTGAAATTCGAATCTACGATCTCTAAATAAGTTTAAGGAGATTATACTATTTGAATTATAATTCGTTGGCATGTATATTTTTTTATTAGTGGACAAACATATAAATTATGAAATCTAATTTAGGTGAGAATAAATTTCATATCCTATCTAATAATCATATATCAGTCTGATACAGAAGATATAGAACAAGTGTCCAGAACATTTTTTTTTCTCAATATAATCACATAATTTTATCCTAATTAATATACCATTTATTGGGTTTGGTTCTTTTCGACCTAGCTACATACAGCTAGTCTTAATGTCTTATCTCTATGATTATGGAAGCAATCACAAGTTTGAAGACACTGGCCAAATAATTAGAAAGAAACAAAGACTTTAATTGTTTGTAATAGACAATAAGGTTTTGTCATATTAATATTATTGATCATAGGATCTAGACTTAAGACTAGTCCATCCCATACGTGTGAATTTGGGAAGTGTATCTGGGGATCTTGGCCATTCATTTATGATTCTAATTTCAATTCACAATGAATGATGCATGTCAATTAAGAAATCTTGTGTTGGGTTCCATCAATGATTAATTATTGGGATTCAAAAGTCCAATTGATGTACATCGAATTCACAACTTTGCTGACTTTATTGCACGTGTGCCATGCATTAAGGACAAAAGTTCAGATAGTAACACAATTACTTGTTAATTATAAAGGACCCCATACCCTTGCTTCTAGGCTCCATTCTCAATGCAAATTTGGTTTTCAGGATTAGACTTAATTGTTTGTATAATATAATCTCATAACCACAAAGGCTACTATCAACATCAAAATTGGAGAAAATTAAATTTAAGCAATCATAACTCATAATTATTAGCTGTGGAGATAGTCAATTATATTGGATAAAAGAGTAAGATACAGTTTGAATAAACAGTTTAATTAAAAAATTTTTAAATAAATAATTTAAATAATAAATATTTATATTAAAAGTAATTTATAAATAAATTATTTTGTATTTAATTTTTTAATTTTAAAATTATTTATTTTAAAAAAAATATGATAAAAAAAATTTTATTACGAAAAAAATTATTTTTTTAACTTCTTTAATAATTTTTTAAAAAGTTATGTTTTAATTTATAAAATTACATTTATTAATATTATTATTTTTTATAAGTCAATAATTTAAAAAAATAATTTTTAAAATTTTTCAAACAGACCTAATTATTTATTATTATAATCTAGTATTTTAATTGGACTCGAGTTATCCTTTTTACAGATACATATGTATTGTTTTTTTAGACATAATTGAATCCTAAAATACTCAATTCAAATCATATTCTATTAATTTCTGTGAATCTACTAGAGATTCATCTCATTTCTAATAAAATATATATATACTATATAAATATAAGGTGAAATATCTATTTTATTTTTTTTATAATTCTTATATCTCATGTAGACGACATCTAATTTGAGCGTTGAAATCTTTATTGCGGGTATCGTTTCATCTTGCTCATGAATTATTATTGTTGATTGAAAATTTCGTTTTTTGATGATTAATTTTTATTAAATTCAGGTTATTAGTTAGTCAGATTATTTACTATGTATATTTCTTTTGCATGTTGAAGAATTGATGGATATATTCATAATTTAATATATTTTAATATATAAATTTTATTAGACATTTTGAACCACTAATGTACTAATTAATAAACTCTTAAAACAACATATTTTAAAATAAAGGTTTAATTATTCTGTTGGTCCCTATAGTTTTGCGAAATTTTCAATTAGGTCCTATATATTTTTTTTTTAATTAGGTCCCTACACCAAATTTTTTTTCAATTAGGTCTTTTTTAATAGTAATTGGCTTAATTGTATAGGGACCAAATAAAAAAAATAGTACGACTCAATTAAAAGAAAAAAAGTATAGAGACTGACTCGTCAAAACGCGTCATGCTAAGGAGAAGTATTCATACCCTTATAAGACATACTTCGTTCTCCTCCCCAACCGATGTAGGACCTTACAAAAACTTAATTAAAAATTTTGCGAAACTATAAAAATCCACAGAATAATTAAACCTAAAATAAATATATAAAGAGAGTAGCACTTGTTCATATCTTGCATCTATTTTTACATAGATTGAGTGACTCGCTTTCTTGTCACGAAGACATGAACAATATATATAACATAAAAATCAATACCACCACTATTCCACTAAGTTGTGGCTCAGTGCTAAATCAAAATAGTTAACGACAAAATCATGAATTAATTAATTAGAGGTTCATTATTGTAATTGGAGGTATATATATAGAGGTTGTGTATTCATTGCCCTACTCTACTAATGTTTGTTCAGAGGTCATCACTCACACATTTTGTGACCACCATAACATTTTCAAATATGGATTTTCCTTGGATCCTGTTCTGATTAATAATAATAATTGTGAGTTTTGATTTAATTTACTGTAACGACATAGATTCTACATTCAATTAATAAGTATATATAGTAATTAACAAACACAAAGTAGGGAAGTAATTAAGGGTTAAAATAATAATCATGGAGGAAGTATATGGAAGGAATAATTAATATATATTGAATTTATTATTTGTTGATATCTTATAAGCAAAGCTTCAATTCACTGAGGTTGTTGTTCTCCATTAGCATCATCATCATCACATCACTTGTATGTATAAATTAAATTAAGATATATTTTTTAATTAGTGAGTAGTGGTGCTACAGAAAATTATTAATTAATAATCAAGCAATTAATGTTGTTACCTGTGTATATCACGTGCATGGCACACTCCTATGTGTAATGTGTTCATCACTATAAATCCACCAACAAGGCAACAACAAAGTGAGTTTATTTATTTATATATATATTATTAGGTCCGAAAGAAAATGCTCTTCTTATAAAAAATATTGTCATTCATAGGAAATGAATTCTTTTATTAAAAATGTTATCATTTAACAATCTTTATAAGTGATAATAATAAGATAACCTTAATAACATAAATTCTATATAAAAAGATAAATAGGTCATTGACCTTTTGATCCGTAGATATTTAAGTTCTGAAAGATTTGAAAATATATTTAAATTTCTGATCTTTTCAAAATCTAGATATATTGATTCCTTATATTCACTTGGGTCTGTCAGATTTAACAGAAAAATTATACATGACTCCCGTTATACTGATCTACTTGATACGGATGCACACATGAGAAAGTTTTTAAAATTGAACAAATTAGAGTCAGGGATCAATATGTCCAGATTTTGAAGAGGCCAGGAACTTAAATGTATTTTTGAATTTTCAGAAACTTAAAGATCCGCAAACCAAAAAGTCAGGAATCGATTTGTCTTTTTCTCTAAGTCTTATTATGTCAAAAAAAACTGAACTTTTTTCTATGAATAATTATGAGTTTAATAATAGGGTAAATTTTTTTCGATTAATATCATTTAATTTTTTGGAAAAAAAAATGAGGATTCAATAAAAATAATTTTACAATAAAAAAATATTGTCTAATATTTTATACACTATTAAAAGTGCTTAATTCGACTACCTATACTATTTTAAAAGTTTTACAAACACATATATATAACTATATATATAAAATTACATTTTTATTGTATAAAGAAATGAGGTGTATCTATATTAATTATTTAAGATCTTTTTATCTCAAGAAATAATGGTGGTTTGAACCGTTGTTTTAACTCAATAAAAAACTTTTGTTTAACTCTAAAAAATTGTGACAGTTTAAATTGTTGTAATTATCCAAAAAAATTGACGTTTTTATCAGATTTTTTTGTAGTGAGACTACTATTTTAGTTAAAGATGAAGAAATAAAGTGATGGGAACAAAACCATATATCTTCTTGTTTTATGCTTTAATTTGTCTAATCTTACTTTATTACCATATTCACTGAGTTCTTTTTGCCTTGGTATATATCCAAAAGAAGCTTGTTGTTTTTCATTGCTACAATTGCATTGTTGTGAAGAACAATGACATCATCATGCATGCTAAAAATTTGATGTGTCAATATTTCATAGCATGTCCCAAGGGCCGGATCAAGAATCTTTTTATTATGAGTTACAAAAGAAGAACATTACAATAAAATGGTAGGGTAAGAATGTGGATAATAATTCAACATATGATTCCCATCCACACACATAGCAATTAGCATAGATCTCTTTTGTCTCATATAATATAGGGGCCCTTTATATATTTATTATCTTCTTAAATTTGATTCATTATATTGATCTACCATTATTTTTATCAAGAAATTCAATTAATATTTCCTATTTTAATTTTTCCCTATTAATCATATTTTGTTATACTAATTAATTATAGAATAAGTATAGGGCAATTTTTAATTAGTCAATCAATCAACTTTTTAATTTTAAAATTATTTTCTTAATCCTTATTTTTTGAGAATTTAGAATTAGAATTTAAAATTAACTAATATTAGCTAAAAAATTAGTTTTCTAATTAAACTCTTAATTATATCCATGCACCATATATAATTTGCTATCTTGGCAAAAGTAGTTAGAAAAGGTTTATTAAGCCCAAAAATATATAATGGGATGCTCTGTAAAGACGCGTAAAATATTTTTTGTAAAGACATTTATGTGTCGTATTATTATTAAACGTTTAATAAATCAGTTATTTTTTAATTTCTTAACAAATTAGAACAAAATCGATTTTTTTATAATAATAACAATAAATCCAAATTTTTTTAGGGATTTAAATGTTCGAAAAACAAAAAGTCAGGGATATAATTGTCTTTTTATAAAAAAATTTAAAGATATTCGATTTAGATGGTATAATTCGATCGAATTAAATCGAGTCTAATAATTATAATGCAGACAATTAAGTTTATTATTGTTGTTATAATAAATCGATTTTATTTTAGTTTATAAAAAAAATAAATTATTAACCAATTTAATAAAAATGTCCAATAATAATATGACATATGTAAACGTCTTTAAAAAAAATATTTTTAGTGTTTTTATTAAAGTGTCATTGAATCCAAAATTAAATGCATGCATCATGAGCATGCATGTCCTATGCATGTTTACATTATATTTTTTATGATTGAAGGTGAATAGTATGGTGTGGATGTAGATGAAAATTTTCATCTATCTTCTAAATGAGGTAGCTGGTAGATTGGATATATAATTGGAAAAGATTCTAAAAATATATAAGATCATTCAAGATTCATAATATACCGAAAACATTATCATGAAATATCAAGCTAGATATGGAGTGAAGATCTTAAATCAAATCAAAGGGTAATCATCAAGATTCATTGATATATATGGCAGGTGGAGAAAAATGGTGCCCTAAATTTGAGCACCTAGGGAAAGGTTAGTTGTTATATAGTCTTATATAGATTTACATCCAATCAAATTGAGTTAGTCGAGTGGTCAGTTTATTCATTTACTTACATATATATTGAGAATTTAAATTTCGTCTTGTGTATGTAGTAATTTATTGACCAACGACAAACCCTTATATAAAATTCAGATCTGCAACGAATTAGTTATTAACTCATTACCCTGTCAAGCTGAAAAATATCATAGACAAAAAAAATATAAATTTATATTCAAGTATATATTAAAACTATCATATATTAAAATAGTTAATTCTTATATCTACAATCTAATAATTAAAAGTATCACTTTATTCCATTTATCAGTAATTGGTTATTACATTTCTAGTGTTCCATCAATCAAAACAAGCTCAAAAGTCACAGGATAAGAAGAAGGGTCTTAATCTCTTCTCATGATATGATACTACAACAAAATGAACAAATTAACCAACTACTTGATTATTTGTATTATTTTATAATTAATTTGTGTATAGTTCAAATCATTTCCTTTAGACATTAAAGGTAAATATTAAGAATATCTTTATTCACAAATTTTTTCATTAGAAGTTAATGATTTCTACTGATTGATTTATTCAATAAAATTTTTTTTAGTGTTTATGAATTTTTGTCTAAGTTATTTAAAATTAGAAATAAAAAAGGTGAAATCTATCTATTCTTTCACACTTAAATTTTTAGGCCGTTAAAATGGGCTAAATTCATCGGTCAGCCCATTCACTTATTTGAATGGACGGGTTTTATATTTAAAATTAAGTTCGTTTAAATTTTGGGTTAAACGGATTGAGCCCGATTAACTAGAAAAAATGACAGGTTAAACGGGCTAGCCCGCGGACTAAACGGGTGACCCGTTTTTTTTTAACATTTTTTTTTTTAAAAAGTAACACTTTAGCTGATATTTCTCCTGATCCGACCTATTAATTAAAAAATATTATTTTTAAAGGTTTTTTTTATCTAAAAGTGGTGTTTTTGTTAAAATATTTTTCAAAAAAAAAAATAAAATGATAAACGGACTGACCCATTTAACCCATCAAGCTTGCCATAAACAGTTCAGATTAGAAAATTCTAGCCCGCGAATAAAACGAATTTAAATGGGCCAATCCATTTAACCCACAAACTTAATGGACCAGACCTAAATGGATCGGACTAACCCATTTCACAACCCTAATAAATTCTATATCTAAAATTTAAATATATCATAAAGAAGACCTTATTCAAAAAGAAGAAAATGGTATATAACTTCCAAATTTGAAATCTAACATAACCATATGTCACAAAACTATGCCTTTTACTTTCATAACATGAATAATTAAGAAAGTATTTTGTTAATCTCATTATTTTCTTGTTCAAACCTTATGACTCATGATGACCACTTTCATTCAATATATATATATATATATATATATATATATATATATATATATATATATATAAACAGACAACCTTTTTTGCTTTGTGCAAGTTATTCTAAGCAGTAGATAATTCCAAATTAATAGTTGAAGCAACTGCAATAATATTGTCCCTTCCACTCATCAATACCATCATATCAAAGACCACCATACATTTATGACTAAATAATCCTGCAAATATTAATTATAAAACCCATTTTTTCCCTCCTTACATCTTCATGTCCATGTGCCCTTCACTTCTGATCTCCACCATCATCATCATATGCACTTCTTTTATATATAGTAGTGTATTATTAATACGCTTAGAATTAGTTGAGATAATGAGTTATTTATAATTTAAAAGGTTTGGAGTTTAAGTATTTGATATAACAAAAAAAGAGTATTTTTTGTAGATATATTATGAGAAATATTTTAAAAAAATAATTGCACACCAACCTTTTTCTTATTTCCATTATATATAATATAAAAGTATAAATGGATTATATATAGTGTAGATAAACCAAAATCTGACTGTAATCCTCATCATTATTAAGTTTTAATTATAAAAAAATGCATAAACATTTTGTTTTTCAGAAAGAATCAGTAATTTTTTTTAAGGTTTAATTATTCTAATAGTTTCTATAGTTTTATCAAATTTATAATTAAATTTTTATATTTTTTAATTAAGTTCCTAAAATATTTTTAGTTTTGTAATTAAGTCACTCTCATGTTAAAAATATTAAAATTAACGAAATATTTTTTTAAAAAACTGTGTTGAAAAATCTAATTAAATTTTTAATTTGGATATATTCATTTACAAAAAAATATTAAATTAACTCTAATATTTTTTACACTAAAAATGATCTAATTATAAAATTAAAACTAATATAAAAACTTAATAATTAAACAAAAATATAAAAATTTAGTAAAATTATAGAAATTTACAAAATAATTAATTTTTTTTTAAATTCATATCTTTTTAGAGAAAAATTTATTAGTCGATTCTTTATACTTGCTATACTTTGAATTAAAGATCATTGATTAAAAAAAATACTTATTGCTTCAATTTACTAGTAAATATCAATAAAATTAGTGAATTATTAATTTATTATAGTAAAAATCCGGCTTTTTAAACTGTGGAATATATACAAATTGGACCTTTTGATTTGTGTTTAAAGAATTTAAAAAATTTGAAATATATAAATTGAAGGGATAATCCAATCTTTATACCTCTTACAAATCAAACAGAACTATTTGATTTTAGCTTCTGATATCACAGCTGCGTAAAGCTGAAGCATTCATACACTCCATAACTACGTTCTACATCATTCTCTCTTCTATATCTAAATTAAAAAGTGTAAAAAAGCTCCATAACTTAAATAAATTATCTAACTATTATGGATTTTAACATTGGAAACAAACATACAGGTCCTGATCATTGCAATATTGAGAATCTGATCCAAATAAGTAAGCAAGCAGATTAAAGTACAGAAACTATTTAGGGTAGAGATACTAGCAATGTTGCAACCACCACATCAATGGTTTCCATCAAATTGCAACCACATAAAAAATTAAAGAGATGCATGGACCACACCCAAATGGGCCATAACTAATTAGATAGAAATTATTTTCTTGATTTAACAACCTATATATCACTATCCCTAAAATAATCATGTCAATTATTATTCACTAAAAATAAATAAATAAAAAGTGTTATATATATATATATATATATATATATATATATATATATGACTAAGAACTAATTCGTTAAATTTAAGTTTCATTTAAGAATTTATCATTGATTAATAAGTTGACAATATTCAAATTTTGAACATTTATTTAAACAAAAGAGTGAATTAATTATTCGAACAAATTAATTATTTTTAATGTATATTTAATTATTCCCAAATAAAGTTCTACTTAACTACTATTCCATGTTTTCCTGCCAACCTTTGTTAGTATAAAAAAGTTCCAATTTCGTCAGGCATATATTTTTTATAATAAACATTATTTTTATACTAGGATGTTTTAGTAACCAACACATATTTTTTTTTTTATTAATTAAAAAAAAATCTAAATACTAAATTAATTAATAATAATCATATATTTATACAATATAAAAAGTATTTAGTGTATAAATTGGTTATTAAAACAGTTTTACTTAAATATCCCATTATGTATTGAACCCAATTGTTAAGTAATTAATTAGATAATAGTTTAAAACTCTGTTACACTTCTAATGAAAATGATTATGCACTAGTGCCCACGTGGGGAGCAAAAAAAAAAATGGAAAAATCTTAACATGATTTTCAGTTCCACCATTTTTCTTCTCTGACAATGAAACACTAGTTAATGGAGACTACTAACACATCAGATTGGAATTACACTCAGACTGCAGCAAATTCCATCAAATTTCAACCCACTACTTGGCATGTTTAAACATTAATAACAAAAAATATTTAAAATAATAATAATAATAATAATAATAATAATAATAATAATAATAATAATAATAATAATAATAATAATAATAATAATAATAAATATCATATCTTACTTCTATAAATACCATCCTACTTATGACTATGCATTTATCACTTCAAAGAAAACCTCTTACAAACATTAGCACAAAAAAACATAAGCTATAGCTTTTGAGTTTAAAGCTTATGCTATTCTTCCATAAACAAAAGTATCATCACTTCTCATCATCTCTTAGCAATGTCTAGAAGCTTAAGAAACCTCTCACTTTCTTCCAAAATTATCTCTTCCATAACATTGATTCTCTCAATAAACTCTCTTTTCTTCTTTTCATGTTGTTACTCTCTTGATGAACAAGGCAAAGCCCTTTTGGCATGGAAGAAAAGTTTGAATGGTAGTTCTAAAGATGCATTATTAGCATCTTGGGACCCTTCAAACCAAACACCATGCAATAACTGGTTTGGTGTGAAATGCAACTCAGAAAATGAAGTCATAGAGATAAACTTGAACTCAGTGAACTTGCAAGGTTCATTACCTTCAAATCTTCAATCTCTTAAGTCCTTGAAGATTCTTGTCCTCTCATCAACCAACATCACAGGAAGAATCCCAAGAGAGTTTGGAGACTATCAAGAACTCATCTCAATTGATCTTAGTAGAAATTCTCTCTTTGGTGAAATACCAGAAGAGATTTGCAAGCTAAGAAAACTTGAGAGTTTAGGACTCCATGATAACTCTCTTGAAGGAAAGATTCCATTGAACATTGGAAACTTATCAAGCCTTGTGAACTTGACACTCTTTGATAACAAATTGAGTGGTGAAGTTCCAAAGAGCATTGGCTATTTGAGAAAGCTTCAAGTGTTCAGAGCTGGAGGGAACAAAAATCTCAAGGGAGAGCTTCCATTTGAGATTGGAAACTGCACTAACTTGATGATCTTAGGCCTAGCCGAAACCGGCATTTCCGGCAGTATTCCGGCATCAATAGGGATGCTGAAAAGGCTTCAAACCATTGCAATTTACACAACACTATTGTCAGGTTCTATTCCTGAAGGGATTGTGAACTGCAGTGAGTTGCAGAATCTTTACTTGTACCAGAACTCTATTTCTGGTTCAATTCCAACTCAAATTGGAAAACTCAGCAAGCTTCAGAATCTACTCTTGTGGCAGAACAATATAGTTGGAACAATTCCTCAAAGTCTTGGAAGCTGCACAGAACTCAATGCTATAGATTTGTCACTGAATCTTCTCACAGGTAGCATACCAAAGAGTTTTGGAAAGCTATCAAATCTTCAAGTTCTTCAACTCAGTGTTAACCAGATTTCAGGTACTATACCTGAAGAAATCTCAAACTGCACTTCTCTGTATCAGATTGAAGTTGACAACAATGCTATTTCTGGGGAGATTCCTTCCCTTATTGGCAACTTGAGAAGCTTGACTCTGTTCTTTGCATGGAAGAACAAGCTAACTGGAACAATTCCAGATAGTCTTTCAGATTGCAAAGATCTTCAGGAGCTTGATCTTTCATACAACAGTTTGATTGGTCCAATACCGAAACAACTATTCGGATTAAAGAACCTCTCAAAGCTGCTGCTTCTTTCCAATGAATTCTCAGGCCTTATTCCACCTGATATTGGTAACTGCACAAGTTTATACAGGTTGAGGTTGAACCAGAACAAATTTTCAGGAACTATTGCATCTGAGATTACCAACTTGAAGAATCTAAACTTTCTTGATCTTGGAAGCAACCATCTTGTAGGGGAGATTCCTCAAGAACTTCACAGATGCCGAAAACTCGAGTTTCTCGATCTTCATTCCAATAGCCTCACAGGTTCAGTTCCATATATGCTTCCAACAAGCTTGCAATTCATTGATTTCTCAGATAATAGGCTAGAAGGTGAACTAAACCATTCCATTGGTTCACTAACTGAATTAACAAAAGTCAACTTGGGAAAGAATCTTCTCAGTGGAAGAATTCCTTCAGAGATTGCTTCTTGTTCTAAGCTGCAACTTCTAGACTTGGGAGGCAATGGCTTTTCAGGTGAAATTCCAAAGGAAATTGGTCAAATTCCTTCGCTTGAAATCGGCCTCAATCTCAGCTATAACCAGTTTTATGGTGAAATTCCAGCAGAATTCTCTGGCCTTAGCAAACTTGGAGTGCTTGATCTTTCACACAACAAGCTCTCAGGGAAATTAGATGCTCTTTCTGAGCTTCAAAATCTTGTTTCCTTGAATGTTTCCTTCAATCATTTCTCTGGTGAATTGCCTAACACTCCATTCTTCAGGAAGATTCCAATCAGTGATATCACTTCAAATGATGGTCTCTTCATTGCTGGTGCTGCTACACACAAAGTTCATGCAAGATTAGCTATGAAGATCATAATGTGCATTCTCTTGATCACAAGTGCAGGAGTAGCACTCTTCACAATCGGTTTCTTGATTCGCGCTTATATGGCCAACAAATCACTCATGAAAAGTGAAAATTGGGAGATAAATTTGTACCAGAAGTCTGAATTCTCATTCTCTATTGATGACATTGTCAAGAATCTGATATCAGCCAATGTGATTGGAACTGGAAGCTCTGGTGTTGTGTACAAGGTAGAGACTCAAAATGGCGAAACACTAGCAGTTAAGAAGATGTGGACATCATCATCAGAGTCCAATGGAGCATTCAGCTCAGAGATTAAGATACTAGGTTCAATCAGACACAAGAACATCATCAAGCTTCTTGGTTCTGGATCCAACAAGAACAAGAGCATGAATCTGCTGTTCTATGAGTACCTCCCTAATGGAAGCCTGAGTTCATTGCTTCATGGCTCAGGAAAAGGGAAAGCAGAATGGAAAACCAGATATGATATTGTGTTAGGCTTGGCTCATGCACTTGCATGTTTGCACCATGATTGTGTGCCTCCTATAATTCATGGAGATGTAAAAGCTATGAATGTGTTATTAGGCCATGGCTATCATCCTTATCTTGCTGACTTTGGTCATGCAAGAATTGTAACTGAAAATGCTGACAAGCCAGTTCAAAGACACTACCTTACTGGTTCCTATGGATACATGGCTCCAGGTAACTTATACTTTTTTCATTCATAGTATAGAGACTTAATTACAAACTTTTAAACAATTAACTATTTGATGAACATTTTCAGCACTTAGATAATCCCTTTAAATCTTGATTAGTACTAATTAGTATTGTTTTTGTTATATTCACAGAGCATGCATTGATGCAGTGTATCACTGAGAAAAGTGATGTTTACAGTTTTGGAGTGGTGTTACTTGAGATCCTCACAGGAAGGCACCCTTTGGATCCAACTCTTCCTGAGGGTGCAAACTTGGTTCATTGGGTCAAGAACCACTTGGCTAACAAAGGAGAACCATTTGAGATCATTGACACAAATCTTAGAGGGACAAGAAATGACCTTACTATGCACCATGAGATGCTTCAAACTTTGGCAGTGTCATTTTTATGTATCAGCAACAAACCTCATGAACGTCCTACAATGAAGGACACTCTTGCAATGCTCAAGGAAATTAGACCCTTTGGTAAAGACTCAGGGGAAGATCATCATGTGTTCAAGGGAGGTTTTTAACAGGACTTAAGAATGCAGTTTCAGATGAATCTTCTAACTAGAAGAATACTTGCAAGGTTCACATTAATTGTGCATAGTGTATTGGTATGCCAGTTAGAGCTGGCTAGAATAACTAGAGATATTCAAATATAATCTTATTAGATATACAAATAAGAAAGTGTTCTAGATGTTTTCAGTTTTTCACCCAACTTACTTCTGTTTTTTAGGTTTATTGGTTTTTCAATATAATGATAACATAAGATCTTCTTGGCCACAATTTTACCTTACAATTCAAGTTTCTGTTTTAGGTGTATGTTTGTGGTGAATGAACCAACATGCAAACAATATTGTGAACAAAAAAAATTGCTCCATGTATACTAAAATCAGCTATTATGTATTTGTGTATATTTATACATATTGATTTATACATTTTTCTAATTAAATAATCAAACTTGTCATAGTAAAATACTCAAACTTACAATAGAACAATAATCAAACTTGTTTACAGTAGCATAATAATTTTTCATGAGATGTTAAATACATATTTCTATATGCGGTAGCTGATTGGTGGCTGATTTTTGGTATAAGGTTGTATTAACATTTTGATAGGAGGTATCTAGGAGAGAATGAAGGCTTAACTCTCAAGGAAGCAGAAACAATGATTAGCATTAGATCAGTTTTTGCAGTTAGAAATCACAAACATGTTTGTAAGACTCACTTAAGACCTTATTCAAGAAATATATGTATATAGTTACTATTACATGTGATGACCAATGTGGACAAAATAATAGTTGAATGAAACCATATATAAAGTTTGAATTAACAAGATTCCTTGACTGCATTCTTTTTTTTCTCTCTATCCCTTCCATACAGACAGACACACACATGGTCCCAGGTTTCAAAGCTTCACATGTATTCCATGTGCTGTCTGAGAGAGACTTATTCCAGTGATTGGAAACTCTCTCATAAGCACATATTTCAAACTGAGATTCTATGTTTGTTTATCCTATACACATATTTGCACATGTAATCACAATGCATTCAGGACCATTATGCTAGTAACATTGAAAGATAACAGCATATATACACATTGCACAAGTGAACAAGGGAATTTCCCATCATTTGCACGGTTCCACAAAATTCTTTGCCATTTAAAAAAAAATGTTTGGTCAAAATGGTCTCTGCCACAATAAAAAAAAGGGATATGTATTGTGTAGGTTCTTTCATATAGTAAATGCCTTCTATATTAGAAGGCAGACAGAGAAAATATGAGCTTGAATTTGTCATATTATTGAGTCATAATTGTTCTCACCAACACTGTTTTTGTTCCTTTTTCATTAATCCCAAATAGTGAAAAGGGAGTTTTGTATGTAAGCTTATCCATTCACATTCACTTGAATCATTCCCCTTTTCCTTCCTTTTCTCTCTATATCATTTACAAGCATAAAAACTTCAGCATTAGTACTTATTCAATTTATTTTTTTAAGATCAAGTTTCATCCTTGGAGGTGTTTTATTTTATTTTATTGGGTATAGTGTCAAGAACATTTTAGTTTAGGCACTACATATAACTATATAAGATACACCCCCCTCCCAAAAATAAAATCTTTTTAAATTAATGCAAAAAAAAAAAAAAATTTTACTGCATGTCATGATACAACTAGGCCTCCCAAGTCCCAAGTCTCCATCACTTATGTAAATAATTCAACAGATGTCATTATATAATTAGCAGTGAATATAGCTGTAATTTGAAAGCAATGTTTGATAATTTATCTTTTTAAGCAAACCATGGAAACAAGCATGTGGCAGATGATTCCAGATCACTTCAACACCACAGCTCCAATAATGATAGGGCATGCATTTGAGAATTGACTCCACAAAGCAAACACTTCTCCTTAGTGGTGCTTTTATTTGCTGCTTTATCACAAGCCTCTGTCAAAACAAGCAGCTTCAATGTACTCAGACAAGTGAAGTCTTTGAGCAAGTTGATGAGGGGCTATGAAATTACTACTTTTTGTTGTTGTTGCCATGGCACTATGAGAGTCAATGGTGGCTCTATCCCTACCACCATATTACTATGTATGCATTTCAGCAAACACTTCTGGACCCTACTGTCAGTGGAATTTCTAAGATTGGTCTGAGTTTTGGATAATGTCCCATTTGTGTGATCACCATGGAGGATCCTGCTTTTGTCTTTCTAGTTTCTTCAATATGAAGTTAATGACATTCCAGCCAAAGCCACGGTATTGGAGCCACCTTATGATCCTTGACTTCCTTGTCTCTATGGATATGTTCTGACCACGTGACCATTGCTTTGAGGCCTGAGCATAAAGATGATCCATGGATTGCTTTGACAAGCCAATAATTGGCTTCTGATCTTCCTCATAATCATTGCCCTTAAAAACAACTTCAACTGCATTCTCAGCATCTGCTTGACTTACTCCCTTCTTGAAAAGTACCTGACATAATAATCACAACTCCATTACACAAAAATAATGCCCTTAAGGATAAGTGTGTTGTGCAATATGTGTGCTTTTGCCTGGTCTTTGTCCCCCAGTGAGGAACCTTCAAGAATGCACGATTTCGGTGCATCTAAGAGAAATCATGAGGGGTGAAGAATGAAACCTTCAACGCATTTGCTATATTGGGAAAGAATGAAAAAAAAAATGGAATTAAATAACTATGGAATGAATTGAATTGATGAGACTTCAATGAAGTATCTAAGTAAAAGGTGAAAACAATACAAGATAAATTGCAAAAGAAATGGAAAATATCGTATCAGAGCTTTCGTGTTAGTTGAACAATTTGCCGAGAAAATTAATAGCACAATAATATGCATCAAGCATAGAATAAATATTTCATTAGAAAGTTCTTAGGTGTAGAAAAAATTCAGTGCAGACTAAATACATGAGTTGAAATTTTGACACAGAAAATTACATATCTTGGGGAATAAAATGATTATTATTAATTATAACCTTGACCTTCAATGCTAGTATCTATTCTCACATGTGCACTCTCAACGGTTAATTCCGAAAAGAGAAAAGGTGGATGCATCGTGCACTGCTGAGTTTGCAAGATGAGGTCACTATGCATTACAATTTTTCCTCCTAATACTTCATTCTAGAGTTAAAATGAAAGAAATTCTGGCAAGCACTTACACAAGCAGCATATCATCCTAAATATTTCCACAACTAAGTATAGATAAAGGAGAAAAAAGCAGTATGGAACATGGCTTTACTTAAGGCTACACATAACAAACAAAAGGTATTAGGAAGAACAAAATTACAGTATAGACTAGCTTACTTGTTTGATCCGCCTCGGCCCCCAAGTTGATGAAGACCATCTAGATTGAGCTAATGATTCAGCATACAGCCTATCATTGATCAATCCTCTGAACCAAAGAAAGAAATAGAAAACAGTCACCATAAACCAAAAATCTTTATTTGTTAGGTAAATTAAGTGTATCAAAATTAGGACATAAAATTATTCTAGAATATATTCTTTTTTTGAGGGGAAAAAAGGCACCCTCTCTCCCTCCTGAGGCAAGAAAAATGGAATAAAAAGAGGAAAAAGGACTTTCAAACATTATAATAGAAAGTTATTTCTAACACACCTCCTCTGAAACTTGTTTATCACTTCCTCCACTAAATTAGGAGAGAATCTTTTCCCAAGCAACTTCTTTCGCAACTCGACTGCTGTGAGTGCCCTGAGAAGCAGAGAGACAAGCATGCTTTAAAAATAATAATAGCATAAAACTGCATCTTATATAAATATATTTGCACCCTATCTCCATAGTAAGTAATTATTTTACCTGAATTAATATAAAACTTATTTCAATCTTATGTTCTTTTCTTTGTCAACTTATAAAATTTGATTATACAGAACAAAATAATGGGGATGGGGAACAACACCTAACCTAGATGCAAGAAATTTAATAGCTGATTCCTCAGCATCATTGGTAAATTTGTCAATTTGCATTGAATCTTGTTCACAAAGGTCTCCTGCTTGATGGACTGATAACTCTTCAACAGCCTCCGCAGCCTCTTCCATTTGTTCACAACCTACAATTCACAAATTAAAATCATAACTTTTTTTTTTCTTTTTTACATTAAGTTTAACCCTGCATATTGAAGCACTAGTGAGTAGTGACTCCCCCAAAACATGACCTAGAGTGATATCATACTAAAAGATGTTAGAAAGTTTACCATCTTCAAAGTTATAAACAGGTAAGCTATTGTGAATTTCATTCGGATTGCGAAAATTTTCGCTCCGCATAACCCTTCCATGCACACCATTTCCCCCATTTAAATTCTTTGGCACACTTGCATCAGGATGGCTAGAACAGCTAAAATTTTTCAGGTTCTTCCCTGGCAGAGAAGTTTCAGATGAATTAAAGTCCCTGCTCTTCAAGCACACAATGTGACACTTCCAAAGGGTCCTATTTTTCAAGTTTCAACCACAAAGGAAAAGTACAAAGCAAACATAAGTATATATGATAAGAAACCAGCTCAAAAATCTTCAGAATATATGCATCATACACAAAAAATCTGATCTTTTTCAGAAAGAGATTGAAGAAACTCCTTCACTTGAATCCAATTCCATCGATTGGGTAGCTAAAATTGTAACTGACTAACTTAATTACACTTAAAAACTAAGACTTTCTGTGTGTTGGTTTCCCTCACTGTTTTATTTTAAGTCAAAAAATGGAAACTTTGGAAGCTGAATGAGAAAAACAACTCACTGACGAATTGAGAAAACGCGAAATGGAAGCTGGCACGAGATTTTGAAGCCGATGTTTCCCGCGAAAGTTGCCATGTTCATCGAATCCACAATTTTAGCTAAACACAAGTGTTTGATTCGTTTGATTTTCACGCTTTCGTTTGTGTTCTGTTTTTGTTTTTTTTTTGTAAAATTGAGTTTGGGCCAAAATGAATTTGGGCTTTGATCTTTGGGTTGGCCCATATTTTCTGCATCCCAGCTAGCGCATTGGAAATTTGGAATTCTTTTTCTTTAGACCAAAAAATAACACACAAAATATCTTATTTGTATATTTATTTAGAGAAATATTATTCTTGGAAAAAAAATTCAAAGAAACGTTATTTTTACATTAAAAATTTAAATATCTAACACAAGTCCACACAACATAAAAGATAAAAAATGAAAAAGGATTAGATGGTAAGACAGAAAAAAGTGGTGTCGTTCTTCTTAGCTATTTTTATAAAGAAAAAGTATACGGTACCAATATATTGTCTGTCAACTTATTATCAATAATAATTAATTATTATATTTTAATTACAATTAGCATTGTCAATAATTATTAATTATTATATTGACACATTTATAAAGACTCTTCCATTAGACACGCCATAAAAAGATATTTCTATTAGATACATCTACAAAGACACTTCTATTAAATACAGTCATAAATAAGAGTTGGCATAAGTTGGTAGAATCCTGATTGGTTACATAATAGGATTGTTTTAAAAAATATAAAGTTTAATTTAAATGTACAAATAATATTCTACATTTTATTAACCACATTTTTGAAAAATCATATTTGTAGATAAAAGTGAGAAGAATTTTTTTTTTTCACTCAACAGGGTTTTATCTTCCACAAAAATAGAAGAGAAAAATGATTAGATGGTAACATAGAAAATCTGAAAAACTAGAGATATTGCATTATGCATTCTATGCAATATTCATTGGATGTTGATACTTACATTTAGATGTAGAAATAACATTAACATAATTATGTAAAATCATGTTAAAGATAAAAAGCATGCTAATTGGTTGTTATCTGATTATAGCAGTTGAAAACAAGAAGAAAAGAAAAAAGATGATGGTAGGTGAATAGAGAGAATAATGCTAGTGAAATTTGGTATTACAAGATTGGAGAATCTTAATCTGAACTAGTTCTGAGTTCTCCAAGCATACAAGAAATGGCAAAAACCTATGAGAGATGGAGTCTCCCCTGCTATTTCAGATTTTTCTGAGCTACAAGGATTCAAGGATCCAGGCTTAAAGATAAACACACCACGCCCTGATGGACCAATCTCATTGAATAACCAATCATGAACATCCCAAAACATATGAACTGGCAAGTTATTCACCATGAGAATTTCATTCCCTCTAAACCTCCAATTGAGGTTCATGATCCTACTTGTCAACATGCCATCTATGGTGATCCACATTTCCGGATCATCCGGCCCGGATAGCGAGGTCTCAATGACGATATCATGTTCCTCTTCGCCGTCTTGTAACATTGCCTTGGTGCAAAACATCTTCTTTCCAGACACATTTTCTTTCTTGCACAACAAGGTAGCCTTTTCAGGTGATGGGGTTGATTTGGTTCTTTCATAAGCATCCTTTTCTAAATCTCCTAGCAACAGAGCCACCTCTTTCTTGTGCACCAAGGCAACGTAATAGCCTGAGCAAGGCTGTGGATTGTTGGAGAATTTCGCGTGCCGGAAATCCCAGAAGACATCTATTCTTGCCTTATCTATTTCAAAGGACTTAAGGCCTTTTTTCCCCCACGAATGGCCGGATTCGAAATCAATCTTGCAGGTGAACTTGGTTGAAACAGAGGAAGAAGCAGAGGGCTCTTCAAGGCTCATAGAAAGGGAATGTTCCGTGGGACTCTTGCACCATGTCACAACAACACTACGATAAGAATCTGCTAAGTTTGTATGATACACAAATGTGACATAATTCTGAAGGGCATCTTTCCTTGCAGCCTCTCTTTTCGCCACCTCATCCTTGTTCGGCAGACCAGTCCTCCTCGACCGGCGATCAGGAATGGATATTGGCACTGCTCCTATAAGAGAATTCGCCATTGCATATAGGATTGATACTTGATCCTTCTTTGGCCCTTTAATGGTTGTTTTGTTGAAGAGAATTACAATTGGTAGAACTAGGTATGAAGCCTAGTTACAATGAAAATCATCATCTTTCTTTCACCTATTGTAATTCCCAAATTGGAAAAGCTTCATGCTTTGCCAATTATTTAAGGAAAAGAGATGTTTTGTTACACCATGGGAAATGGAGAAAACAAAATCTCTTGCTAATATAATGATTGAATGTTAAAACCTTGGCTTGGAATTAGGAAATGTACCAAGGATGTTAGAAGAATTGCAGAGGAGTTACAATTTTGATATGAAAGAACATGCATGAAAGAAAATCAAGGCTTAACGAATTGCAATGTGAAAAAACAATACCAATCTATGCTGAGGTTGTCAATGAGGTGTCAATGAACTAATCTTTATCCTTTTCTTCCCTATTAATAGATCAATTTTCTCTCAAGTTTGAAGATGAAAAAACAAGTTTTTGTCCCACTCTCTTGCATTATTTTTCCAACCTTATTATAGTAAATGTCTCATTCATTTTGGAAACTAACAAGAAGGATGCTGGTTAAGATTCTGCTTATGAACTTCTTTAAAATAGGATGCTATAGGAAAATCGTTCCATTATTTATGTAATACATTTCCTAAAAAATAGTATAGTAAAATAATAGGAAGTTAAAACAGACCATATGCTATAAATATCATTATATATTTAAAATATGGCAGTGAACTTATGTTATTAGAGAAGCAATAATAGATTAATAATTAACATATCATCATACTAGAAATCAACATCTCAAAGCCCCCAATTCATGAGATTCATGAACACAACCAACCTAAATATAATAATGCAATCAACTTCTCAGAAAAGTTATGTACTGCATAAACAACAACACCTTCTGGTTTCATTAAAATACATAATTCAAGTTACAAAGTTGAAAAAAATGAAGAGAGGTCTCACAAAACTGACCTCAAGAACTCAGCCTCTACACAAGTACATGAGCCGGCACCACAACATGCACATCAATACCAGTAACTGTACAAAAAATAAATAATATAAAAAAGAAAAAAAAATCATTTTCCAACATGAATTCCTCAAGATGAAACAAAAAACTTCCCACGGGGTGTAGATCTGCTCCTTCTAAATTCATGCATTGTGGTATTGCTGCGACCGGAACCATTTATAAGTTTGTTCTCAACTTTGCTAGTCAATAAAGGCTCAGCTGCTTGCACCATTCCTCTGCATATCACAAAAAATGTTCGGTTATGTTATTAATAGAGCTATGAATATCATATTTTGCAAGCAAATTTTACAATAATTCCTTTGTTCATACCTTGATCCTATGTTTTGCCAATTCTTTGACATGTTCTGTCGAGTATTTTTCGGATTCAAAGTACCATGGACTGCAGAGTCCATGAACCTGAGATCATTTTCTGGCTCAAAATAATCGATTTTTCGAGGCGCAACAGCAGTTATTTCACCAGCAGTTTCCATATCAGATTTTTGAATCCTAAAGGGTATTTGTTGATGATGCTGCTTGGCCTTAGCCTTACTATCAGC
Organism: Arachis hypogaea; assembly: GCF_003086295.3. NCBI lineage: Eukaryota > Viridiplantae > Streptophyta > Magnoliopsida > Fabales > Fabaceae > Arachis > Arachis hypogaea. The sequence continues at coordinate 1,209,844 of NC_092042.1, read as the reverse complement.
CTTGCTTTTCTTGGTAACACTTTGTTTTGATACACTAAATACTTGCTTGAATTGTTCTTCTTCCTGTTCTTGATGAACTTTCCTGGAGCTGATCTTTTGAAGGTTAGTAAGTGTTTCAGAAATGTTGCTGTCTTGTTTGGATGTCTCTTGCGAATTCACATACACCTTTGAGTTATTGTCTATAGATTGGGCCATTTGCATTATAGCAAGAGACTTGTTTACTCTAGCTGGAAATTGATTCTTTAGTATTGGTTGGTTTTCTGGTGTGTCACTTTTGACCTTGCTTTTAATGACAGAGCCTCTATCAGTGGATATTGATCTCCTGATTGGAGGCGATGGCGATCGACCCCTCCCTGATGAGCTTACTAGCTTTTCTTCAGTTAGAAGAAATGATTTTGGGATGGAATCCTTGTCCATAAATGTTGAGGGGAGTCTTGATCTTGTATGCTTACCCGAAGAACTAATTTTAGCCTGAAAAAAAAAAGAATTTGAGATTTAGGAAGGGAATATACAAGTATATTAACACTACATTGCATCAGAATTGCCAAATATATCATAAAATATGATTATATGTGAATATTCAAGAACCTCAGAACTTCTATCATCCAGGGATCTTTGACTATTATCAGACTTAATACTGCCACTGGTAACATTTTTAGGCAAACGATATGGCGAAACAGCCCTTGGTTTCTGAGATTCGATGGCATTTCTAGTATTCCCAGTTTTCCATTGTTCAAGTTCAGTTTCCTTCCTTGCCAATGCTAATTTGATATTCGAAATCTGAAAATGTTCATATCATTATATTACATTCAGTAAGTAAAATTTGAAATTGCACATTACTAATGATCAAATGCCGAACCTCATCCTTTAGCTCTCGGATTTCACCAGTTTCTTTATTAGATTGAGCAGCCCCAAGTTCAATGCAAGCAACCCTCTCAGCAAATTTTAGTGTGCTAATTGTTTCCCCAAGAGCATTGACTTCAGGATTTATATGAACAAACATCAAAGTTTTTGCATGCCCACCTATTTATGTAGAAACAAATAACAAATGCAAAAGATAAGTACAGGTCAAGTTACATGAAAAAACAATATGTACTAAAGATAAAGGGTAAAAGAGTTCTTTGTGATTATGCTGATTACCTAAAGAGTCTTGTAACACTTGTGTGAGCTTGCTATTTCTGTAAGGAATATGTGGACTCTTCTGTGCCAAAGCAGAGATAACATCTCCAAGTGCAGAAAGAGATTTGTTTATATGCTGTGCCTCCTTTAGTCTTTCACCAACAGCCTCAGATTTGTCCACTCTCTCGCTTCCAGCCAAATCCACAAGATGGAGACAACCCTTGAGAATGGAGTTTGAAACTAGATCCTTCCCTCTAACATGGACTGTCAACACACTGCAATAGGATGGTAAAGAATTTTATTTAATATTTTTTATGGTTAGACTAGTCATCTCTATATTCAATGAGGAAGAAGTTTTACCTGTGAGAACGGCTGCTTCGCTCATTTAGAGCTGTAGCGCCTACAGCGCGGTTCTTCTGACCAATTCTCATCAAATCAAGAACATCTTGAGTACAACTAACTGGAACTAAACTTGCATCTGGCACATTAAGTCCATTCAATTGAGAATTGTTTCGTATATCTAATGTATGTATTTGTTAAGGACTTCATTGCTAAAACTAAAGGATTTGCTTTAATGATTAAGATATATAAATAAAGAAATATGTGCTTGAAAGAAGGATATCTTCTATTAGAACCATCGCTAACTAATAAATCTCTAACTTGCTCATTGTATATTTCAATCATCTGGACACCAACTTCATATTTTATGGCTTCTGCCCTTTCCTTTGATATATGAAACAAGTCACGCAAAGCCCTGTAATTTACACCCCATGTCTCTTCAGACATCAGATCAGGGCCGCTCTACAAAGGCAAAAAATGACATTAGACATAAGCATATAAATGAAAAACAATGAGACAACAATAAAGGTGACAAAGCATATGATTTGCAACTAGTATATGAAAGCAAAGGTGTGTTGAATCTAGCATTACCATTGTATAGGTCTTTCCTGAACCGGTCTGTCCATATGCAAAAATGCAAACATTGTAGCCATCTAAAACGGACCTGACGAGTGGTTGAGTGTCTGCGTAAATTTGTTCTGTGCACGAAAAAGAAGAAATCATTATAATAATCTTCAAATAGGAAGTAATGTATAACAAACTACAATTTATTTGGAATGAAATTACAAAATGTCTAGTCATGATGCATTGAATATTTAACAAAGTGTGTACTAGTCCTGTAGATTTCACTACTTGTTAAAAATTGAACTACCTTGTGTGACATTTGTTGGAAACACCTTATTAAATGAAAACACCTTTCTAGCTTCTTTCCCTTGCTTTTGAGGATTTACTATCATTATGTTTCCATCTTCTCCTATATAGTCTACTGTAGATTGCGCATTTGACTGTCCTGGTGAGAAAGGCTTCACTCTACAGTAGACCCTTATGGCTCCTGTAACATAGAATATCTCATCATTATACATTTTCATATAAGTAGCTTCTCAGAATTCAGTCTTGAGAAGTTTTGGTAACTCCATGTACCTTTGAGGTCTTGTACTTGATTATATAGAATGCGGTTCTCCTCCAAAACTTTGTGGTAGGATGTGGAAGTCACTTCAAGACTCTTGATATGATTCTCTGATAATTACACAAAGAAAATTAACCTATTGCTATGAAAGAATAATATACTAAAAGATTCTGCTTAGGTGGAGAAAATTTTCCAATGGAAAACCATGTACAGATAGATCTTTACCTAGCCTGCTCAGTTCTTTCTCCCACTCAGATTGAATTTGTTTGACCTCCATCTTTAGCTCATCAAATAAGTATTTCATCCTCTGAAGAAAGAGTAAAACCATTTAGGGTGTATGGTGCTACATGATAGTGGATCTAAAGCAGAACATTGACAACAGTTAGTGCTAAATTTTATACCTCAAGTTGTTTCTGCTGAGCATCAATTATTTCGACATGTTTTGAACAATGATTGTTATTATGCATTGTATTATCACGCTTTCCGCCACAAATGCAGAATTTTGACAAATCATCTGACGCCAAACTACTTCTTTGATTAAGATATAATGTGATAGCTTCTATAAAATCTCTCTTAGTGATGCAACCAACATCGTTTTTCAGTATTCTCTTCAGCAGAACTCCAAGCTACAGAACCATGTTCAGAATTCTATTTTAGATTACTTTATGCAGCTAGGAAAACTAAATCCAAATCAATGGCAGTTCTAATAATTGAGAAACAAAAGAAATGAAGGTGCTTATTATAATCAAAAGCTTAGTTGAAAAAAAATTTGGCATACCTGTTTGCCTTGAGAAACAAGCATTGCAGAGAAATCCTTGGCTAATTTTCTGAGCAAAGTATCAATTACCTACATATTTTGATCATGTATATCAGATATCACAATTCAGGAATAATATTGGATGAACAGATAATTCTTTATGCAAAATCTTGATTTAGGGAAAAAATTTCCTAACAAGTAACAAACATATTAACACACATTACATTAGCCTATCCCAAATTTTCCACTTTAGAAAATAGCTAAGTACTCAACATATAAATTATGCAACAATTTTTTTACATGTAAACTATAATAGAGCTAGGGTACATGAATACAACACATTTGGAAAGGATCTTACCCACCATTGCATTCAGTGGAAGATCTTCAACCCCATCTGTCTCTCTAAGGTATGCCAGGAGAAGCTTCAGTCCAAATTGATCAAACAGGAAGGCCAAGGCATCAGCAGTTTTGGTTTCTTCGACGGAGACATCTTCGGATAGACGAAGAAACTCTAGCATCTGTTCATATTGTGACAACTCAGACTCATCCAGTGACTCATCAGCACTTTCACTGCTCGCCACGTCGGAAGGCGAAGAACCTTTCGGAAAGGAAGTGATCCTCACAGTTCCTCCATACCTCCACACCCCAACTCCACCTGAAAGCTTCCATTCATAGTACCCTTTCAAACACAGAATGCAGTCCACAACTTTGCTTGATGAACCTCCCTGAAAATATATCACACATTGAAAAAAATTAAACCTCATTAACATAAATCAAAGTCAATTACAAGTTCCAAGTTCCAAGTTCCAACCTTCTCCAAATCTGAAGCTTCGAATGTCAAAAGCTGCATGTCCTTAACAGCTTCCAGAAAGTTCCTCATATTCTCAAAGTACTGAATTGCAGATTGTGCAGCTCCCTCTGCAGATTGAACAGCAGGGGTGGGATTCTCCACCACCTTTTTCCCAATGCATTTTTGATTAATCTCTATATAATTCACTATTATATTCTGAAGTAACGGCTTTTGTAACAAACTATAACTGAATGTAACGGTTAGTTAGTTAGTTACCTTGAGGACGGCGCCGGGGTTGACCTTGTTGAGGACGTTGCAGAGAATGAGACCGTTGCGAAGTGAGAGGCAGAACTCTTCCTCGGAGGGTTCTTTGGAGAGTGATGCCCACGCGCCACTGTCCATTTGGCGAAGCCATTCTGCTGCTTGATACCTCCTTGAAGCTTCAACAGATCAACATGGCGGGAAAATAATGCAACTTTTGTTATTTCCATTTTAATCCCTTTTCAAAAAAATTATTTCACTCTAGTCCTTTTTTCTTACTAAAAAATACTACATAATCAGTAAATATTATTATTTTTGATTCACATTTAGCCAACAATAATTTACCCTCATATTCACATATATTTTATACCTAAAATAAACACACAAAAAATACCTAAAATATAGTTTGCACATATATTTACTAAAATTTTACATACATATATTAATATAGTTTTTATTCACATTTTTTAGAATTTGTATATATAAATTAATAAAATTTATTTATTAAAAATAATTTAATATTTATGTTAGTTAAATAATAATAAAAAATACTTAAAATTAATGTTAGAAGAATTTCTCATAATTTTTTTTATCTCTATAGTCTAAATTTAATGTTGGAGTTGTTTTATATGTGACAAAAAGTGCTTTTAAAACTTAAAAGTACTACTATAAAATTGGCTATACTTTATGGGGGAGTGTTGGACGGCCAAAGGGGAGCACGAATATAAGTTAAGTGTGACAGAGATGAAGATGTTGAGATTGATAAGTAGTCATACACGTTTGGATAAAATAAGAAACGAAGATATAAGGGAGAGAATTGGAGTAGCACCCAAAAAGATGATAGAATCGCGTCCCAGGTAGCTTGGACATGTGAGAAGAAGACCGACAGAACACCCAGTCAAGAGAGTGGTGGGTGGATGAGATGGAAGATGGATAAGAGGTAAAAGGCAGAGGAAGACCTAAGAAGACCATCGCATGAGATGGTCAAATACGATCTACATGTAAACAATCTTTTTGTAGACATGATACATAACAGAACTCAATAACATCATTTGATTCATGTACTCGACCTATCTAGTGGGACAAGGCTTTATTGTTGTTGTTTGTAATCTAAATTTAATGTTAAGATATATAACATTATAGACACCAAAAAAGCTATATAACATTATAAAACCAAAGAATAATAAAGGCGTCTACTCTTTAAAGAGAACATTAATGATTCCATTGTTATGCTTTTGCTTTGACTACCTATTTTATTGACTTCAATTGCTACTAAAGAGTAGACAAAGCTTAAAGTAAAAGATTATATACTATATAGTATAGTATAGCATTCTTTTACCTTTATGCTACTATTTAATACTTAACATAATTAGCGTATATAAACATTACGTTACAAATTAAATACAACTAAACTAGTGAGAGATAATAATGACCCACAAACTTAAAAGAGAAAATAATGCTACCATAATAATTCTCCCAATTCAAAAGTTGATAAATTCATAGAGAGGACCACAGACCCACCACCACCCACGCCACCATTGATGGCGGTGGCCTGGTGCTGCCAGTGGTGAGGGAACAATGCAGTGCCACGCACCCCACCATTCTTTGCAACAATAATATTTGTTCATATAATAAATAAACGTAGATTAATTGATATAATACCAGCTTCCTCTGCTTTCCTCTGAGCTAATTCATGATCATTGATGATCTCATCTTCATTGTTGTTGTTGATGCTACCCTTCAAACCTCTTTTACATGGAGTCTCCTGCCGCATTCTGCAGAATCAATAGAAACTAATCAGAGAAGTGTTTCGATCCTTCTTCATGTTTATAGAGTGTAACATGGTAGTTGATAATACCTGGGAAAGTGATGAATGATGAAGAAGCTGAAAGAGGTTGGTGCAATGGAAGCAGATCTGATCTAAGGCAAAGTAGTTCTCGTGCGTTTTGTGAATGAAAAAGTGGAATCAATGAAGCATTCATTCAAAATTTTTGCAGTGGCTTTGGAATTTAATGCAGTGAGCGTCTTTTTTTAGTTTAGAGAGAAAAATAAAATGAAGAAAAACAGAGTCATCAGAGAAGAGAGAGAGAGAGAGAGATTCAAAAAAACAACGGATGAAAAACAAAACCTTAGTTAGAGATTTAAAAATAAACGTTGGTGTCTCCGTCACGGTGCCGTAACGGTATCCGACGTGGCATGGTCTATGTAGGACCCATGAATAGTTGGACCAAACGGCAGAATCCGGCCTCAATGACCAAAAGGGCTAGGCTCAAAACTTTTTGCTACCAAAATGCAAAGAAGATACAAGTTAACGTGTATTTAGAGACAGTCTCCTAATAATTTAGACATTATTGTTAGAGAGGAGTATTATTTTTTTTAGATTTTTTTTTGTGTTATGTTCAGTCACCAAAAAGTTAATGTGTACATGTTATGCATACTTGATAGCTACCAATAAAATTCGTTATATTTAACTAATCAATTGAATGCTCAACTCACTCGTCCACTTAAATAAATATAAGAATTTCGATATAAAATTTTGTCTACTGTAACAACCAATTAGTTAATGATACACAAATACATAGTATTTAATTTTGATATGCACTTAATATTATTGTTATAGGTTATATACTTAATAAATTAAGAATGTCCTTAATTCACAATCATACTCAAACATCATATAATAATTCACTTAGCAAAGAATTAGTGACAGAGATGACAATAAATCCTTATAGAATTGTACATGGTTTAATTAATCTAAAAATTAAACCTATTTTTTGGTTAACTAAAAATTTAATTTTGATTAATTAATCAAATTAATTTTATATGATAAAATTGATTATTAATGGGTTATAGAATTTAAAAACTAGTTTTTAACTGGTTATAAAAATAAAAATCGATTTTGAAAAAAAAAAACTTGTTTTTAAATAGAAAAATTAGTTTTTGAAAAAATAAAACCATTTTCTGTCCAAAAATCGATTTTAGACGACAAAAAAAAACTTTTAATTGAATTTTTAATCTAAAAAAATAAAATTAAAATTTTTAAAAGTTTAGTTTTGATTTTGGTTAATCGATTAAAAATCAGTTTTTTAAATTAATTTTGATTAACTAATTTTAAAAAATATAAATATAACTTTTAAAATTATTTTATTAAATTGGTTAACTAAAATACAATTATAAGTTTTTAGCTAATTAACCACCTTTTGATTTTTTAATATATACCCCTAGATCCTTATATCCTTATGAACAAGAGTTTTGAATAAATGAGGTTTGATGCTTATATAACACACTTGAAGGAGATTGTTGATTTGATATGATGCAACACAAATATCAATTACATTTTACATACTATATATATCAAAATAGGTTACCCCTAATATGAAACTAACAGATATGGAGATATTAAATTAAAGACAACTAAGAAAGTAGCAATGTTTGGCGATCTCTTTTGACTAAGAACTTAATCAGTTTGCATGGTTGGTACTTATTTATGCAATTAGATAGTTGATTGTTTTACAGGAACAATGTGAATATGTTTGGTGAAAAAAAGTGAAAGGTGAAACTAAAGTTGGCGAGAAATCCTCAATTCCATTGGAAAGTAAATAATCATTTTTAATATTTAAGTAGATTTATCAGATGGAATTTATCTTTTATAAATATTATTATAATTATTAGTGTTTTAATCGGCAAAAATAGAAATTTATTCTGTAATAATAATAATAATAAAGAGAATGGTGATGGGTCCTATTTACTTGACGGCAATAAATTAAAGGCATATAAATTATAATGATAGAGTATCTATATATCCCAGTGTGCGTTAGATTTTGAAAAAGAATGAGAGCCAAAAGTCTCAAAGTTTGGTCCTGTTCCAGAACGTTGGATCCCCCAATTTTAAAATCATTGCATTTGTTAACCTTATATGTAGTAATTTGCATTTTGCACCACATTTAATGGACCAAGCAAGACCTCACCCATCTGAATTCCTCTCATTATTGAACATTTTTTATTCCTTTTTCTTAGTTGGTTAGAGATTAGTGATGATGTAGGGCATGACCCTTTTCTTATATTTTAAAAAGTTGATATCAATATTTAATAGTGTTCTTGTTATTGTTTTTATTGATTTTCTTTCAAGCAATCCTTTAGACTACGTTTGTTTCTGAGAATAGAATGGGACAAGACACTGAGAACAGGATAGGATAAATATAGGTTAGAGACACAATTTTGTGTTATTGTATTCTGTTTGGTGATAAACTAGAATAAATTATGAAAATTCAATTTATTCTCATTTTTTTCATTCAAAAAAATTTGAGATGAAAAATATAATAATAAAAAATATAATTATGAAAAATTAACAAGAATAATAAAAGAAAGAATAAAAAAAAGTTGTGTCCCTTGTTAGTGTCTCCGTGTCTTTCCTGTCAGGATAGACACAAAATACACTAATTCAGTGTCTCTGGACACATTGTCTCTCTTCTGCCAAATACAATTTTGTGTCTCTGTGTCCCTGTCTCAGTGTCTTGTCTCTGTAAACAAACGCAGCCTTAATTCGATTAGAATTTGTGATTGACTTCAAGTTGATTTATCTGATTTTTTGTTTTTTTGTTTTTTTTTTTTGGACTTGGTCTGGTGTTTTCTTTTACGGTTTATTGGGTTTTTTCTTCTGCCATACTCACTCAATGAAACACAAAAAATATTGTACCAACTAAGACAATTTATTTTTAGGGTTTGTGAATCCAACAAGAGTTAAAAGAACTTAGCCACTATTATATCCTAACTAAGCTTTCACATTAGGCCCGCTTTGTTTAGGCCCAATATGTTAGGAGCTTATTTTTTGTTGGGCTCAAACTTGACCCTTCAATGTCCAAAAGCAATTTGAGCCTTCAAAACCCTCATTATCATCACATTATCTCACCTTAGTTTATGCGAAAGTAAAAGGAGCTTAGTTTATTAGGAATTTAGGATGTTTTGTTCTTTTAGTTGCCACTTTCCCTTAAGAAAGGCACCGTTGTCTTTCAATATGATCACTTTCTATCATTTAATGGAGGACCCCTTTCAGGTGACTCTCATGATGCATTTCTCTTTGCATATTCCTCTATTGCCCTAATCTTATATACATCGCTATCTTACCCATTATTGATTTTCATCTAGATTCTCACATTTCCCTTTTGAAACTCAAAATATTCAGTTAATAATAATATACTTAGCTCCACCTTTCTCTTTTCTATGGCAATAGTCAAATTATTTAGTGCAAGCTAAAGCTTCTTAGGGATTTTCTTTGCTATTTCTTTAGGTTCAATATTAAGAGTTGATGAGCTTTTGTACATTTAAAGCCTCACTAATTTGGTGATTTAGAATTATCTCAAATTTTAAAGAAAATGTTATATCTTACAAATATTGAATAAAGATTTATAATGGTTGATTGATATTCGACTTAATACTTAATAACACAATTTTATAAGTTTAATGAGTTGTATTATAATTATATTATTTCTCTCTTAAACAGAAGGTTACAATATTTACTATATATGGGTTTAAGAAAATTAAATTCAAGAATTAAAAAAAAACACTTTCTATTTTAGAATCAATTAAATTTAAAAAAACAACATAATCTTAAAACTAAATAGAAAGAGTTCATAACATTATAATTTCATGATATATGTACTACTTAAAATTTGTATAAAAATAGTACAAAAATAATATTTTAATTTATACAAGTATAAATCAAATTATTATATATGTTAACGTTACCATTCATGTAAGTAAGCACATACCGACTAGAAGAATAAAGTGACGCAGATAGACACAAATTAAACCTGGCTAAAAAATAAAAACAGATTGGATAAATTTCTGTTATATTATCCTCTAATTTTCTTACATGTGTTGAATGTCATTGAAATATAAATCTAGACTGAAAGCATACATAAGTTGAAAAATTGAAAAAGTACGGATAAAGATAACAAAGACAGGTTCTGATCACTTACTGACATGTGTTAAAATACCATTGAAATATGAACCTGGATTATAAATATAGATAAGTTGGGAAATTAAAAAAGCACAAATAAGAATAACTGAAATATGAACCTAGATTGTAAGTATAGATAAGTTGGGAAATTAAAAAAGCACAAATAAAAATAACTGAGTCAGGTTCTAATCACTTATTAACATGTACTAAATAGCATTGAAATATGAACCTGAAAGCATACATAATTTGAGAGATTTGAGAAGGACGGTTGAAGGTCTAATTTATCTCAAATTTATTTTATTTATTTTTAATATATAATACTTACATTAAAATATAATCTCAAATTTAATATCTTTTGTAATTCATATTAACTCGAGCATTAGAATTTTTGCAAGCATATTTTTCATTATAAAAAAATTAATAAGTTAGAATAAAATATCGTAATAATTTTATCTCCAACTTATTTGTTTCTATAAATAGTGATATTCTCTGTTTGTCATTTGGCAACGGCCGTAATTTTTCTCCAATAATTAAAGTTTTTACGTTAAATTCTTGTGTTGTGATTGTGTCTATTTTATTTCTCTGTGAAAGGTATTTTCTCAAGGGGGAATGTTGTATTATTTCCAACAAGTGGTATCAGAGCTTCGGTTTAGTAGGATTTATTCTTAGTATGCTCTGTGGTTGTAGCTTAGTCTGACCTTCCACATCAGAAAAGAATTTTGTCCTGTAGCTTGAGGTTGATCTTTGGTTGCTATTGTTGTTGCTGGAAGGCAGTGTGACACTGTGAGAGTGCAATTTAGAAAGGTTCTGGCTAAGGAAAGACTTGGTATTTAAGTGTGTCCATTGTGACCCACTTCTCTTTTCTGGGGGACCATTTTCAGTGCACGGTCTACAGTTGAGTTATACTATTCCAGTATACGGTTGCAACAATGTCAGGATATTCAAGTGCTGTGAAACTTGAAATAAAGAAATTTGATGGAAGAATCAATTTTGGCTTGTGACAAATACAAGTCAAGGATATGTTGATACAATCAGGTTTGCACAAGGCGTTGAAGGAAAAGATCTCTGGTATGAAGGATGAAGAATGGGAGGAACTAGATTTGAGAGCTGCAAGTGCTATTCGTCTGTATTTGGCTAAGAATGTTCTTACAAATGTGTAAGGAATAAAAACAGCCAAGAAACTTTGGGATAAACTCGAGGGTTGTATCAGGCAAAGGGCATCTCAAATCGGTTGTTATTGAAGGAGCAGCTCCATAATCTACGCATGAATCACAATGTGAAAATCTCCGATTATCTTAGTGCTATCAATGGTATTGTCTCTGAATTAAAGGCAATTGGAGTGAAAATTGATGATGAAGATAAGGCACTGAGACTCATATTGTCTCTCCCTTCTTCCTATGAGTATATCAAACTTGTTTTAATGTATGGGAAGGAAACTCTGAATTTTGAAGAAGTTTCCAGTAAGCTCATTGCTGAAGAAAGAAGAATGAAAAATGAGGGTAGCACTTCATCAGATTTGGCGCTTGTAGCTAGAGGTGACAATTATGAAAAAGGAAATCGTGGAAGGAGTGTAACATGCTGGAAATGTGGAAAGCCTGGGCATGTAAAGAGAAATTGTCCAGGTAATGCGGTTTCAGAAAAAAGGCTCTCAATCTGATACTTGCAATATTGCTCTTTCTATGAGAGAAAATGATGTTCTCTAGAAGACAAGAAGTATCCTCATGGTATTACCGCACTGTCATGGATAAGGATAAGTTGTAGCAATCGGGTCCACAATTGCACACGGCATTGGTTGGCGTTGAGATGCAAGGTGTGTGGCGGAGTTATGTCGATGGCTGAAGAACTTCCAGGAAAAACCAATTTAGAAGTTGCACCATGAATTTTCAGCAAGGTTTCGATCTGTACCAAGGCGAAATACTTGGAGTAGTCTAATTCCAAGTGAGTATACTTTCATGGTGGAGTATGATAGTTCTCTGAACTATGATTGTCGGTATAAACAATGGCAGCAAATAATTATCGGTGTTGACTATGGAAGCTGAAGATGTGTGACTATTTCAATTAAGGTGGATATTGTTAGAATTTGGTTAAATTAGTCCCACATTGCTTAGGATAGCAAATGGAGTGGGTGATCTAGGCTATAAATATGAGGCTAAGTTCTCCATATTTTTTGCACCAGTCGGAAACACTTAAAGCTTGTATCTGACTTTTCTTTTCCTCTATACCTTTGAATAGAGAGTGTTGTGGGGTGTAGTTAAATATTTGCTTTGAGAGTGTGGGTGTACTGGGGTGCCGGTGTTAGAGAGAAAGAAGTCTATGTGTTGTAACAATTTTCACATAGTGATATTCTCTGGTTGTCATTTGGCAACGGCCGTGGTTTTTCTCCAGTAATTGGAGTTTCCATGTTAAATTCTTGTGTTGTGATTGTGTCTATTTTATTTCTCTGTGAAAGGTATTTTCTCAAGGGGGAATGGTATATTATTCCCAACAATTCATTTACCAAATATTTTACCTAAAACGAGTGCATTTATAACAACAACAACAAAGTTTTGTCCCACTAGGTGGGGTCGACTATATGAATCAAACAGCGTCATTGTGCTCTGTCATGTCTCATGTCTAAAGACAGACTATTTACATATAAATCTTGTTTGACCACCTCATGGATAATTTTCTTAGGTCTTCCTCTGTCTTTCATCCCTTATCCATCTTTCATATTATCCACTCTCCTGACTGGGTGTTCTGTCGGTCTTCTTCTCACATGTCCAAACCACTTGAGACGCGATTCAACCATCTTTTCCACAATGGATGCTACTCCAACTCTATCTCTTATATCTTCGTTCCTTATTTTATCCAATCGGTTATTACTATTCATCCATCTCAACATCTTCATCTCTACCACAGCTTATGTTCGTGTTCCCCTTTGGTCGCCCAACACTCCGTACCATAAAGTATAGCCGGTCTTATAGCAGTGCGACAGAATTTACCTTTAAGTTTTAAAGGTAATTTTTTGTCGCATATAAAACTAGATGCACTCCACCATTTTGACCAACCTGCTTGGATCATATAATTTACATGCTGTTCAATCTCTCAATTATCATGTATGATGCACCCAAGATACTTAAAACATTTAAATTTTGGTAGGATGTTTTCTCAAATCTTCACCTCTATATTAAGGTTTTTCCTTTTCAAACTGAACTTACATTCTATATATTCCATCTTGCTACGTTTTATGCACAAATCATACACTTTTAGAGTTTCTCTCCATAAATTCAACTTCTTATTTAAGTCTTTCCTTGACTCTCCCGTAAGAACGATATCATCGACAAAAAACTAGTACACCAATATTTTATTTTAATGTTTCACTCTAATAATCAAAAGCCAGCAAAAAATATTTTTTTTTGTGAATTTATCTAACATATGTCTTAAGAACATATATTAAATTTACAAATAATTTTTTTTGTTAAAAATATAAAAAAATTAAAATTTAATATATTTATTTTTTATCTATTAAATAAAAATATTTAAAAGTTTATACTAATAATAAATTTATAGGGACATATATTAACTAAACCTTTTTGGTTTAATTAAAAAAAATTCATATCCCAACAAGGGAAGAATACTCTTGGTTTCAACAATTTTCAATTTTCAAGAAATGAATGAATGAATTCAGTGGTACACGTGGAGGATTGCTATTGGAGGTGGTGGTGGGAGACAAACACGAAACGACATGCCGTAGAAGTGTGCAATCAGAATTCAGAATTCAGATGGGAGGGCACACATGTGATTCAGTGCCGACGTGGATCTGCGGAATCTAATTAGTAACTTCGGTGCATGTGGCCCACAACCAGCGCTATTTTATACTGAACCCAACACAGACACACTAACTACATACCCACTTGTCTGGCCCACACCTCCTTATCTATAATAATTGATGGATTAATGGGATTCATGCTTTATTGAGTATGAAAAAAAAAACTATCATCTTAATTAATCGACTCGTTATTATATTAGAAAGATTTAGTTAATAATCAAATGGGTTCGTCAGGTAATCAATTTATTTGCCTGTTTAAATAAGTATTAAAATTTTTATTTTTATTAATAATAAATTAATTTTTAGCGTATCAAAATAAAAATACCAAAACCAACTTGAGTTGATTGAATAATTAGTTTATTTATTTACTTAAATAAGTGTTAAAATTTTAGAGTATATATCTATTTTGGTCCTCAAATAATTTTAGACCAAACACTTTAGTCTACAACTAAAATTAATTATTTAATTGGTCTCTAACAATTAATTCTGTCAGTCACTTAGGTCCTTTACTCTGTCAACTCTAACAGAAGACAAAATAGTCTCTGATAACTCTAACAGGGGACAAAATAGTTCATGATCTCTTGTTCGAAAATGACATTGTTCACTCTCAATTTTCATAATATCTCGCATAACACTAACAATCTAACACTGTAACTTCAAACTATACAATTCACACTCTATAAATTTAATGTTCACTAGACAAAAAATTCTCAAATTGTTCTCAACCAATTCATACTCAGGAAACTAATGACTATGTCTTTTAACTACTGGTCGTCTTCGATGAATCCCATCAATCTAGATAGCAAGTCTGATTTGTTAAGACCCGTCGTCGTCATTGTCATCTCCCTCCTCCTCTGCCCTATCATCTCCATGACCACATTGTCCACCACTCCGATCGCTTCTTTCAACTTCTTCTCCGAATCAATATTCAGTAATCGCTTCAGTTTCCATATGAGCGGCAACGGCGACATTGCTCGTTGTACTGATAGCTTGGATGCGAGGTCGAAGCTGTCTGCCGATTTGGAGTCCGGAAAAAAAAAAGGAATGAAGCACTCGATGTCTATTTCAAACGAGAATTTGCATATGATGTCGAAGGAGAATCTTCTCATGATGTCTTAATGTCTAACGATCTATATTGCTTGCGGGAGAGTGGAGAAAAGCGTGTCCTTTGGATAGTTGTGGAACTTAGTCTTGAGGATGTCGTGGACGTTATCGGGGTTGAAGGTGATGTTATTGAAAACGTGGAAGTTAATGCTTCTAGTGGGTGAAGTGCAGAGAATGTGGATGTACCAGTCACAAAGATTTAGGAAGTGTGTGGTCCATGACATGTTGAGGTAGGTGCGACACGTGTGCCAATTACACCATAGCTTAATCTTAGAGCTAAAGAGGAGGAAGAAAAAGATGGAAAAGAAGACTCTGAAGGTGAAGAAGGAGAGTATGAATGTTAAGATTATGCGAGATATGATAAAAATTGGGGAAAAACGGTGTCGTTTTCGAATAAAGGGGTCAGAGATCATTTTGTTCCTTGTTAGAGTTGTCAGGGATTATTTTGTCCGTGTTTGAGTTGTCAAGGACCATTTTGTCTTTCATTAGAGTTAACGGAGTCAAGGACCTATGTAACTGACGGAATTAATTATTAAGGACCAATCGAGTAATTAATTTTAGTTGGGGATTAAAGTGTCTGATATGAAATTCTTTAAGAACAAAAATAGGTATATATTCCAAAATTATAAATTTTGCCTTATTTTATACATACAACAACTCATTAATTAGCAACATATGTTTAAATAAAACTTAGATATCATATATAATCAGAAAAAAGATTTAGTTAATATGAATTATGAAAATACATATTAAATTATTAAGTAAAAAAATTTATAAAATTTAAAAATGTATTTAATTTACATTTTTTAAATTTTATAAAATAAAAAATAAAATAATAACAACAATAAAAAATGTTTACCACAAAATTCTAATTAAAAATATCGAAAATAAAAATAAAAAAATGAACTAAACACACTCTAATTTTCAATATAATTTTGTTATGTATCTATTAGAATAAAAAAAAAATCAAATATTTCTATTAATAATAATTTAAGTTTTTTTTAATATATATTAGCTAAACTCTTAAAAATACAAAAATATTATGTATACAATAAAAAATTAATCATCAAATTAATAATTATATCTATGTATATTTATATACACTAATTTTGTATATTTTTAATATGAATATAATATAACATAGTTAAAATAAATATCTTGGGTTTGATTCCCTCTCTAAGTTTGAGCTACTACAATGTGTTTACTGTTTAGTGTTTTACATACATAGCTTTGTTGGGTTGAAGTTAGTAACGACAATGGCGGCACAAGTTATGGCAATTTAGCACCCCCACCGCCCCTGAATCAAGGGCATCTCTCTCTCTAACTTGAGATTAGAGAAGAAGCGTGAGAGGGTAAAAATGACATTTCCCCACGTTAAGGCCCTCTTTTCTGTAATTGGCTCATTGCATGTAAAAACACGCACACGCTGTAATATAAGTAAGATTAGATTAGCTGTAACATTAGGCCACAAATCTGTAATTATATATGTCAACAATATAATCCATCGATTATCTACCAAAAATAACATAATCATTCATTGATTATTACTGTTATTATTATACAAATATTAAAATAATAATTAATTAATTATAATAATATTTAAGGAAAAAGAAAGAAGGGCAAAGTAGTGAAGAGAAGCGAAGAGAAGAGACTACTAGAGCAGTAGAGAGTAGGGTCCTACTGCACCAAACCACCACCACCATCACCATCATCACCATCATCGTCGTCATCATCAACTTCTTCTTCTTCTTCAATTCATATCTCACACCGTACCATTCGCGGATTTCCATCCTTTTTCCTCAGCTCCGTCCTCTGTACAATTCTGATTTCACCAGGTACGTTTGTTTTTCCAGATCAGCATTATTATATATTGGTTCATTCATTCATTGAATTATTAGATCTGGATTTCTGTTTTGTTCTGAAACTAGTTTTAGTTTGATTCTGATTTCTGTTTATTCTCATGCGATGGTAGTGCTGATATTATGCTAAGAAATAAGAACCATTTGTTGTTTCTTCGGAATCAGAATCTATGTGATGCTACTTATTGTAATGTCCATTGGATCGGATGGTTTGGTTTTTCATTGACTGTATAATCCGGCTTGGGTCCGTAGTTGCCCCTTCCAACACATTTCTTTTGTTACCTTGTCAAATACTCGAACTTGAGAGCATTGGAAAAAAAAAAGCATCATGAGCTTGCACTGCTAGACCAATTCAATGTTGGTACATGATGTGTCGTACGATGTCTTGTTGTTCTTCTTCATAGCTGGGAGGCATGATTAGACACCAAAATCTTTGTTCTTTTAGGTTAGGAATTTAACTCTATGGTGTTTGTGTATCATAGAACTCTGTCTACATTTCATATAGTAGGTCCAAGTCCATATAAAGGAGGAAGGTTGCGATAGGCCTTTGGCAACTAAGGTAAGACTTGTTGAATCCTTGTGACATGGATTAAACAGAGTGTTGTGTATGGATAGGTTGATTGGAAAGATTGCTTGAACATCATGACCAAGACCAAAATGTGTGATCTTTGTTCCCTAAAGAATCTCAATCTGCAGTGATGAAATGCCTCCTAAAAGGCTAATGAACAGAATGATGCTTTTGGACGAGCAAAAGAAAAAAATATGATCTGATGATCTGTATACTGTCAAGTTCATGAAATTAAACTAAAAATTTAATCCAAACAAGGTGGCTAGTCTAGTCTTTTTGAAAAAATAACTTAAGAATGATGGAAATGGTTGGCATGATCCAATCACCAACATTTGCAAGTTCTCAAGACTAATGCTTCTGATAGCTGCAATGCAAACTCCATAAGTTATCTCCCATCCATGTTTCATACTTTAACATAATATATTTTCTTGTTTAATCCCTTCCTATGATTTTAATCCATTGTCTATTCCAGGTCTTTGCCAATAAATCAATTGAAGATTTGATGGGGTCTAACTCTGAGGTTCACTTCTCTGGATTTCACATGGATTGCCTAGAGCAAAGAAAGGCCGGCATGGAGCAACCAACAACTTCAGAAGATGATTTGTATAAACAACCTTTCGTTATAGGTGTGTTTTTGAATGGCAGGCTGCCAATGTAGTCATAAAATCCACCAACTTATTAGTTGGATCTTGGAACTCAGTGATCATCCTGGTGCATAATATCATTCAATGATCACTTCACTTTTTGATATGTTAGTCTAAGTTGTACTCTTTTGCTTTAAATTTAGCAAAATGGTGTCAAATCATATACTCTGTCATTTCCAAAGTAGATCTTACTGGCTACCGCACAGCTCACATGGTTGGTTATCATTAGAGTTTTCCTCAATTCCAAAACCATAAGTTTGGATATATTCAATTTTTTTCCTACAAATTTTTATTTGGTATCCATTGCAGTAATTATTTTCATTACTGTCTTTGTATATTGTAGGTGTTGCTGGTGGGGCAGCATCTGGCAAGACTGCCGTTTGTGATATGATTATTCAGCAGCTTCATGATCAACGAGTTGTACTTGTTAATCAGGTGATGAATTCTTCCTATTGATTTTATTGTGGATCAGTTGAGAATAAATGTTTGATCTTGTTTACAATATGATATTCAAATAATTTTTGGATTCACTTTTTGTATTTCATTGTAACATAGGCTCTCTGTTAATCCAACCATTTCTATTTATTTAGTTTTAGTATCTCTATTCATTTAGTTCTAAGCAAAAAATGCTTTTACTTCTTTTAAAAAAGATTATTTCAGGTTGATGTTTGTTATTGTACTAATGATGACGACTGAGCATAATAAAAGGATTATTTAATTTACAACAGGATTCATTTTACCATAATTTGACTGAGGAGGAACTTACAAGAGTACAAGATTACAACTTTGACCATCCTGGTCAGTTCAATTGTACTCATTGAGCATCTTAATAAATGGATTGTTTAATAAATTTGTGACGGATCTTTGCTTTATTTCTGATGCTTGTTGTTGATGTTATCAGAAGCTTTTGATACCGAGCAGTTGCTAAGTGTCATGGACAAGTTAAAGCGTGGTCAAGCAGTAAATATTCCAAAGTATGACTTTAAGGGTTACAAAAGCGGTGTGTCTCCGGCGAGAAGGGTATTTGGAACTTCCCTTTTTTCTCTTAAATTTTGATTGTTTTGTTATCAAGCTATAGAATCTTTTAGTGCATAGAAGAACTCTCACATGATAATTTTTTATGTTTGTATTTGAATGCATTAGTGTATTTATGACTTCCATTATCACGCAGGATGTGTTTCTTCTGTATTTTTCTCATGAGAAGAGCAAATTTATCTGAAATAAAATTTCAGCCATTATCTTAAAGTTTATGTTGGCTTAATGCGTTTTGCAGGTAAACCCTGCAGATGTTATAATTTTGGAAGGGATCCTTATTTTCCATGATCCACGTGTTCGGGCATTGATGAATATGAAGATATTTGTTGATACAGGTCCTTTTTATTTTATTTATTCCATTTTGATTTGTTTAATTCATTCTTTTGTATGTTTTATGTAGCAGTCCTTAAAGTATATGGAATCTGCTATGATATTCATTTTCCTTTTAATCTCATGGACTTGATTCTTTTCCTCATAAGTCATAATCATGATCATGATATAGGAAAATGTATATTCAAATTCTCTGAGAAAATGCATGTTTTTTCTTTGTCTTTTCCAGATGCCAGTGACACCATATCTTCTTCAGCTTTGTTTTTTTGCTATTAACATTTTTTGTTGGTGGTTCTGCTAGTTCTTTACAAGCTCATATATCTTGAATCTTTATTGTACTACTAAGTTACGCTGTCAGTTTACATTGAAAAATGTTCAGTGCAGATGCTGATGTTCGGCTCGCAAGAAGAATTAGGCGTGATACTGCCGAGAAGGCTCGTGATATTGCAACAGTGCTTGATCAGGTAACGAACTTGTTGTAACAGCATGAAGCATATCTCATCTTCTGTCTTTTCACCCTTCAATCTCGCATTTATGACATTTACTACATTGCAAGACTTTGGAAATTTATTTTACTTTACGTTGCTTATCAGCTATGATATGTGTTCCTTGCTTAAGAAACACGTGATTATTCAGTTTTTGCGGAATTAAACATTAAGGACATGTTTTGTTTTTGTGGTATTTGATCAAGCTGGTATATTCTTCTTGTGTCAATTTGATGTTGAAATCCTTCTACTCTATAGATTTAGTAACTGACTTGTCTGTTATTTATTTGATGCAGTATTCTAAATTTGTGAAGCCAGCTTTCGATGACTTTATCCTTCCAACAAAGAAGTATGCTGATATAATCATACCCCGAGGAGGAGATAATCATGTGGCCATCGATTTGATTGTACAGCATATTCGAACAAAACTTGGTCAGCATGATCTGTGTAAAATATATCCTAATTTATACGTCATTCAGTCAACTTTTCAGGTATGTCCTGCTATTTATTTACATTTCTCTTATCATCTATCTCCACAATTTGGCTAGAGCTTCATAACTTGAATCATATTCATCACATTTATTGCTATCATGCAGATGCGGGGTATGCATACCCTCGTACGTGATGCTAAGACAACAAAGCATGATTTTGTATTCTATTCTGACCGTTTGATCCGTTTGGTATGGGAATATTCTATTCTAAGACAAGGAATAAGTATGACATTTTCTTTATATATTATTCGTCATGGTTTGATTTGGTTAATTAACCAGGTTGTAGAACATGGCCTAGGGCATCTGCCATTTACAGAAAAACAAGTAATCACTCCTACTGGTAAGCTTTTTTTTTTTATTTTATCCTAGTTGAGAGTCATGTTCTACTTTCGATGATTTTAATCGCAGAAACTACTATTTTTAAAAGAACAACTTTTGTGCCTGTTATTTGGTTAGCCTTAGCTCTTGTAATCTTTACAAAATTAGTTCTTTCATGTCTGAATCTCTTAATGGTAACTCCATTAATGCAGGGTCTGTATACAGTGGCGTGGATTTTTGTAAGAGGTTGTGCGGCGTCTCCATCATCAGGAGGTATCATTCTATTCCAAATATAAAGTCATTGATTCCAAGTATTGACTAAATTTTTTTTCTATTAATCAACCTTGTTTACATTGCATGTAATGGTACTAGTTTCCTTGAAATTATTATGCAAATCTATTTCTCATTCCTCTATTATTTTCCAAGGGACTAGTTCGTTTTTTCCCTCTTTTCTCCGTTTGATATGAACTTATGATCTAAGGATGTTTCTTCATAAATAAAATCTTTTGCTTAGAAAATCACTATTTCCTCATATTGAATACCTTTAATAACTAATTTCAGTGGGGAGAGTATGGAGAATGCTTTACGCGCATGCTGCAAAGGTATCAAGATTGGGAAGATTCTTATTCATAGAGAAGGAGACAACGGTCAACAGGTCTGCAAATATTCTTGTACTGCATGACTTTGTTTCTCTCATTTTATGATAACTAACCTTTTATCCTTTGATTATTGAACAAACAGCTAATATATGAAAAGTTGCCGAATGATATCTCAGATAGGCATGTGTTACTCTTGGATCCTATCTTGGGCACAGGTACATTTTTGCCATCATTTTTGTTGGTATAGTTGATCATAATTCATTCATAAATATTTCACATTATTGACATTAGCATAGCTTCATCTTTTAGGTAATTCAGCTGTTCAAGCGATTTCTTTACTATTAAGAAAGGGCGTACCAGAGTCCAATATTATATTTCTCAATCTCATATCAGTAAGTTATCGATATTGTCATTTTCTTTAGTTACTTTGCGTCTTTCTTATCTTGAAAATATCATAGTGATGATTTACAATTTTGTTCTGTTCTTGCCAGGCACCTCAAGGTGTTCATGTGGTCTGCAAAAGCTTTCCAAGAATAAAAATCGTGACGTCTGAGATTGACATTGGTTTGAATGAAGATTTCCGCGTTATACCTGGCATGGGAGAGTTTGGGGATAGGTATTTTGGAACAGATGATGATGACATGCAAGTTGTGGCCCCTTCTTAATATCCACAAGATATTTTTTGATTGATAATTACTCATGAGACTTTAACTTGAAAAAGAAGAAAAAGAAAAAAAAGAGGAGGTTGAAATTTGCTGAATTATACTTTTAATTGGTACTGAGTTTCATCTTTATATCAATTTTGATCATATCCTTCTTTCTTTCTTTTTTTTTCTTTCACAAATTTTGTGTACCTTATAAGTGAAAATTGTTCTTTATAGTTTGAGCTTATATTCTTTCTCGGATATATTTTCCATCTCACAGATATCTTATATCTATATATAGAAATGAATATACAGATTCTTTAATATATATTCTTTAATTCTAATTATTCATGCGACGCCAAGATTTGGTTAGGATATTGTGTATTGTGTCTACAAATTTTCTGTTTTATGAATCACAATGAAGAAGATATATATGAGGATAATGTAAATTGCATGTTGATGATGCATGTTACATGATTGAGGTACTTGATTCTGAAAAAAGACAAGGAGAAAAAAGATAAATAATGTGGTTGATACCCAATCATGCAAACAATCCACATATAATATCTTAGCTTTTGCATTTCATGCAAAAAAGTTTGATATCCAGAAGAAAAAAGAACCAACCAAGTCCAAGAGGATCAAGGGTGAGAGGTTTCCACAAAATATTTGTTTGTCTGGTCTGTCCCCTAACATAATATATAGGGTGAACAAAATAAATATAAATAATAAAAATATATTGAAAAAAAGGGATGAGCTGCCACGTGACAGACAGAGGAATCACACGTTGGTCTATCCAAGTGTGATAACCTTCGTTAGGCTAATCACTTGACACATGTGCTGTTTTTTATGATTCCTATTGGTATATTCCTTTGAGAGACTTATCTATATAACATGGTAGTTTGTTTAACTCAATTTTTGTGCTGTCGTTTGTTATCTGTTTTCCCGCCATCCAAAATAAACACTTTTGAAGCTTGAAAACATTGTAACAATGTCTGCCTTTGTTGGAAAGTATGCAGGTAACAAATTATACAATGTTTTTATATCATATACTGTATAAACTGTATGTTTTTGTCTATCCAAAAAATGTAGCACAGTATCCTCATTTCTGTTAAGAAGTTTCTTCAACTTGAATCAAGCTTCTTCAAGTTTATATATATACTTGGATTCCAAATGGTTTGTTTTATGATATACTAGATGAGCTTATCAAGAATGCCAAGTACATAGCCACACCAGGGAAGGGAATCTTAGCAGCAGATGAGAGCACAGGCACCATTGGCAAGCGGCTTGCAAGCATCAATGTTGAGAACATTGAGGCCAACCGCCAAGCGCTGCGCGAGCTCCTCTTCACCTCCCCAAATGCCCTCCCATACCTCTCTGGCGTCATCCTCTTCGAGGAGACTCTCTACCAAAAGACTTCTGATGGAAAGCCTTTTGTTGAGGTCCTCCAAGAGAACAATGTCATCCCAGGCATCAAGGTGGACAAGGGTGTTGTGGAATTGGCCGGAACAAATGGCGAAACCACCACTCAAGGCTTTGACTCTCTTGGTGCAAGGTGCGCCGGCTTATGATCCACAAATACTTCAATTTTTCTCTCATGTATGCCGTAGGCGTATTGTATTGTATTGTATACTTATATACGTGAGTAACTTTTTGAACCTCTATTATATGCTATATTCAAAATCACTATTGATAAATTTGCTATAAGTATTTGATCCAAAATAGTACTATATTTTTACGAAATTGATGTATTTATGTGTTGTCTTGAATGCTTGTATTTGTAATTGTGCAACATAGGTGCCAGCAATACTACAAGGCCGGTGCACGATTTGCCAAGTGGCGTGCCGTGCTGAAGATAGGCCCAACCGAGCCTTCTGAGCTGTCCATCCAGCAGAATGCACAGGGATTGGCTCGCTACGCCATAATTTGTCAGGAGAATGGGCTTGTCCCCATTGTTGAACCTGAGATTCTGACTGATGGGAATCATGACATAGCTAAGTGTGCTGCTGTTACTGAAACTGTTCTTGCTGCTGTTTACAAGGCACTCAATGATCATCATGTTCTTCTTGAGGGAACCCTCCTCAAGCCCAACATGGTTACCCCTGGCTCTGATAGCCCAAAGGTAATAATCTTCAAGATGATTGCAAAAGACCAAAATGGACTTGCAAGAGTAATTAGTAATTACCACTTAGAATAGTAGTTTAAGGATCATTGATTAGTCAGGGAGTTAGTTTGCTATGAACAAAGGAAAGAAAAGATTAGTTACTTCCTTTTTAGTCTTGGCATTTGTTAGAGTCTTGAGAGTTAAAAGTGTCTCTGTCATTGTGCTTAATAAGTATCTCAAGGCAGAAAATACAAAGATATTGAAAAAAGAGACATTTAATATAAATTTTCTTTTCAAACAGGTTTGTATCTCGGGTGCATTTAATTTGCATTTTTATCTCCTATTTTCTATTTACACTTCCTATTTTCTCTTCTTTTTTCATAAAATTCAAAAAATAATGAAGATAAAAACAAAAAATGAAAATACAAAACAAATGTACTAGTGTCTATTTTTATTGTCAAACAGGGCCTAATATCCTCTATGCCTTGTTATTCTTGATAATTATTCAAAAAACACAGTCCTCCATGAATAACTAACAAGAACATTTCACTCATTTGCTGATGAGCAGGTTCCCCCAGCAGTGATTGCTGAGCACACAGTCACTGCACTGCGCAGAACCGTCCCATCGGCGGTACCAGGGATTGTGTTCTTGTCTGGTGGACAAAGTGAAGAGGAGGCTACATTGAACCTTGATGCAATGAACAAGTTGGAGGTGCTGAAGCCATGGACTCTGTCATTCTCATTTGGAAGAGCACTGCAGCAAAGCACACTCAAAACATGGGCCGGGAAGAAGGACAACATCACGAAAGCCCAAGTGGCGTTCTTGGCTCGGTGCAAGGCGAATTCGGAGGCTACTCTTGGCAAGTATGGTGGTGGAAGTGGAACTGGTTTGGCTTCTGAGAGCTTGTTTGTAAAGGGCTACAAGTATTAGTTAGCCTCAAAGTGGAGTTTGGAGATTGATTTGAAATGTGTATGATGCTGCTACTTAAGCCTTTTTCTTCTGATTAACTTGTTTTATTTTTTGGATACATACATACATATGTTATAAATTTCAAAGTTTATATATTTATAGGAGCTGATTGTAAGTAATGGCCAATGTGATGATCTACCTCTCAGAACAATAAAGTGCCACATTTTCATGTAAAAATTTGAAATCTAAACAAGTGAAATGTGATTACAATAACTAGGAATAGAAGTAGCATGCATTATAAAATGTTAGGATGATTGAATTTGAACATTATGTATGTTCAAACAATAGTAGTACCAAAACTTTATTAGCAGCCACTTTCTTTTTCCTTTTTCTTTTTTCCTTTTTTGGAAGAAAGAAAATCAAATGGAAGGATTGTACTATCAATGAGTTTCTGTAAGCACATGTTATGACTTTATGATTGCTTAGCTTCAAAGAATTCATCATATAATTTTGATGGCTAAAAAACATTTTAAGTGGTGGTAAGTGCCAACCAAAAGTAATGTTCAAAAAGAAATGTTTTTTGGTGGCCAAGGATATTAGGATATTCCTCTAAAAGCTAATACTACTTTTTCATATGCTTTATTGGTGTCTCAGCTAATTATAAGTGATTAAACTAATGTTAAGTGCTTGCTTTGAAGATTCTAGATTAAGACATGATATATTGGTAGGCAATGTTGACCCCAATAAATTTTACAATTTAAAAGAATCCTAATCAATAACTAATAACAAAAAAGACCATTGTATTAAAATAAAATAAAATAACATAAAAATTCAATGCTTGCTTTAGCAGGCATTGTTGGAGTTTCACCAATCCCATTAAGAAAAATAAATAATAAAAATAAAATAATATCTTGTAATTTTTCTCTCTTCTCTTTTACATGCACAAAAGAAAAGTTTAAATTTAGTACTAATCTGCAAAACATGCTCTAAACTCAATAAATACTTGAGAGAAATATCTACAAATTGTTTACCGAAAAATGATCTAATCATACCATTCTTTTTCACACTTGTATATACCATGAGATGCAAATTAAAATAGAGCATTAAGAAATCAATGAACACAAGAAGATACAGAGAGATTTGCACCATGTTCTGCATCTTCAATCATCTCCTTGAAGTTATGCATTGTCTTGAAACTAGAACACCAGCTGGTGGACCTGTCATCTCAATCTCACATATGCTATTCAACCAATAAGATAAATGGATCAAACCAATGTTGAACTTCACCTTAAATGTCCCTCTTACATAGTAGCTTACTTTGTTGCTCTCAACTTGCCTTTGAAGCTTCACACCAACATCTTGAGGCAGAAAAACCAACTTGGAAATCAAGTTCACAGTTTGCAGCCTTGTCTCCTTTGGCTTCTGCATGAAAGGATTCATCGTCCGATTCGATATGAGCCGGTTGGAGAAGAAGAGTTCAATGTCCAAAGACTCAAACTTTACATCAATTCTCTTGTTGGGGTTTGAGAAATTTGCAAGGAGAATGAAGTCACCATTCAAGTATTGTGTTGAGTCATAGTACACAACATTGAGGCTTGCATTTGGAATATCAAATGTGGGGTTTCTTGGTTTGATTGCTAAGTAGAATATCAATATAACAATTCCAAAGAAGATTAGTAGAAGGCTGAATATGAGACATAACCCTGCAAAACACCATATAACTGGTTTTGTCCTTTGACTTCTTGGTTGCCATAGTTTTTTATTTGGCCTATTGTTTTCAAGTGATTCTAAGGAACTTTGATTCCTTATTATTTGTTGTTTTGAAGGGGGTGGTGGAAGGGCTAGCATATTGGAATGGATTATAAAAGAAACTTGAAAAAGGTCACTCCAATGAGCCAAAGTGATGATGAGGAAAAAATGAATTGTGTTGATGAAGATTATATATACTAAGATGATTGTTTATTCCAAATTGAGGTGATGGATCAATTAGGGAACTCAGAGAGGGAGAGAAGCTTTTTTAAATAAAGTAATAGTTGGGACAGTGAATAATGTTTTTCTAGGTTGGTGTACTTGAGCTAAAGTTGAGTCATGTATTATTTATGGTGGAAACTCAAGTGCAGTCGACTTCATGTGAAGTTGATAACTGAGAGTCGTTAGATGATCATCTGACTGATTTGACTAAATTTTCATCTAACGGCTCTCGACTATCAACTTCACGTGAAGTCGACTGCACCTGAGTTTTCACCATTATTTATGTTTGGACTTTCAAAGGTTGATGCTTTTATTATGTGACAATGGTTAGCAGAATTTTAAAGGTTTAATTATTTTGATAGTCTTGCTAAATTTTTAATTAGTTTTTTTTATAATTTGAAAATAATTTATGCTAGAATAAATTTTTATTAGTTGTTATTTTTTATAAATAATAATTTAAAAATATTTTATAAAATTTAATTCATCTTATATTAAACACAAAAAATAACTATTTTAAAAAAATAATATTTTTAACAAAAAATCATAAAAAATTGACCATAATATTTTGATCTAATATAGAAATTCGGTTATAAACTTTTAAACTATAAAAATCTAATAAAAAAATTTGGTGAAATTATAAGAATTTATAGAGTAATTAAGCCAATTTTAAATAGGGGCAAATTGTGAAATTGATTAAGTTTTGTAAATAGAAAAAAAAAATCTCTTAAGAAAAATAATCAATGAATAAATAATGAGAGTTCATCAAATGGACTCAATATTTTTATTTACTTCTTCTTTAAGAGACTCTATATGTTTTACATGGTTTATACTTTAGACTTTGTCAAAAGTTGTGTGCAAGTAAAAGGAGTCAATTAGATGAAGGGCATAGATTATGGGTGTATATTAAGTTATAACATAATGTTATACCATATGATATCAAACTATATATGCAAGTGCTATGTAGGATGTTTAAGCACTAAGGAAGCATGCATAGGAGCCAAAAAGTGATTTCAATTCTTAGTTAAAGTTTCATGTTTTCATTAAAAGCAATGAATCAATCATGTTGGTCTTAGTGACCCCACAAGATTTTGAAGTTGATTTTAGTTATGCCAAATTTAAGGCCACTTTTTGCACATTGGTTTTATCTAGTGCTTTCTAGTTTCTACAACAACTATAGGGCACAAGAGCATCACACAATCATTTTCTTTTAAGAAATCAAAATAATTATTTTTTTTTACAATAACTTTATTAAATATATCATAATAAAATAATTAAATTTTTTTATAGATTTAATTACTCTGTTGGTCCCTATAGTTTCGTAAAATTTTTAATTAGGTCTCTATACTTTTTTTCTTTTTAATTGAGTCTCTACACTAATTTTTTTTTAATTAAGTCCTTATTAGTAATAATTGGTTTAATTTTATAGGGACCAAACTAAAAAAAAATGGTATAGAAACCTAAATAAAAAGAAAAAAAAAGTGTAGATACTCAATTAAAAAAATTAGTAAAAAATTTAATTAAAAAAATATAAAGACTTAATTAAAAATTTTATAAAAAATTATAAAGAACAAGAGAATAATTAATTTTTTTTATATTATGAATTGTGATGAGCAGAAACAAATTGAGGGGAAACGGGAACAAAAAAAATACACTTTATTCATAATTTTTGTTTGGTTGGTGAGTTTCAGCCTAATCCTTTGACATGGCCCAAAATTAATACTAATCATAGGCGTAAAGCCCAATAATAAATTGAAGCCTAACATAGAGCTTAACTACAGTATAAAAGTGTATAATTATTCAAGACCGAAAAAAAAAAACTGTAGAATTATTATTTAGCAATAATCTCCATAAAATATTTAGGTTAACTTGCATTAAAATTAATGGTGAGAGATCACACTTTACTCTCTAAAGTGAAATTCAAACTTTAGAGGATCCAAATCCTTAAACTATATATATGCTATATGTATATGTTTTGGTGAAAATTCATATGCAGTTGACTTTACGTAAAGTTAATAACTAAGAGTTTTTAGATGATTTGACTGATTTAACTAAATTTTCATCTAACGATTCTCAGTTATCTGTTAGGATTTGGTTGAATTAGTCCCACATTGCTTAGGATAGCAAATGGAGTGGGTGGCCTAGGCTATAAATATGAGGCTAAGTTCTCCATTTGTTTTGGCACCAGTCAGAAACACTTTAAGCTTGTATCTGATTTTTCTTTTCCTCTGTACTCTTTGATTAGAGAGTGTTGTGAGGTGTAGTTAGATATTTGCTTTGAAAGAGTGTGGGTGTACTGGGGTGCCGGTGAGAGAAAGAAGTCTATGTGTTGTAACAATTTTCACATAGTGATATTCTCTGGTTGTCATTTGACAACGGCCGTGGTTTTTTCTCCGGTAATTGGAGTTTCCACGTTAAATTCTTGTGTTGTGATTGTATCTATTTTATTTCTCTGTCAAAGGTGTTTTCTCAAGGGGGAATGGTGTCTTATTCCCAACAAGTGGTATCAGAGCTTCGGTTCGGTGGGATTTATTCTTAGTATGCTCTGTGGTTGCAGCCTAGTCTAATCTCTTTGGTTGCTGTTGTTGTTGCTGGAAGGCAGTGTGACTCTGTGAGAGTGCAGTTTGGAAAAGGTTCTGGCTAAGGAAAGACTTGGTATTTAAGTGTGTCCATTGTGACCCACCTCTCTTTCCTGGGGACCCTTCCTAATGCACGGTCTACAGTTGAGTTATAATATTCCAGTATACGGTTGCAACAATGTCAGGATATTCAAGTGCTGTGAAGCTTGAAATAGAGAAATTTGATGGAAGAATCAATTTTGGCTTGTGGCAAGTACAAGTCAAGGATGTGTTGATACAATCAGGTTTGCACAAGGCGTTGAAGGAGAAGATCTCTGGTTGCTCTCTCTATGAGAGAAGATGATGTTCTCTAGAAGACAAGAAGTATCCTCATGGTATTACCGCACTGCCATGGATAAGGATAAGTTGTGGCAATCGGGTCCACAATTGCACACGGGCATTGGTTGGCGTTGAGATGCAAGGTGTGTGGCGGAGTTAGGTCGATGGCTGAAGAACTTCCAGGAAAAGCCAATTTGGAAGTTGCACCATGAATTTTCAGCAAGGTTTCGATCTGTACCAAGGCGAAATTCTTGGAGTGGTCTAATTCCAAGTGAGTATACTTTCATGGTGGAGTATGATAGTTCTCTGAACTATGATTGTCGGTATAGACAATGGCAGCAAAGAATTGTCGGTGTTGACAATGGAAGCTGAAGATGTGTGACTATTTCAATCAAGGTGGAGATTGTTAGGATTTGGTTGAATTAGTCCCACATTGCTTAGGATAGCAAATGGAGTGGGTGGCCTAGGCTATAAATATGAGGCTAAGTTCTCCATTTGTTTTGGCACCAGTCAGAAACACTTTAAGCTTGTATCTGATTTTTCTTTTCCTCTGTACTCTTTGATTAGAGAGTGTTGTGAGGTGTAGTTAGATATTTGCTTTGAAAGAGTGTGATGATTCCACCATAAACATCTCAGACATGTCAATAGGATCTTGTCAAGCATTCATAAACTATCTTTATGGTGTCATTGAAGATGAAGAATTTTTCAAGCATAGATTGGAGCTTCTTCATGCGGCAAACAAATATGACATTTGTGATTTAAGAGATGTATGCAGTGAGAGCCTTGCAGAGGATATTGATTCAAGCAATGTTCTTGAGAGGCTTCAGGATTCATATCTGTATCAATTGCCAAAGCTGAAGCTTCATTGCATGCAATATCTTGTCAAGTTTGGAAGGATATTTGACATTAAAGATGATTTCGATGCATTCTTGCAAACTGTAGATAAGGATTTGGTTATTCAACTCCTTGGTGAAGTTCTTAGTGTCTGGAAAGGATCTTAATTTTTTTCTCCCCTCAAATAAGCATAGAGAAATAGCTTGTTTTGAATACTTAAAAAGATTTGTTTCCATTTGATGGATGTAGTTCTATTACTTTGAATAGATTTTTTTTTTGTTCATAATATCTTCTAATTCGATAAGTTAAGTATTAATTTATCGTGGATATGAATTTTATTTAAGGTTTGTTGCTAACCAATAGATTGCTACAAATACAAGGCGAAATTTAAAACCTAATACTTGTTAAAACTTGAAAATATGTTATTACTTTTTTAAAAAAAGTCCTTTTTTTGTCTTTTTTTTTTGTCCTTTACACGGAGAAAATAGCAGGCCCTGACAGCCTGTTCTCCAAGCCTGCATGGTTTTTTGGTATTGTCCAAACACAGGTTCTTTTTGGACAGGTCAAGCCTTCAGGTTAAGTGGCCCAATTATGATATTTATATTGGGCTTAGTAACATTGTGGCCCAATTATGAAATATTTATATTGGGCTTAGTATAGCCCAATCCGAATTGTGCTGCTTCTAAAGTGATTGGATACTTTGCTTTGAAAGCACATTCTTGGTGAATGTTCCGATCCTCCTCTATTGTTTGGAGTTTTAAAACTCCTTTATCTTATTAATATTATAATGTATCTTAGTATGGTATCTTAAAAAATTATTTTTTTATTTTTACAGTTTTTAATTTTAACTCACTATAATTTTAAATAAAAAGATTAATTATAACTTAAAATGAATTTGAGACAAAAATAAACATAAAATAAATTTTAATGACCTATTATTAAAATACTAATGAATTTAGTCTAAAATAAAACAAAAATTAATAAAAAAAATTTCTCTTTCTTTACATGTAAGAGCTTCTAATAAATATATAAATTTTACTCTTTTTTTTTACTCATGAAATTTTAAAATTCTATTCATCTATGGAGTACCTAATAGCGCCTCCACATTCTGCATGTTCCTTTTAGTCTTTTACTCTTCCAATCATATCCAATAGCCAATAGGAGAGTCACAACTCATAAGTCACAACACTTGACTTACAAAAGACATCACCAAAGCATACACGTAAATCAGGAAAAATCCAATCACATTATAATTTATAACACAAGCAATACATGAAAGACTGTGTACAAATGAATAATTTGTTAGCATATAATTTAAAAATTTAATTTTAATATATTGATAATATAAAATATTTTATATAATTATATTTTTTATAAATAATTATTTATATAATTAATATAAAAAATAATTATTTTTATTAATATAATATTACATAATTAGATGCAGAGATGGACCTAGACATTAGAAGAAGGGGCATTTGTTCTCATTAGGTTTAAGAAAAAAAAATAACAATTCTATATAAATTAATATATTTATTTTAATGTAATTTATTTTTGTCCCACAAAAATTAATAAAATTTTATTTTAAAATTCATGTTAAAAATATTTTTTTATTAAATTTAACGTATAATAATATTTATTTTTTTAAATTTGATTTAATATCAATATTAAAAATAAGTAAATAAATTAACTCAATAAAAAAATTAATAAACAGTAATAATATAATTTTTTAAATCTAATCAACTCGTTAATTATCAAATTAAATCTTTATTTTTTAAATATAAATAAAATTATCAATATTTTTTTGTTTTAAAAAATTAGTTGAGATAAAAAAAGTATTTATTTATTAATTAATATCTTTTATTTTAAAATGATATAATATTTTTAAATTTTATCTTTTAAATAATCTTACTTGTAAAAATTATTTTAGATTAAAAAGTATCTTATGTCATAAATATTATAAAAAAAAACTTCCTAATTCAACGTGAGGTAATTGATATTTGAAAATTATAATGAGTAGTAGAACAATTGTTTAAAAGCATGAAAGTTAATTTTGATATATTAAAATATATATATTTTTTACATAGTTATTTGATTATATTTATTTTTTTAGATAATTATTTACGTGATAAATATAAAATATATTTTTAAATTACAATACATAATTAAATAGATGTATAAATTTTTTAATTTAATAGTATATCAAAATTAAATTAAAAATATATAAAAAATTAATTATTTCAAAAAGAAAGAGAGAAAAATAATTGTAAATTAAGGTTTTTTATTATTTGCTATAAACATATTTTTCATATATAGGTTTTTTTTATGGTATTTATATACAATTATAGTTTCAAATTATAAATGCTAGTGTATTACTAGGCGCTAACGTGCCAATTGATTCAATCTTTTATTATTAAATGTATATAAAAATACATAAAAATAAAATTAGTTATGATGACAAATTATTTATAATTTAATTAAAATGTTTTAAGTTTAAATTTTTGAAATAAAAACATATTTTTTATAAATTATATATAATAAATAATATTTTAAGAATGAAAGTGTTCACTAACTCTTTTTAAATTTTATATCTCTATTATATTTTTAATATAATTAACAATGTTCAACGAAATTTATTTTAAGATATATTTTTGTCCCCACTCTTAAAATTTTCTGGGTCCGTCACTGATTAGATGTATATATAAAATAATTATATATCAAAATTAAATTTATAATATAAATAAAATAATGATGTACAAAGATGAATACATCACACTACTTAGTTCATTTTTATTTATGACTAATAAATAAAAACAAAGAGAGTAGGATGAGATGAAAGAAGTGTTGCATCAATGAAATCGAAACGGCACATGCTGGAAGATGAACGATTCTGCATACAGAGTTGAAACGATTTGTCGTCTTGCACAATGGAGAATCGACAATTTAGCTTCATGCACTTATTGCAAATCCGATCCTTTCACCATAGCCATCTGGAACTGGTAACTCTTATTAACACTTAGCACCTTCTCTTCTGGATAATAATAATATAATTATCTTATCTTCTCAGGCATTTATGTGTGGAGAAGATCAGAGTTTCTTGTGTTAAGTTGTTTCCGGAAGCAACAAACAATCTTCCACTTTCATTTTTCGTCATTCGCCTGCTTAGCTTTGTCAAAGATCGCAAGGCCTTGGCTCAATTAGGTTTTCTTCATTCTATTTTGAAATACAACAACATATAGCTTAGCCTCTGTTTTTGTTTTTACATTTCAATGGTGCTTGTTTTGATGCAGAGGTAAGAGACAAATTGCTGAGCAGCAGAGAAGAATTTGTGTGGGGAATTGAAGTTTTACTTCCAGGGAGATTTATTATTCATGTTGAGTTTTTCGATTTGAAAACTTCATCTTCAAATGTATCATGTATGTTACTCTTAGAATCTCTTCTACTATTACTATTATACTGTTCGTCTTTGTCGTTTTATCAAATTTATAATTAAATTCCAATAAGTTAGAGTGGTAATTTCAATTTGGAGATAAATGTTTTAGTACAATAAAGACTTAGATTTTAAAATTCAAAAAGTAGGGACTAGATTAAAAGCTTTTGAATTATAAACATTTAATTATAAATTCAATGAAATTATAGTAAGTAATTTAATTGTATATTTTTTAACTGTATGTTACTCTTAGAATCTCTTCTACTATTATACTAGCCGTTTTTATAATTTTGTCAAATTTGTAATTAAATTCCGATAGTTTAGGGTATAAAAATTTAGTCCTTAACCTCAATTTGGATGTGAATATTATGTTAAGGAAAAGTATGTAGAACAACAAAGATTTAGTTTTTTCTAGTAAGAGGATATTTTTGTAATTTTTTGAACAAAATATAACTTCTTCCAACCCAATTTATAAGAGTATAAAGATGAAAATTGAGTGTTTTAGATTATGTTTATGTTGTTTTGGAGACAATATTTATAATTATATTTTGGATTATGTTTATTTTGCTTTGAAAACAATATTTATAATTATGTTTTGGATAACAACTTGGTTTATAATCATGTTTATTAGATATTTATAATTATAAAGATTTTAATGTTTGTGAATATAAAAAATATGATTTTTTATGCTTTTAAAAATTATAAATTTATTAATATAGTTATGAAATAATGTATATTATTCAGTAGGTAATAATAAAAAAAAGAGGAATTTTGGCGAGCTTAATTAGCACGTTAGCCCACCAGCCTACAATTAAGCAGGACGGGATGAAATTTTAGAATAAGCTTATTAAGCAGGGCAGGACGAGCCAACCCGCCAAAAGACGGGTTTTTGGTGGGACGGACTTCTCCGCTTGCCACCCCTAAGTATAACTAATTAATGTCCTATATTTTTATTAAAAAAAAATTGAATATACTACTTGTTCAACTAATTTATCCTAAATTATGTGAAAATTAGTAAAGCTAATTTTAGAAAATAAATAAATAAATAAATAATAACTAAATAAAATGAAAGGTAATAAACAATCCTAGTTTATAACCTTAGGATTTTAATGGTTGAAAAAGAAAAGAATTATATACCTCTAATTGATGGATGGTTCATATTGAAGAGACTCACCTATAAATTGAGTTTTTCTTTAATTCATTTCAATCAAGTCATCCAAAGAGAATAACATAATATTTCTTTGAGTAGTTTTCTTCTATATATATAGAGAGAAGTGTGTTCTCCTTTTGTCAAGAGAGAGTGTTATTGTAGTCTCCTTGTGAGAGAGAGAAGTAGTAATTCTCAAAGAAAGTTATTCAATTGTTTCCATATTTTATACAAATTTCTAATTTTTCATCTCTATATTTTGCTGTGTCATTTGTCTGGTACCTAACAGTGGTATCAGAGCCAAAGGTTGCTGATTAAGATTTTTTTTCCGCTGCGAGTTACCATCTAAAAAAAAAATGGCAGCAAAATATGAAATTCCAAAATTCAGTGGGAGTAATTTTTCCATATGGAAATTGAAGATAAAAGCCATTATGAGAAAAGACAATTGCGTGACAGCAATTGAAGGTAGACCCACTGGAATTACAGATGAAAAATGGAAGGAGATGGACAACAATGCTGTTGCAAACTTACACTTGGCACTAGCTGACTCAGTTTTATCAAGTGTAGCAGAAAAAAAGACAGCAAAGGAAATTTGGGATGCTCTCACAAAATTATATGAAGTCAAGTCACTTCACAACAAGATATTCTTGAAGAGAAGACTTTATACTCTTCGAATGAGTGAGTCCACATCGGCAACGGATCACATCAACAATCTAAATACGCTATTTTCCCAACTCTCATCGTTGGAATATACCATAGTGGAAAATGAACGTGCAGAGCTCTTACTTCAAAGTCTACCAGATTCATATGATCAGCTAATCATTAACTTAACTAATAATGTTTTGACTGATTATCTTTCTTTTGATGACATGGCTGCTGCGGTTCTTGAAGAAGAATCTAGGCGCAAGAATAAGGAAGATAGATTAGAGAGCTCAAAACAAGCAGAGGCTTTGTTGATGACAAGAGGAAGATCAATGGAGCGTGGTTCCAGTGGGAGTCAAAGTAGACCAAAGTCACAAAGTAAGAAGCAGATCAAATGCTACAATTGTGGTAAGAGAGGGCACTTCAAGAAAGATTGTTGGAATAAGAAGAGTATAGAGAAGGTTACAGAAGGATCAAGTTCTCAAGGATGTGTTGCGAGTACCTCTGATGATGGAGAAATCCTGTATGGCGAAGCAACAATTGGTTCTAAAGGCAGTAAACAGCTCACTGATGTTTGGATTGTTGATTCAGGAGCAACATGGCACATGACTCCTCATCGTGATTGGTTTTGTACATATGAACCTGTCTTAGAAGGATCTGTGTTTATGGGAAACGATCATGCCTTAGAAATTGTTGGAATAGGTACTGTCAAAATAAAAATGTTTGATGGTTCTATTCGTTCACTTCAAGGGGTAAGACATGTGAAGGGCTTGAAGAAGAACTTGTTGTCGATTGGGCAACTGGATGAACTTGGCTGCAAGACCCATATTGAAGGTGGGATCTTGAAAGTTGTTAAAGGAGCTCTTGTGGTAATAAAAGCAGAAAAGATTGCAGCAAATCTATATATGCTTGTGGGAGATACTTTGCAAGAAGCAGAGGCATCAGTTGCTTCAACAAGCCAAGAAGAAATGACGATGATATGGCATTGCAAACTAGGCCACATGTCAGAACGAGGTTTGAAGATTCTTGTAGAACGTAATCTCATTCCCGGGCTCAAATCGGTAAACTTACCGTTTTGTAAGCACTGCGTTACAAGCAAACAACATAGATTGACGTTTGGTAGATCAACTGCTCGGAGCAAGCACATATTGGAGTTGATTCATTCTGATGTGTGGGAATCGCCGGAGATGTCCCTAGGAGGAGCAAAATATCTTGTATCATTTATTGATGATTACTCTAGGAGGCTATGGGTGTTCCCGATCAAGAAGAAGTCAGACGTGTTTGCGATGTTCAAAGAGTTTAAAGCAAAGTTAGAACTTGAATCTGGAAAGAAGATCAAGTGTTTAAGGACAGATAATGGAGGAGAATATGTCGATGGCGATTTTCTAACATTTTGCAAGCAAGCAGGTATTCAACGGCAATTCACAGTTGCATATACGCCTCAGCAAAATGGTGTAGCAGAGCGAATGAATCGGACTCTCCTAGAAAGAGCACGAGCTATGTTGCAAACTACAGGTTTAGCTAAGTCTTTTTGGGCAGAAGCTGTTAAAACTGCCTGTTATGTGATAAATCGGTCACCATCAACTGCAATTGGGTTGAAGACACCAATGGAGATGTGGCAAGGTAAGCCACCTAATTATTCTTCTTTACATATATTTGGTTGTCCTGTGTACGTAATGTACAATTCCCAGGAAAGAACAAAGCTGGACCCAAAGTCTAGAAAATGTATATTCTTGGGTTATACTGACGG
Organism: Arachis hypogaea; assembly: GCF_003086295.3. Lineage (NCBI taxonomy): Eukaryota > Viridiplantae > Streptophyta > Magnoliopsida > Fabales > Fabaceae > Arachis > Arachis hypogaea. Next base: position 1,171,929 of record NC_092042.1, on the reverse strand, counting down.
AGTTAAGGGGTATCGCCTGTGGGATCCCACTGCCCGCAAGGTAGTTGTCAGTAGAGATGTGATATTTGCAGAAGATGAATTGCAAAAGGAACAAGAAAATGACAGCACTGTTAAAGATATAACCACTGTTCAAATAGATGAAAAATGCAGAGAAGGTGATCTTTCTGAAGTAGAACCACAGCACGAAGAACAAGAAGCAGAGGCCAATGACATAGAAGTTCGTCGATCCACTCGACAAAGAAGAACACCATCATGGCACTCAAATTATGTTTTGACAAACCATGATGCATATTGTCTTTTGACAGAAGATGGAGAACCAACAACTTTTATGGAGGCTATGCGCAATCCAGATGCTTCTATGTGGATGACAGCAATGCAAGAAGAAATTGAGGCATTACATAGGAACCATACCTGGAAACTTGTTGAACTTCCAGCAGGTCGGAAAGCCATTGGTAACAAATGGGTTTACAAGATCAAACGAGATAGTAATGATCAGGTGGAACGATATCGTGCAAGATTGGTTGTCAAGGGATATGCTCAGAAAGAAGAGCAATTAGACGTAAAGACTGCTTTTCTTCATGGAGAACTTGAAGAAGAGATATATATGCTCCAACCAGAAGGTTTTGAAGAAAAAGGAAAAGAAAACTTGGTTTGCAGGTTAACTAAATCTCTGTACGGTCTAAAGCAGGCGCCAAGGTGTTGGTACAAGAGATTTGATTCTTTCATTATTAGCCTTGGATACAACAGACTTAGTTCAGATCATTGTACTTATTACAAGAGGTCTGGTGATAATGATTTCATCATTCTGCTGTTGTATGTGGATGACATGTTGGTGGTAGGTCCCAACAAAGATCAAATCCAAGAATTGAAGGCACAGTTGGCTAGGGAGTTTGATATGAAAGACTTGGGACCAGCAAACAAGATTTTAGGGATGCAAATTCACCGAGACAAAAAAGATAGGAAGATTTGGCTATCGCAAAAGAATTATTTGAAGAAGATCTTGCAACGCTTCAATATGCAAGAATGTAAGCCAATTTCAACCCCACTTCCTATGAATTTCAAATTATCCTCAAGTATGTGCCCTAGTAGTGAAGCAGAGAGGATGGAAATGTCTCGAGTACCGTATGCATCAGCGGTGGGAAGCCTTATGTATGCCATGATCTGTACAAGACCAGATATTGCTCAAGCAGTTGCGGTGGTAAGTCGATTTATGGCAGATCCGGGTAAAGAGCATTGGAATGTTGTTAAGAGGATCTTGAGATACATCAAAGGAACCTCGAATGTTGCATTATGTTTTGGAGGATCAGAATTCATTGTCAATGGATATGTCGATTCAGACTTTGCAGGTGATCTTGATAAACGAAAATCTACTACAGGCTATGTGTTTACACTTGCAGGAGGAGCTGTAAGCTGGCTATCTAAATTACAGACTGTTGTGGCTTTATCTACTACAGAAGCTGAATATATGGCAGCTACACAAGCATGCAAGGAAGCTATTTGGATCCAAAGGTTGATAGAAGAACTCGGGCACAAACAACAGAAGATTTCTGTGTATTGTGACAGTCAGAGTGCCTTGCACATTGCAAGGAATCCTGCCTTTCATTCAAGAACAAAACACATTGGAGTACAATATCACTTTGTTCGGGAAGTAGTAGAAGAAGGAAGTGTTGATATGCAGAAGATTCACACTAAAGACAACCTAGCAGATGCCATGACAAAACCAATCAACACAGAAAAGTTTGAATGGTGTAGATCCTCATACGGCCTATGGAATACATAAGCAACATGAATTTTGAAAATTTATCAAAATTAGCTTTAAGTGGGAGATTGTGAAAATTAGTAAAGCTAATTTTAGAAAATAAATAAATAAATAAATAATAACTAAATAAAATGAAAGGTAATAAACAATCCTAGTTTATAACCTTAGGATTTTAATGGTTGAAAAAGAAAAGAATTATATACCTCTAATTGATGGATGGTTCATATTGAAGAGACTCACCTATAAATTGAGTTTTTCTTTAATTCATTTCAATCAAGTCATCCAGATAGAATAACATAAGATTTCTTTGAGTAGTTTTCTCCTATATTTGATAGAGAGAAGTGTGTTCTCCTTTTGTCAAGAGAGAGTGTTATTGTAGTCTCCTTGTGATAGAGAGAAGTTGTAATTCTCAAAGAAAATTATTCAATTATTTCCATATTTTATACAAATTTCTAATTTTTCATCTCTATATTTTGCTGTGTCATTTGTCTGGTACCTAACAAATTATGTCACCCAAAAAAAAAATTATCCTAAATTAAATTTTGGGACTTTAATTTCTTTGTGCCTGCCCTTTCAATTCAATGTGTTATTCGAGAAACACCAAGCATAGTCGCCATTGATTTTTCCAAGCATTAAGCTTTGAATTAACCTAGCTATACGTACGTACACTACGTTCAATTCATGGTTCACTACTTTACTCGTGACTCGTGACTCGTCAAGTCAAATGATACGTATATACATGACGAAGTCAACTTAATTTACAATCATCAATTATTTTTTTTCATATATATTAAAATATATTAAAATTAATTAGTTTCTATTAGAATTATTTAATATGTTTAAATATTTATTATAAAATATTACATTTTTATTATTTCAATTCTTATAACATCTATAAATATTTTTGATATTTGTATCATTTTATATAACTTGAATATACACGATTTTGTTTTTTTGTTGTTCTATCTTCCTTATTTTTTTAACAATATATATATATATAATAATTAAATATCTCTCATGCTCAACCCATTCAAAAAATAATAAAATTAAAGGTGTATTACACTGTGCCATAAGGTCATCAATTACTTGAAAAATGAAAACTATATAGGCTGGACAAGATTTTACTAAAGATAATTAATAATTAATTAAAGTTGAATTGTAATTGAAAAGTATATTTTTATATAAAGCAAGCATATCTAACAAATATAACAAATTGATATCACAAAACAACTGATTTTAAGTTTAAATTCAAAAATAAAAACAAGGGAGCTATAAAAGCTTCCAGGTATGACTAATTCAACGCAACATATACTCATATTTTTCGCATTTAACCTAAAATATTTTTTTGACTTGGATATTATTGAGTCTTCTGCAATACAGGTACCACTCCATACCCTTCTACAGAACCTCTTCTTTCCGGGTTTTCTCTGATAAATCTCTTGCTCATGTAGTCCTTTATTTGAACAGCATTTTATCTATTCATCTTTAAAATGTGACCTTACTGGCATATACTACTATATATGTTAGTGATTAAAATAATAAAAATTGTAACTAACTTTGAGTTAGTCGAGTGATCAGTTTATTTGAATGTTTGAATATCGTATATGTAGTCAACAACAAATTATTAAATGGAGCTCAAATCCGCATTAGATTCATCCTTAACCTAAAATTGTGTAGTTTAAATTTTTCCTTAAAATTGTTCCTACTTCTTAGGGTTTATGATTATACCACCCTAAAATAATTGCCAAGGCAACAAAGATGAACATTTATTTCATGACTAATAAATAAAAACAAAGAGAGGAAGATGAGATGAAATAAGTGAAGATGGATGGGAGAGTGTGTTGAACGTTTTGTTGATTGCATCAATGAAATTGGAATGTGACTTGCAGGAACATGAAAGAACATTATTCCAGATGCGAAATCGAAACTACTTGTCGTCTTGCACAAGCACAATGCACATTCAATTTCGGTGACTACCATCTTTGCAAATCCGATCGTTTCACCATCGCCATCTGGAACTGGTAACTTTTAACACTATCCATAAACGCATATATAATGTTTCTAGAAATTTTACTGTCTATAATAAAATTGATAAATAAGCTCAAAGATTTACATTTCGACGGATTAGTCTCTAAAAAAAAGTTTAATTATTCTATCGGTTTTTACTATTTTACTGAATTTTCAATTAGGTTTATATATATATATATTTTTCTTTTCGATTGAGTCCCTACATTGAAATTAACGGAATAAAATTTCAATGTTTTTGTCACGCTAGAAATTTAGTTACAAAATCTGATATAATATAGAGATTCAATTAAAAAGAAAAAAAAAGTATAAAAATCTAATTGAAAATTCGTGAAACTATAAAAATCGATAGAGTAGTTAAACTCTAAAAAAAATACCAACAAAATTCTTTACGAAAACATATATGAATAAGTGAAGTTCAAATTAAATTTTTTTACCTTAATCATAAGAGATAATTTGAAGATAATGTGTCTATATCTATTATTGTATAAAATTTTATTAGTATTGTGTTAAAGTGTAATCTGTCTTAAATTTAAATTTTTAAATATTTATTTGTTATTTTACTCGGATGTAACATAATATAACTCACTTTATCTTATCTTTTCAGGAATTTTTCTATGGATTGGGCTGCTTCTTGTGTCACATTGTCTGCGGAAATAAGGGACAAGGTTCCCATTGCATCTTTCGTTATTCGAATCATTGACTCTGCCAAAAATCGCAAGATCTTGACTAAATTAGGTCATCATAAACTCACGTTTTGCATTGAATTATTTGAAATACAATAAGATATAGCTTTAAATTTTCAATGGTTTTTCTCATTTTGATGCAGAGGTAAAAGATAAGTTGCTTAAACAAGGAGAAAGATTTGAGTGCAAAGTTGGGTTACTTCCAGGGAGATTCATTATTGACCTTGAGTTCCTCGATTTGAAAGCTTCATCTCCAAATGTATATACTTCTATTATTAATCGTACTATTTAGATTGTCTAACAATGAGATAATACTCAATTTCGTCCCTGAATTTACATATGAGTCTCAATTTAGTCTCTAAAGTTTTAATTGCCTTTATTTAGTTCTCAAACTTTGCGACCATGACTCATGTTAGTCCTTGAAAGAATTTTCAATGTATATACATTAATAGAACGCTATCATGGACAGAGGAATGCCATACTAGACTCTGTAAAATGATGTCGTTTTGTCTTTGACACTCAAATAACAAAAAAATAACATCATAAGTGGTGTTTACTGAAACTTTACTTAACAAAACAAGTGATGCGGTATCATTTTTGAGCTATTTGATTGTCAAAACTAAAACTACATCATGTTACATGTTTCAATGTGGCATTTGATTGTTCATTTCAACGCTCTATTAAGATTTTTTAACTAAAATTCGTCTCAGGGACTAATGTGAGACACGTTTATAAAATTTGGGGACTAAATAGAAGTAATTAAAATTTCAAGAACTAAATTGAGACTTGTATGCAAGTTTAGGGGGCCAAATTAAGTATTAACTCGTCTAACAATTTATTTCAAAATGATTTTATGATAGTGGTTTTGTATCTTGATTTCATGACTTATATTTACTTATGTCTTTAGCGTAAGAGTGTAAAAAGTCTATTTTTTAGAACCACTATTCACACCTCTAATATAAAAAGAAATTATTTTTATTGACGTGTTGTGACATAATTAGATGCACATGTAAAATTGTTTTATACTGTTAATGCATTAAAATTAAAAATCTTACATAAGTGGATATACAAAAATACTATATCTGTATTAAAATCAGTTACTTTTTATGGTATAAAAATACATATGCTGCTTAATTTATTTTCAATATTTCGATATATATTTTATCTTAATATCTAATTTTAGTGACTAATTTTAATATATAGCGCACTTGTTATCAAGTTTTCAAGATATTCAAATCATTGAAACAAAATCATATTTGCTTGAAACACAGGGAAAAGATGTTTGTTCCATTTGGCCTACCAAAATCATGCATCAGAAACCAAATTCTGCAGTTCTTGAATCTGTTGGTCGAATGCTGATAGAAAAAATCCATACTGACATAACAATAAATGCTTCAGATGGAAGCATTGGAGCTCACCGCGCAGTTCTTGCTGCTCGATCACCTGTTTTTCATAGCATGTTCAAACACAATCTAAAAGAGAATGATGATTCCACCATAAACATCTCAGACATGTCAATAGGATCTTGTCAAGCATTCATAAACTATCTTTATGGTGTCATTGAAGATGAAGAATTTTTCAAGCATAGATTGGAGCTTCTTCATGCGGCAAACAAATATGACATTTGTGATTTAAGAGATGTATGCAGTGAGAGCCTTGCAGAGGATATTGATTCAAGCAATGTTCTTGAGAGGCTTCAGGATTCATATCTGTATCAATTGCCAAAGCTGAAGCTTCATTGCATGCAATATCTTGTCAAGTTTGGAAGGATATTTGATATTGAAGATGATTTCAATGCATTCTTGCAAACTGTAGATAAGGATTTGGTTATTCAACTCCTTGGTGAAGCTCTTAGTGTCTTGAAAGGCTCTTAATTTTTTCCCCCCTCAAATAAGCATAGAGAAATAGCTTGTTTTGAATACTTTGTTCCCATTTGATGGATGCCATTCTATTACTTGAATGGATTTTTTTTTGGTTAAATTACACGGTTGGTCCTTACACTTTCAATAAAATTACAAATTGGTCTCTATATTTTAAAAGTTTGTAATTAGGTCCCTAAAGAAAATTAAAATTTACAATTTAGTTTCCATCGGTCAAAAAGTGTTGATTTAACAGAATATTCTCAGCATGTTAAAATAGAGAAAATACTGAAATATTCTGTTAAATCAAACACTTTTTGAACGACAGGGACTAAATTATAAATTTTAATTATCTTTAGGAACTCAATTACAAATTTTTAAAGTATAGGAACCAATTTGTAATTTCACTAAAAGTGTAGAGACCAACCGTATAATTTAACCTTTTTTTTTCACAGTATCTTCTAATTCGATAAGTTAAGAACTAATTCGTCGCAGATCTGAGTTTTATTTAAGGTCTACTGCTAACCAATAGATTGCTATATGCATAAGGCGAGATTCGAATTCTTTTTTTTTTTTTCACGGTATCCCCCAACCTGACAGGTCCCAACCTGACAGGTCAAGGACTGATCGATCATTAGGGGTGGCAAGCGGGGAAGCCCGCCCCGCCCCGCCCCGCCTAACTGCGGGCTGGCAGGCTAAGCCCGCCAAAGCTCCTCTTTTTTTTTTTTACTATTAACTACTAAGTAATATATATAATTTCACAACCATATTAATAAATTTATAATTTCTAATGGCATAAAAAATTATATTTTTTATATTCACAAACATTAAAGTCTTTGTAATTATAAATATCTAATAAATATAATTATAAACCAAATTTTCATTCAAAATATAAGTATAAATATTCTCTCCAAAGCAAAATAAACATAATCCAAAATATAATTATAAATATTGTCTCCAAAATAACATAAACATAATTCAAAACACTCAATTTTTATCTTCATACTCTTGTAAGTTAGGTTGGGGGAAGTTAGGTTTCAGAAAAAAAATTGCAAAAATACCCCTTCACTAAAAAAAATCTTAGCCCGGCGGGGAAGCTCGCCCCGCCCCGCCAAAGCCCGCCAAAACCCGCGGTTTAAGAGGTGCGGGTTAGGCGGGCTTTTGCTATTTGGCGGTCCCGATTTTCCAGCCCGCATTTTTTGGCGGGTTACGCGGGCCGACCCGGCGGGTTTAGGCCCGTTTGCCACCCCTATCGATCACGAATCTGAGTTCTATTTAAGGGTCTGCTGCTGGCCAGTGACTAATGAATTGTTGTATGTATAAAGTGAAATTCGAATACTAATAATTGTTAAAACACTTAAAACTTGAAAATGTGTTATTTTTTTTTAAAAAAATGTCCTTTTTTGTCTTATTTTTTGGTCTTTTATACAGAGAAAATGGCAGGCCCTGACAGCTTGTTCTCCAAGCCTGCATGATTTTTTGGTATTGTCCAAACATACAGGTGTTTTTGGACAGGTCAAGCCTTCAGGTTAAGTGGAGTGAAGTTACTTCTTTCAATCTATTTATCTGAGAGAGAACATTGTGGCCCAATTATGATATTTATATTGGGCTTAGTAACATTGTGGCCCAATTACGAAATATTTATATTGGGCTTAGTATAGCCCAACCCAAATTGTGCTGCTTCTAAAGTGATTGGATACTTTGCTTTGAAAGCACATTCTGCATGTTCTTTTTAGTCTTTACTCTTCCAATCATACCCAACAGCCAATAGGAGAGTCACAAGTCACAACACTTGACTTACAAAAGACATCACCAAAGCAAACACGTAAATCAAGAAAAATCCAATCACATTATAACACAAGCAAGACATGCAAGACTTTGTGTACAAATGAATAATATATTAGCATATAATTTAAGAATTTAATTTTAATCTACTGCTAATATAAAAAATAACAACAATGCTAGAAACTAAGATGATTTTAGTCAAATATTTTTAGATGAATTTAAAATCTTTACGTGAATGGTATTTATGCTAAATATTAGGATTTTTTTTTTCATAAATTGAATTATTCTAAATCTATTTTTTAATTTATCATGTTTTAGACATTTGAAGAAGAAAGGAGAGTGAAGAGACGGAAACTAATGATATTGTAATTTAAGTGCAGCGAAACATTTCATAACTAATATTTTAAATCATAAATAAATAAAACTAATTATTATATTTATAATTAATTAAGTTGTTTTATTCTTGATTGATTTGGAGTTGTTCCATATACTTTTTCAAAAAATAATTATTTTTGTTGATGTAACATTACATAATTAGATGCACATATAAAACTAATTATATATCAAAATTAAATTTATAATATAAATAAAACAATGATGTACAAAGATGAACACATCACACTACTTAGTTCATTTTTATTTATGACTAATAAATAAAAACAAAGAGAGGAAGATGAGATGAAAGAAGTGAAGGTTTTGGAAGATGAACATGAATATGAAGGATTCTGCATATAGAGTTGAAACGACTTGTCGTCTTGCACAATGGAGAATCGACAATTTAGCTTCATGCACTTATCGCAAATCCGATCCTTTCACCATAGCTATCTGGAACTGGTAACTCTTATTAACACTTAGCACCTTCTCTTCTGCATAATAATAATATAATTATCACTCTCTTTGTCTCATCTTTTCAGGCATTTATCTGTGGAGAGGAACAGAGTTTCTTGTGTTAAGTTGTTTCCGGAAGCAAGGAACAATCTTCCACTTTCATCTTTCGTCATTCGCCTGCTTAGTTCTGTCAAAGATCGCAAGGCGTTGGCTCAATTAGGTTTTCTTCGTTCTATTTTGAAATACAACAAAATATAGCTTAGCCTCTGTTTTTGCTTTAACATTTCAATGGTTTCTTGTTTTGATGCAGAGGTAAGAGACAAATTGCTGAGCAGCAGAGAAGGATTTGTGTGGGGAATTGAGGTTCCACTTCCAGGGAGATTCATTATTCATGTTGAGTTCCTCGATTTGAAAGCTTCATCTTCAAATGTATGTTAATCTTAGAATCCCTTCTACTGTTATAGTGTTCGTCCTTATAATTTTATTAAATTTGTAATTAAATTCCAATCATTTAGAGTGGTAATTTCAATTTGGAGATAAATGTTCTAGCACAATAAAGACTTAGATTTCAAAATTCAAAACAGTAGGACCATATTAAAAGCTTTTGAATTATAAACATTTAATTATAAATTTGATGAAATTATAGTAAGTAATTTAACTGTTATGTTTTTTAACTGTATGTTACTGTTAGAATCTCTTCTACTATTATACTGTCCGTTTTTATAGTTTTGTCAAATTTGTAATTAAATTCCGATAGTTTAGGTTATAGAAATTTAGCCCTTAAGGCTTAAATGTTGCTAACTTCAATTTGGATGTGAATATTATGTTAATTCTAATATTTTTTTGTACAACAAAGGCTTAATTACAAAATTCAAAACAGTATAAGAATCTAATTGAAAGCTTTTGAACTATAAGCATTTAATTTCAAATTCAATGAAATTATAGTAACTGAGAGAGGAATTTAACTATGTGTTTTCTATCTAATAGTTCATACTTATGAACACAGGGAGAAGATATTTGTTCCATTTGGCCTAACAGAATTATGCAGCAAAGATCAAATTCAGCAGCTCTTGAATCTCTCAGTCGAATGTTAATGGAAGGAATCCACACTGACATAACAATAAATGCTTCAGATGGAAGCATTGGAGCTCATCGCGCAGTTCTTGCTGCTCGATCGCCTGTGTTTCGTAGCATGTTCTCTCATGATCTTAAAGAGAATGATGATTCCACCATAAACATCTCAGACATGTCAACTGAATCTTGCCAAACATTTATAAACTACCTTTATGGCATCATTGAACACCAAGAATTTCTAATGCATAGATTGGAACTTGTTCGTGCTGCAGATAAGTATGACATTTGTGATTTAAGAGATGTGTGTCATGAGAGCCTTGTAGAGGATATTGATTCAAGCAATGTTCTTGAGAGGCTTCAGAATGCATATTTGTATGGATTGCCAAAGCTGAAGAATAGTTGCATGCAATATCTTGTAAAGTTTGGAAAGATATTTGACATTAGGGATGATTTCATTGTATTCTTGCAGACTGCAGATAGGGATTTGATCACTCAAGTCTTTCATGAAATTCTTGGTGTCTGGAATGGTTTTTGAAGTTCTTCTTTCTTTCATTATTATACCTTTTGTCCTAATTCAATGTACCTAACTTATTTAGTTTGATAGTTAAAAAAATTGTAAAAATATAATTCAAAGAGACATTAAATATAATGTCATAGCTGTAAATATATATAATGTCATATTTCAATTAAATATCTAAGAGTGACATTAGCATTGACTAAGGAATTATAATGAATAGATTGGAGGCGAGAATACATTAAATTGAAGCTTTATATATGTGTAATGATCACTAATATTGTAATTGTTTTTTTTTTTTTTTGCGGGATTCGAACCCCAACACTTGCTTAAGTGGACTAGTGAGCTAACCACTAGACCAAATTGTTACTTGTTTGATTATGAACTCTGCAATTCCTTCACATAAGTTTGTAGGTAAAGAATTTTTCTCAAGTGATTGCAAAGTCACAAAGAAACGCAGGTAGAGTCTCATTATTTTTGGACAGATTTATGGGATTTTGGGCTGGGCTGAAGTTGGTTAACCTATGTGGACTTATACAAAACAAACTACGCTCTGACCCAAACCAACAACAAAAACTAAAGCTGATGATTATTAATTTTTTTTTAAGCACAACGCACATAAATACATGATATATCATTTTTATCATCTGTCCCACCGAAAAAAGGACATAAATTTTAATAAAAGAAATATTTGTGCGACAGTATAATGGCTCTATGTAATAGTACTAGTAGGCAGTGGCGGAGCTTAGTTCAGATAAGGGGTGGTCATGGCCCCCAAACTTTTATTAAAAAAATTAGTAATATTTTTTTAAAAAATAAAAAATAGTTCAGTTGGTTCAAATATTTTATTATGACTTAAAATACCAAAGTTCAATCTTCATCTCTTACTTTTATTGTACAATAGTTTTTAGTTTTAAACATTTAAAACATATTGGATTTCGACTGAATTGAGTGTATTCGCATTTCGCAACTCTTTATTCAATAAGTAACACTTACTCTACTTTTGAGTTCAAATATAAAAAATTAAGTATTTTTTATTTATGTAATTTAATATTCTTTTATATTTTACGGTTTATTTAATTTAGTTTTTTATATGATAAAAAATATTAGAATATTCAATAAGTATTGATATTATTGTATTTGTATAAATTGATAAAAAAATTCAATAAATATTATAAATTTTAATATTTGTTCTTCTAATTTCTTTTTTATATATTTTACCGGATATATATTCAAATTTTTATATAAAATAATCATAAAAAATCAAAGAGTTAGTTGATGATGCATTTTTTAAGAGGAAGGCTAATATTCAAGAAAGAAATCATATAACTTTTACAATATCAACACATAGTTCTTCTACGGTTTCAAATTTGGCAATATCACCCAATATCACCCAAAAGCATCTTAACAATTATCTTCTATTTGGCCCCCCACTGCTAGTAGGCACTATACTGAATTAATATTTAGAATTAAGAAAAATTTTTAGTAAAAAATACAATGTAAACTTTTTTTGCTATAAATTTTTATAGAAAGACATATATTTTAAATTGTCATTTTTCAATTTTTAATGGTTAAAGTATGCGTTATCTAAATCGAAAAAAAAATGTCAAAACAAATTTTACTCTTTAGAACTTTACATCATTGTGAGTTTGTGAGATGTAGTTTATATTAGCTTGGGTAACTAAAAAGTGAGAATTGTGCGATTGAATCTAGTCTATTACTAAGACGTGTTAAGAGATAACTGCCAAGTACCAACTTCGGATCTAAACACACGTACGCAAAGAACTTCTATAATCTATCTAATTCTAATCATTAATCACATAGTGATCCTATATTTGATATCTATATCCCTTAAGCAATTGAAAGATGAACACCACTTCCTTTTGGATAAAACTTGCGTCCAATCTCCAATCACGTTTCTCCATTGCATTAATTTTTTTCATATTTTAAAATATATTTATTGATTTTTTTACACATATGCTTGAACAATTGTCAAGAATCAAGATAAAGCTAAACTCTCGAAAGCCATCTTGAAAAAAGAAACGAAAAAAAAAAAGATTTTTAGTATAATGACCCGTTATTCCGTTACTCCCTTTCTCTGTTTCCTTTTTGTCTCATCAAATTCGAAAATTCTTATCAAATATCAATATTATCCAAATCCATGTGTCTTACTTCTATCATAAATCCAAACACATAAACAGTAACAAAAATATAAAAAGAAAAAATGCTGAGCAAATTTGGAAGAAATTAAGGATAACACAAAAAATCATATTTTTTAAAATAAAAAATTTAAAAACTTCTATTAACATCATAGTTAACCTTAATAAATCTGGAAAAACATTAGCGGCATTGGAACAGAGAAGAGAATAATAATTGATTAGAATCCCAATAAAAGAATCCTAATTACAATACACAATATCCTAAAAAAAACAATAAAAGAAATTCACAGAATGATGAACAAATAAAGCAATAAAAAAGTAAGTACTAATTTGAATGAAACTAGAACAATGGTGGCGGCGCCGGATAACCCAAGAAGGGTCTTCCGCTTCCACCACCGCCACCGCCACAATCATCGCAGTAACTAACACTGTCCTTCAGCTTATGGAATCCATGCTTGAAAACTCCGAACCCAAAGAGAAAACCAATGGCAATCACCACAAGAACCAGGCACGTGCACAGCATGCATATTCTCGCCCCACAACACATCTCTCACCAACAATCTCTGAAATCACCAAAGTTTGAATCTTTTCCTTCTGGGTATCTCGGATCTGAGAAAATTCTCGGGTGGGTTGATTGAGAAAAAATTGTGAGAAGAATGCTGAATTTAAGAAGAAGAAGAAGAAGAAGTAAAAAGGTGGTGTCTGTGTCAACAATTTGATGAAAACGTTTTGACGCTTTTTATTCGCTTATAAGGAAAGCTATCTAATCCATTTAACAAAAACTATTTCCCTTTACACATTAAAAAAAAATGAAAAGGAAATTTAAACTTGAAAAAAATATTTTGTGATATTTTTAAATTTATAATTTAAATTAAAGGATTTATTAATTTGTTTAGACTTTTTAAAATCTTTTATTTTACAATCAATTAAAATACTTATTTCCATACCCTCTATTTCAATAGTTTATCTAATTAGTAAAAGTTTAGTGTTAATTTATTTTTTTAAGTATGTTTTATTAAAAAGATATACGTTAAAATTTAGTTTCTAAATTAATTATGAAATATTTTTATATATTTATAAGTATAATAATTAAATTATCATAATAAAATTAAAAAAATTTTAATAAATAAATAATCTAAATTGCTTACAATAATATAATAATTGGTTTTATTATTGTAACGTATTATTGTGAAATTGGTTTTGTTTTATTATGAAAAAATAGGCACGAAGAAGGTGTTGCGTTAAAGGAGGGAGGTGTGGTGAAGTGGTTGAGTTAACTCAGTTACAAACTTAAGCAAAGCAGCTTCTATGGCGCCTAAAAATTAGGTGATTGGGTCCATCGTGAAGCTGACTAATTGCTTGTTTTATTCCATAACTCCATCCCCATGAAACGTTTCCAGTTACTCAATCACACATCGTTAACAATAACGTCTCTCTCTTTGCTTTTTTTGTTGTCTTTCTCTGTTCTTTGCTTTTTCTTCAAATCATTAAACTAATCATAGTCACACTCTCCCCCACAACTTTCCTCTTTTTTCTTTTTTCTTTTTTTTTTCTTTTGGTTTTGGCACAACTTCCGATTTATGACAGAAGCAGGTTTGAAAGTTTGTGTGTTTTTAAGGCCCATTGTTTTTTATATTTTATTTTATTGTATTATGGACAGAATTGCATTTATTTATAGTTTTATACTCATCATTTTATTTTTTTTGTAATGATTATAACCATAGCCCATTTAGAACATGGGCCTATGTAGAAAAACTTGGAGCCAGCCCAACATAACTTTTAACTTTAGGATTGGGAGTTCGAATCCCACGACAGATATTCAGCAACAATAAACTCCTAAATTTAGTGTAACAAATTTGGGTTGGTCGAGTGATCAATTCATTCTTTCGCCTAAGTAAGTATCAGGGGTTCGAATCTCTCCTTGTACATGCGCAATTCATTGGCCAACGACAAACTTTTAAATGGAGTTCAGATCAAATCCGCAACGAATTAATCCCGACCGTTGAGTTGAGAGATACTGTGGGCGAAAAAAAAAATTCTCCTAAATTTAGTTTAAATTCGTGACCAATTATTATTGTTGTGTTCACTCTTTTAAGTTCAAACTAGGTAATTCATAGGCGGCTAGTTAATTAATTAGGCTAGGCAGGTATCAATTCACATTTTTCAATTAATTTAAGTAATAGTTGTACATTATTTTCAATTAATCTTTAACTGATATTCTACGAGTATTTGAAATAAGAAATCATGATGGAACATTTTATGGTTATATAAATACACAGCACAAGCTAATTATACGTACCCAATTATATAATATTTTGTCAACAAAATTAAATTTAATTATTTTATTAATTTTTTTAATTTTATTAAATTTATAATTAGATTTATATATATATATTTTTTAATTAAATTCTTGTATTGCTTTTAATTTTGTAATTAGGTCCTTAATAGTACAAAAATATTAGAATTAACGAAATATTTTTTCACACACTTTAAAAAAAAATTTGTTAATTTTAACGTTTTTTTATACAAAACTGATTTATGTTACAAAATTAAAAACAATATAAAAAATCAATTAAAAAAAATATATAAATCTAATTACAGAAACTTAAAAGACAAACAAAATAACTAAACCTAATATTAAATTTTACTTCAATAATATGAATAATTATTTAATAGAATAAATGTAATTAATTAGGGTTGGCAATGGGTAGGGTAAGTTTGGACTTTATCCTAACCCTATCTATGGGTTAAAAATTTTTTTAAAATTCTATCCTACTCTACCTCTGAGTTGAGAATTTTTCAACCCTAATCCTACTCGCACCCTAAAATTCTAAATCATACCCTATCTTATCTTACCTGCAGAAACATAAAAAAATTTTAAATAAATATAAAATTCAACCATTACAAATTTTATATATATTAATAAAATAAAAAATAAAAAACTAAGTTCAAATTAAAATTAAAAATAATAAAATCTTAAAGAAATCTAACATAAAATTACCAATAATATTATCATCAACTAACTTAGTCGTAGTTTTTATAAGAAGAAGATTGTAGATTTAACACTCACTTTATTCGTTATATACATAACTTTTACATATATATTATATAATATATTAAAATTGCGGATATGGTAAGATAGGGTATATCCTGAATCCGTACCTTATCCTACCCACAGGCAAACTCGCACCGCACTATATCCTATCTATAGCGGATAAAATAGACAACCCTATCCGAACGGATTGGTGTAGATTAAATATCCGCAAATAGAATATAAATTATCAACCCTATTAATAACTATATAAAATATTTTACAACTGTAATAATTACCTCAAATTAAAGTTTATACATAATAGACAAAAGCAATTAACTTGGTGGTGGGGCATAAGGCAAGAAGGGCCTTCCTCCGCCACAATCAAGACAGATACTAAGTTCGTCTTTGAACTTGTCAAGCTGATTTTGGAACACTCCAAATCCAAAAAGACATATAATAATGATAATTATCATAGCCAGGCACGTGCATAGCATGCACACCCTCCCTATGCAGCAACACATCTTTTGATTAACAAGAGATTAATTAAGAAGAAGAAGAAAAAGATTATTGGTTTCTTTGTCACCGGATGAAAATAATGCTTTGCCTTTTGTACGCTTATATAAGAAAAGTTGTGTATAGGAAAAGAAAAACCAAAATCTTGTTTTCTGTTTTTATCCTTTTAACAACCCTATCAATTATAGACTAAACCTAACTAAACCTACACTTCATCGTAAGGCTTTTTTAGTGTGTTTTTGTTATTAAATTTATTTTAGTGCGTTATTGTCAAAATTGGATTAACACATACATGAATAATTTTAACTACTAGCTGTTATGTATAGTAAAGTGGTTGAGTTTGTTACAATAAAACAATGTGTGTGTATATTTAATAAACTCAATCACTAAAACAAGAAACATATATATTTAATAAAAATTTCATTTATAGAATAAGTTAATAACACAGACATATAGAGAAAATGGTTATCGTAGAACTTCTAGCATAATAATCTTAACCATATTTTTTTAAGCCTACGAAATTTGTTGCAGGCCTGAACTCCATTTAAAAGATTGTCGCTGGTCAATGAGTTACTGCATGTATAAGGCAGGATTTGAATCTCCGACACTTATTTAAAGTGACTAGTGAACTTACCACTAAACTCCAAACTTAATTTGCAGTGGGAATTTTTTTTGGTTTTTTGTAGTGGGAATATATATCATTTTTTTGTTTACCCAAACGGTATCCTCCAACCCGATAGGTTAAGGACTAATCCGTCGCAGTTCTGAACTCTATTTAAGGGTCTGCCGCTGGCCAATGAATTGCTGCATGCACAAGGCAGGGTTCGAACTTCCGACACTTGTTTAAGCGGACGAGTGAGCTGACCACTCGACCAAGCTAAGTTTTTTTTTTTTGTGACTAACCCAAGTTGGTTGTAGTGGGAATATTTTATCAAAGGGACTAAACTACTTTTTCTTTTGGACAAAAAGGACTAAACTACTTTTGTCTTTGGTAAATGAGCACAATATAGAGTAGTTTGTGTTTTTGCAAAGAGTTTGCAGATTTTATCCAACAAATTATTTGGACTCAAAAGCTAAATTGGGCTAAAATAAATTGGGCCCACAAACGCATCATACAAATGTTTTAAAATTGAAGGGAAAAAATGTGTCAAAGCCCAATATATGAGAGATTGTGAATGTGACCGAGGTACCTAGGATCGGGGTTATTCAATCCACCGACAAAAAAAAAAAAAGCCTTCTCTAACCAACCAAGTTGGGTTGGTCTAGTGATTAGCTCACTAGTCCGCTTAAGCAAGTGTCGAGAGTTCGAATCCCGCCTTATGCATGCAGCAATCCATTGGCCAGCGACAAACCCTTAAATGGAGCTCAATACCGCGTCGGATTAGTCTTTGGCTTGCTGGGCTGGGCTAGAGGATACCGTGGGAAACAAAAAAAAAGCTCTCTCTAACCAACTTAGGGTTAGTCGAGTGGTCAGCTTACTCATCTGCTTAAACAAGTGTCAGAGATTCGAATCCCCTTGTGCATGCAGCAATCTATTGACCAGCAACAAACTCTTAAATAGAACTTAAATTTACAATAGATTAGTCTTCGATCTGTTAGATTGAGAGATACTATGGGTAACAAAAAAAATTAAAGTTCTCTCTTGTTCCAAAACAAATATTTAATTAGTATTATATTGTTTTTTACCAATTATGATAGAGGCACTAAATCGGTGAGGATTTAGGTGTCTTTATGTTAAGGGGCTTTTAGTTAATTGAAGGTAATTAAAGTCTCTGCATTGATGGCGTTGTTCCCCACTTCCACTCAGAGTCTTTTGAACTAAACTACATACTAAAGATGTTATTATGTGTAGAACACTTTAGTTAGCGTAGAAAAGTAATAAATAATAATGTTATGTATACGTTAAAATTAGTTATTAATCAATCACTGAATAATAAATATGTATTGACTCTCATAAAAAAAGTATATTATTATAAAAAAATTTATTTATTTATTTGTTCAACTTTAGAATAGATATAATATTTTTAGATAATAAAATTAATATATAGTATATGAATAAATTGTGCTTAAGAAGTGAGAATATCATTGTCTACCTAAATAATATTTGCAGCTTGTCCTTTTCCTCAAAGCAACACCACAGATTCTTCTTATTACTTATGTTATATTTATTTATAGGCATAGCTAACGTGATTTTTCATCCTACCCTCATGTGTCCACCGTTCATTATTATTGTCATTGATATATATACACTCTATGATGAACAATATCATATTGTTTTTGTCATTTTATAATTATATTTTCAGCCTCACAGCAATGATTAGGGACAAATGAGCCGCTAGTGGCCCACTAAACAAAAATATTATTTATAGATTAAAATTAATTATTTATTAATATATTTATATATAAATAAATTATTTAAAAAATTTATATTTAAATATATATTTTTTAATTTATTTTTAATATATATTTTATATTAATAATTAATTTTTGTGTATATGTGATATAATGGAAATTAGGATGCCTTTATATATGTAACATAATTACTACACAATATGAATATATATTGATAACGTAAACATTAGGGTATAATTTGTTCTTTCTATAATTTTAGTAAACATTAGATATTTAATATTTAATTAATTGATGCCATCTCGATTATAGCCCTTACACACGTATGTGGCATACCAATAATTGTTAATTGTTAATATGATTGTAATGTTTAAAGCAAAGCTTGACTAACATTTCTCCACAAATAAATAACAATTACTTAGCTTGCATGAATGAATAAAACTACAATTAGCACGCAATAATACATTCTCATAATAATTATAATAAACAACTTGATTACATCAAGTGCAAAAAACACAGTAACATACACGCAGGTTGTGGTTGGCAATGACTAGTATATATGTATATTATTACCTATGTAATGCATTCAATTACAATTAATATCAAACGGACTAGTCAACTAGATATGCCAATTATTACAACCTTTTTAGAAGATGCCAAGTTGGATCTCAATTGCAATCTTAACCACCACGTCACTGCCACGTACTTTTTTCAAATTTAACGTATTTGGTAAAAATTTAAATGCAGTCGACTTCACTTGAAATTAATAGTTAAGAATTGTTAGATAATTTAATCGATTTGATTAAATTTTTATCTAATAACTCTCAACTATTAACTTCACTATTAACTTCACGTAAAATTGATTGGATGTCTTTTTTGTTTAAAGAGGTACTCCTTTTCCATAAATAATCATCAACTACTTATATATAGGGTTTATTCAATTCAAACTAATTCAATCCAAGTTTAAAAACCACTAAACTCTAATAATTTATATTGCATTGGATTGAATTCCACTATACTCTTAACAAATCATATAAATTTGATCTTTTTTCTATAATATATTTTATTTTTACTTAAAATAATATTTTATAAATACAAATGAGATTTTAGTTCTATTCTTGAATATTAAAATTTCATTTTTTTTATAAAACCGAATAATCGGATCTAATACCAATTTCAGTAATATAAATTAAATTTTAAAATAAAATCAAACTAATATAATTTAAATTATATATTTAAAATTGGATATAATTTTACCCTATAAACTATAGATTAAAACAGAGAGTATGATGCTAATAAGGTATAATTCAAATGATATAGAGTTTATTTGGATGTTATTTTTAAAAAAGATATTTTTTAATGATATTTTTTTAAATAATTTTTTATAAAAATAAAAATAATTTTATGTTCGAATATTTTATATAAATTTTTTTTATTTATTAATTATGTTTGGATAAAATAAAATAAAAATATTTTTTTATTTATTTATTATGTGAAAAATATTTTTTTTTTAATTTTTTTTTAAAAAATATAAATTATAACTTTTTAAAAAGATATTTTTTATTTTTTTAATATTTTTATTTTTATTAATAAAAATTTATTAAACACATTAAAAATAAAAAATAAAAAATATTTTTTATTAAATTTTCTTTTATCAATTTAATAACGTATAAATAAACACATATTTTTTTAATAATTTCTTTATATTTATTTTGAGGTTGTAAATTTGAGTCTAACTCTTAATTTAAAAAAATAAAAAGGCAGCATGATATTTAGGAAGGAAGGAAGGCAGAAAATCAAGTTGATCCAACATTCATCAAGTGTCACGTGTTGTTGTTGGCCCTACTGGTCATTCATTCGTTGTACCTTAACTCAATTATCACCGATATTTTCTCTTACTAAATACTAAATATTAACCCCAACTATTCATAGATTTTATAGGAAAAGACAAAAGGCAACTATTTCAATAAGGATGATAAAAATATTTTTTTATGATAATTTTTGTTTAAAAAATATAATTTATTTAATTATTTATATTTAAAAAATTTAAATAAAAATAATATTTTATAATATATAAAAATTAAATTTTATCATTTATCATCTAATAATTAAAATAAAATATCTTCACATGACAATAATAAAATTTTTATTACAATAACCACCAAAACAAAATCCCTTCACGTAACCATCAGTGCCACGTGATTTCACTTTTATCATTCAGATATTTTTCATGCTTCGTAGCTGTACCCTTCCAATCTTTCTCCAAATCAAGAAACGTTTTTATTATTATAAAGTGAAAAATTGAAGAGAACAATAATTACTTTCTCATACTTAGTAGCATATAAGGTAGGAAAGTCCAATTGTCCAATGTCAAAAAAAAATATTATGAATTTATGATTATTTGAATCTGGATGGTTTAAAGTTCCGAGAGCTGATCAATTTATGAAAAGTGGCTAGCTAGATTGCAAAAGTATATAGTTTCCTATAATATATGCTACCATATTTTTGTTTTCTATGTTAATTAGTGGCACTGACAAAATCCCAATAATTGTAACATTATTATTTATATTGTTTCTTTTTTTTTTGAAACTACTCAAACAAAGATATTCAAAATGTTTTTTTAATTATTTTTTAATAATCAAAATTAAATTAGACAAATTAGTTTGACCAAAAAAATAATATATTAAATTTTAAATTATTCTAAATTAATATAATTTTTTTATAAAAAATCACTATAATACTTTTATTATAGAAAAGGACTAAAATGTTCTTATTATATATATTAATTTTAAAAATTCTAAATTTTTACCATTTACTTTTCTGTCGTCATAAGATTAAGACTTATATTTTTTAAAATTAATATATATATATAATAAGAGTATTTAAATTATTTTTTATAATAAAAATATTGTAATCATTTTTTATAAAAAATAATATTAATTTAAATCGATTTAAAATTTAATTTATTATTTTTTGATTAAATTAATTTATCTAACTTAATTTTAATAAAAATAATATAATTTAATTAATTATATATATTAAATTTTAATTATTAAAAAATATCTTAAAAAAAACGTTTTAGACAAGTAGCTCCTTTTTTTTTTACTTATAGGTCCCTAACATGTTGGTGTGTAGTTACGTGTAGATTATGATTTTCCAATTGCTATAAATACCCACCCTTGATCTGTGTTTTTTTGTATTGTATTGTATCTCACGTATTTTTCTCTCTTCTATCTATCTTTCTATCTATCTTACAATTTGGATTTGAAACAGCAACACTCTCTATCCTTTGTGTGTTGCTGTTGTTGAATTCAAAGAGAAGATGACAGTGGGAGCAGGAATAAGTGTTGCAGATGGGAACTTGATGGTGTTGGGGAAGAAGGTGATGAGCCATGTGAATGACAATGTTCTTGTGACTCCAGCATCATCTGATGGTGCCCTTCTCAATGCTGCATTCATTGGTGTTCATTCCCATCATAAGGGTAGCCGTATAATCTTCCCAATTGGGAAGCTTGAGTAAGTTTTGTTTTCCTTGTCTTTTTCTTTGGTGTTTTTTTAGTACTTTAAGGATGTGATTGTGATCATGGAAGTGATGTAGGGGTTTGAGGTTTATGTGTTTGTTCCGGTTCAAGATGTGGTGGATGACACAGAGAATGGGGACATTTGGAAAAGATGTTCCAATTGAGACACAGTTCTTGTTGATTGAGACACATAATGGTTCTGAAGACCAATCTTCCTATGCAGTTCTCTTACCACTCTTGGAAGGTGACTTTAGAGCAAGTCTTCAGGGGAATCATCAGAATGAGATTGAAGTTTGTGTTGAAAGTGGTATGTCTCATGTCTTGTATATCCTAATAAGAATTAAGAACATGTTTTATTATGTTGTGTATGTGTGATGAAACATGTGTTTGATTTGCAGGGTGTCCTTCTGTGGAGGAATTTGATGGGACTCATCTTGTGTTCATTGGTGCCGGATTAGACCCTTATGAAGTCATAACCAATGCTGTCAAGTAATTAATTTCAATTCTCATGACATGATTCAAGTTCTTATTGCAATGTTTCTTATAATTGAGTTGAATTTTGTTCAGGACTGTTGAGAAACACATGCAGACATTTTCTCATAGGGAGAGAAAGAAGGTAAATCTCATTGTGTGTCTTAATTCTAATGTTTGTTAAATGTTAATTAATCATAACATTTTCATAACTTTGTGTATTCAGATGCCAGATATATTGAACTGGTTTGGATGGTGTACATGGGATGCTTTCTATACCAATGTCACATCAGATGGTGTAAAGCAAGGATTAGAGAGGTGTTATTCCTTTTCCATGGACAAAATTTCAAGCTATGATAATAGTTAGATTTTTGTATAATATATGTTTTTTAATGCAGCTTTAAGAAAGGTGGGATTCCTGCTAAGTTTGTTATAATTGATGATGGATGGCAATCTGTTGGAATGGATGCTAATGGTATTGAATGGGAAGCTGATAATTGTGCAAAGTGAGTACTTCTTTTTCTTGATTTCATTGTGTGGATTCTAGATTTTACAACATTGAACATGTTTGATTGATTCATTGTTCTTCGCCAGCTTTGCGAATCGATTGACAAATATCAAAGAGAATCATAAATTCCAAAGGGATGGAAAACAAGGCCAAAGGGTAGAGGATCCAAAATTAGGACTTAGTCACATAACCAATGAAATCAAACAAGAACATGGCTTGAAGCATATATATGTGTGGCATGCAATTACTGGATACTGGGGTGGGGTTAAGCCTGGTGTTTCTGGCATGGAGCACTATGAATCAGCAATGGCCTACCCTGTTTCGTCGCCTGGAGTTGAGTCGAATCAACCGGATGAAGCCTTAGCAACTATAGCCATCAATGGACTAGGCCTTGTGAATCCTGAGAAAGTTTTTAGCTTCTATGATGAACTCCATTCTTACCTTGCTTCTGCTGGCATTGATGGTGTCAAGGTTGATGTCCAGAACATTCTTGAAACACTTGGTGCTGGCCATGGTGGCAGGGTGAAGCTTGCAAGGAAGTACCAACAAGCATTAGAGGCATCAATCTCTAGGAACTTCCCTGATAATGGAATCATTTGTTGCATGAGTCACAACACAGATGGGTTATATAGGTACTAATTAAGGATTTGCTTAATTCTATGAACATTAATCTTTGGATTCAATCAAGTTAGCAATGGAATTTCTCTTGATTGTTTTGTTTATGTAGCGCGAAGCATTCGGCTGTTATTCGAGCTTCGGATGATTTCTGGCCTAGAGACCCTGCATCACACACCATTCACATTGCATCTGTTGCTTACAACACAATTTTCCTTGGTGAATTTATGCAGCCAGATTGGGACATGTTTCAAGTAAGTTCAAATTTCAGATCCTAACATCTTTTTTCAAAAGATTTTACCTGCTTGCTTTCTTGACAATTTGATTTATCATCTGAAACTTTTCTGCATTGTAGAGCTTACATCCAATGGCTGAATATCACGGCGCGGCTCGAGCAGTTGGAGGATGTCCTATATATGTCAGGTAAATGGTGATGAACTAATTAAATCTGTCAAATCATTTAACGACTCTCAGCTATCAACTTCATATATGAAATTAAATGCACCTGAGTTTCCACCTTTAGTATAATGTATTAAGTGAATTAGGGTAATGATTCTTAATATTTGGATATTGTTACTTGATTCAGTGACAAGCCAGGACACCATGACTTTAATCTTTTGAAGAAAATTGCACTTCCTGATGGTTCTATATTGAGGGCTAAACTTCCTGGTAGACCAACTAAGGATTGTTTATTTGTTGATCCTGCTAGAGATGGAAAAAGGTTAGAGAATCAACAATTATACTTGGACTAATTGATGTAACATATTTATTGTTCTTATGGTTCATTTTCATTTTTCTCAGTCTTCTCAAGATTTGGAACCTGAATGATTTTTCTGGAGTTGTTGGGGTATTCAACTGCCAAGGCGCCGGGTGGTGCAAAGTTGGAAAGAAGAACCTCATCCACGACGAAAATCCGGGGACAGTTTCCGGCGTGATTAGGGCTAAAGATGTTGATCATTTATCCAATGTCACTGATGAAAATTGGAATGGAGACACTATTGTATTCTCCCATCTTGGTGGTATGTTTAATTTCTAGGCTTTATGGTGGAAATTCAGGTGCAGTCGACTTCACGTGAAGTTGATAATTGAGAACCGTTAGATGATTTGACTGATTTGACTAAATTTTCATCTAACGATTTTCAACTATCAACTTCACATAAAGTCGACTTCAATTGAGTTGTTACCAGGCTTCATACATTATACTTTTAATTTAAGGCATGACTAATTTATTCTTTTTATGATGTTAATTTTGCAGGAGAGGTTATTTATCTTCCAAATGATGCATCAATTCCAATTACAATGAAATCCAAAGAGTATGAAGTATTTACAATTGTTCCTGTGAAGGCATTGGAAAATGGTGTCAAGTTTGCTCCTATTGGTTTGATCAAGATGTTCAACTCAGGAGGTGCAATCAAAGAATTAAACTATGAATCCAATGAAACAAGCACAAATAATGTTGTGATGAAAGTAAGAGGGTGTGGCCAATTTGGAGCATATTCATTAATTAAGCCTAAGTTGGTAACAATTGATTCAGAGGAAGTTGAATTTAGATATGAAGAAGATTCTGGGTTGGTCAGTGTTGATCTGAGAGTGCCAGAGAAGGAGTTATACCAATGGAACATTTCTGTTGGCTTTTGAATCATAGAAAATGTTTTGTCTTAATGAAATAAATTTAATGTAAGAGCTTCTATAAGCTACTTTTTTGTAATATAGATTTATAGAATGCAATAGAAAAAGAATGGCAAGCACAGGTTACCTATACAAAATTTTTCCCACAAAATTGTTTCAATTTTTTTCTTCTCTTATTTTATTCATGGTTCTCATCATTGTACATTTGAGTTCCGCTAAGAAACTAACTACTAGTAAAGCCACCTCCAACTAACTAGTTGAAAAACAAAGGTTTAATTGCTCTGTTGGTCCCTATAGTTTTGTGAAATTTTCAATTAGGTTTTTATATTTTTTTTAATTGAGTTCCTGTACTAATTTTTTTTTTTCAATTAAGTCATTCTTAATAGTAATTGGCTTAATTTTATAGGGACCCAATTAAAAAAAAGAATTGGTATAATAACCTAAATAAAAGAAAAAAAAGGTATAAGGACCTAATTAAAAAAAATTTTGGTGTAAGGACTCAATTAAAAGAAAAAAAAGTATAGGGACCTAATTAAAAATTTTACAAAACTATAGAGCCAATAGAATAATTAAACCAAAAACAAATTCGTTATAAAGAAGAAAAAAAAAACAATCTTCTACTATTCTAATTTTTCGAATTTTAAAATCAGAAATAAAAGAGATTTGACTTAATTAGCTTATATTATAGTTGGTACTTTAAACTTTTTCTATACATTTTGATTTTTGATCATGAAGAATATTATACATATCCAAAACATTATTTTTTGTGTATAATATCACAACTCAATGCTAAAAAAACAGGTACGGTAGTCAAAGTAAAAGTTATAGATCAGAGGAATAAAAATTTTGTAAACATTATTATTTTTTTAAACATTTGTCAGGTTAAAATATTCATGATAAAAATAGTAATTTACTGAAAAAAATAATAAAAGTAAAAGTGTTTAGAGAAATAAAAATCAAAATGACATGTCTCATATTTAGAGGGATTAACAACATATGTAAATCCAAAAATAAAAAATAAAAAACTTCTTAGATTTATTACCAAAAATCACATAATTTTTTTTTTTTTAAAATTATGAGTGAGACTCGAACCCACAACTTATAGATTAGTATGAAAAAATCATTGACAAAAAACCACATAACTTTTGTGTAAGAAAAAAATAATAATTATTTAATTGAGTATCTCAAAATTAAATTTGATCAAACGGTATGTGTAGTGACCTTCAAATTTAAAAATATAAATACAAATAAATTATAATTTATTTTATAAAACTAAAATTTTTGTTTTTAGAAAATTATTTTTATTATCAATAATTGAACTAATTTTATAATAATTTAAATTTAATTAAATCTATATTATTATTATTATTATTATTATTATTATTATTATAAACATTAGATACAATTGTCATGAGTATTATATGTATTATAAATTTATATAGTTTTAAATCCTAGTATTATGTATTCATTATTGTTATTATATTCATTACGTTGTTGTTATTATTATTATTATTATTATTAATTATAAAGGATGGAAATTAAAGGGGGTTTATAATTTGGATTAAGTTATATATATATATATATATATATATATATATATATATTCTCACTATTATTATGCATATATACATACATATAAATATATAATAATAATAAAGAAAGCTAAGGCGGCTTATAAGCCTTTACAACTCATACGTATATATATATAGATGAACATCGTAAGAAGAAAAAAGGAGAGAGAATAGCGTAACGAAGAGAAAAAAGAAATAACGTAAATTTCTTTGAATTTTTGGTTTCGATTTCTTACGATCCGTAACTCCAATTAAAAATCTAATTCGGTAACAGTATTCGTAATCTTCTCCTCTACACGTTGACACCATTTTTGATTAGTGGAAGTTGACAATGATGTAGCTCCTCTTTTCTTTGGGGTTTGGCCAACGAGAATTTTAGGAGGCATAGACGATTCTGGACATTTTCTTCTTCGATAGCTCAGTCAGAAAGTTTCTCCAGAGCTTTGAATATTTTGATTCCGTACGAATGTATGGTTTTGGTCTCTCGTAGTTAATGTCTAATGTCACGTGAAAACATAGGCTAGAAGACCTTAAGATAGTAGTGAAATGAATGAATAATTGATGAATTGTGTATATGGTATAAAATGTGAGATTTAGCTGTTGTCAATAATTTACTGTTGAAATTGGTCGGTTTGAAAAAAGATTTAATATTAGTATTTGTTTGATTATGAAATAATTTGTTACTGGAAATGATTTGAGTGACTGAGAGGTATTTGGTTTGATAGTTGGGACCCTTGAAGGGTGGCAGAAATTTGAGTCTTAGAGGAGATATTGCCAAAATTTCTTTAAGAATTGGAGTTTTGATTTGAGGTAATATTTTAAAAGGGAAAGATATTATTATGTGGTTTGTGTATTTGAGACTATTTGTTGACCCTCTGTTGCAAGATGTGACCGTGCACTTTAATTCCCCGGATTCCCCCATGGGCATGCATATAAATATGAATATTGAATATTATTGAGTTTGGAGTTTAACTCCATGGAATACTATATTATTGAGCTTGGAGTATGACTCCATGAAATATTATATTTGAGCTTGGAGTTTAACTCCATGGAATATTATTGAGTTTGGGGATGCGTGCACAGAGGGACTGTCCAATTGTTAACTACCATGACTTGTCGGGTTGGCTGTATAACCGACAGATGAGACTCATTAGCCATAGGACAGGCATACATCATATGCATTTATTTGTTTGCTTGAGTGTGCATTATTTTAGTTTGCCTAACTGTTTAATTCTGCTTATCCGCTACTTGTTCTACTTGCTGTAAATGCATCTCTACCTGTGCTTTTCTTGCTTGAACTATATGTGTATGCTTTCTGAGAAATCCTTCTTGGTGAAGGTGTGAGGAGAGATGATTGTTCCACCAATGATTCGGAGGATTAGAGGAGACAGAACGTGAATTATTAGGTTAAAGTTAGATTCAAAATTAGAATACCTTAGACAACTTACCTAATTTCTGGTCTAGTTGAATTCTTGAGCTGAAATCTGAGTGTCGAAGTTCTAGGAATGCATTTGGCTTTCTTGAGACCTTTTATATTAACTATGCGGGCACCTTTACCATATTGAGAACCTTCGGTTCTCATCCCATACTATGTTGTTATTTTTCAGATGCAGGTCGAGAGACACCTCGTTGAGCGTCTGAATATCCTCTTTTCAAGCGAAGAACTACCTTTTAGACTGTCATATCTTTATTTTGGGCTATGTATACATGTTTATAGAATCTCCACATGTATATTTTGTGTTTTGTCCCTCCTAGAGGTCGACTTGGAGATACAGGGGTTTATTTTGTGGTTTGAGTTTTATTTTGGGTTGTATATATATATATATATATATATATATATATATATATATATATATAATCATATACTCTGGCCGGCCTTAGCTTCGCAGGTCGAGTTTGGAGCTTGCTATCTAAGTTTTGGAACTCTGATATGTATATATATGTTTTCAGCTTCCTTTTGATTTTTTTTTCCTGTCCGTTTTACAAATGTCCATGCGAGTGTGACACGATTTTCTATTTATCGTTTTTAATTAGCTTATCCTTCAAGGCTCCTATATATGATTTCATCCAACTATATCTATGTACATATCCTTTTCTTTTAGAGGTCGTAATACCTTGCCACCTCTACTTTACGACTTAAGCGTAAAGCTCTGTGTGATAGGGTGTTACATTACGTAAGATGAATCTATAAATAATAAATTAAAATTGTTTGATAAAATAACTTTTAAAAAAAATTGTTTCTGACTTTAGTTTTGAAATCTAAGAGTATTTTTAATTTGAAAATACTTATAAAAATATTTTTCAAAAATTAGCAGGTGTTTTTTATAGTTAAAAAAGATCTAATATAATCTTATATTTTAATAAATGTTTCCATTTATTCTTATTTTTATATATATTAAAATTATTTTAAATATTAAAAGCAATCTAAATATAACTTTTAAGTATAGTGTACTGCCATATAAAACTAATTTATCCAAGTTTAGAATGTCAATGACGTTTATGTATATATGGTTATTACTAGGGGTGTCAAAAATTTTCAGGAGGCGGGATCTCTGCGGAGATCGTTTCGAATGGGACTCTGTTGGTGTGGAATTTTTTTTGTGGGGATGAAGATGGGAAGCAAAATTTTTCTGAGACAGCCGCGGAGATTCGAGTGGGGATTCCCGCCCCATCTCCGATAATTTCCTGAATGTTTGAAATTTTTAAATAACTTTACTTTATTTCTAACATAGGTGGATTTTCTAGTAATTTCACCAATTAAAAAATTTTAACCCTATTATCCTGTCTTTCCTACTCACTGTGTTGT
The DNA here is from genome assembly GCF_003086295.3 of Arachis hypogaea. Classification (NCBI taxonomy): domain Eukaryota; kingdom Viridiplantae; phylum Streptophyta; class Magnoliopsida; order Fabales; family Fabaceae; genus Arachis; species Arachis hypogaea. Next base: position 1,142,223 of record NC_092042.1, on the reverse strand, counting down.
ATAATTTTAATTTTCTCTCCTTCTATGTATCTAAAGCAATTAGACATATAGGGTTTATAATTTTAAAATAGTTAGGATTTGATTTTGAAATAGTTGCTTGATTTTCTCTCCTTTTATGTATCTAAAGCAATTATAATTTCTCTTGCTGAGAATACTGACGATCAAAGAATACTTGATGTTAAAGACTATATCTTATTGCTTTTTTTAGAATGGAAGTTGTATTTTAAAATTTTATTTTATGGATTATAATTTGTTATGTTATATTTCTGGATATATAATCTTGGATAAGATATATTTGTGTGTTTGTAATAGTATTTTGTAGTTTGTTTTTTATTTTTTTGATATTTTTTACTATAATTTTCATATAAATATTAAATATAAGGGGATGTGAAATGGGATCCGCAAAAAATATGGAGAACGCAAAAAATGTGAATGGGAACAATTATCCTCTCATGATAGAGATCAAGGCGGAGATGGAAATTAATTATGGAGGCGAAGACGGGAAGTAGGGAGACATCCTCCATCTCCACCCGCCTCATTCACATCCCTAGTTATTACTTACATGGATCTAATATTTGAAAAAGAAATGGTTTAGTGTCTAAAATGATGGTTAGCCACTAATTAACAATTGCGTCAATGGCACCAATAGAATAAAGATTTCATTTAGTAATATTTAATAGAACTTGATTAGATTGACATTGACGCAATAACTTGCTAATGAGAATCACTAAGTTAAAATTTCTACTTGCTAATGTAATTCAATAACTTGTGGTTTTAAAATGTTTCATTTATTTTAGCAAATCAAAACTACTAATTAAGTTCCTTATTTTCATAACATGTTAAAGACGACTTTATTAGTTTTTTGAAATTTCTAATATACTTCTTCTTTTTACTCGTTTTTCTTCTTCTTTTAGTGTTCTATTTAATTATGTATTATACATTTATACTATTCTTTTGTGAAATTTGTAAATATAAATTCAAAAGAAGCAACCAAACCCAATTTTCATGTTGTTCCGTGTTGGAATGAAGAAATGTCTTTTGTATAAATATCAACTCAAAATGCACAAATATAATTAGGTGGAAACTCAGGTGCAATCGACTTCATATGAAGTTGATAGTTGAGGGTCGTTAGATGAAAATTAGACAAATCAGTAAAATTATCTAATGGCTCTCAATTATGAACTTCACTTGAAGTTGTACCTGAGTTTTTACCATATAATTATATAAATACCCTTATATTATTATTTTTCTCACAAACTTAAATCCTTAGTTATTAAAAAAAATATCACGATTGTATAAATTCAGATATAAAAGCTCAAATACTCAATGTATTTCATGTGCTTTACAACATATATTTTTTCCTTCAATATTCCTTAAAAAAATATATATTATATTTATTTTCATTACATATACCCTCTTGCTCTACCTTGTGATTGTTGAGAAGAGAAAAATCAAACTTTTGAAAGAAGAATTTAAAGAATGGTTGATGAATTGATGGAGCAATTTCCCTTGATTCATCAAAGCTGTTCTTCTTCATCTTCAGGCAATAACGTGACAAGAGAGCCTCCTAAGAGAATTGGTAAGTAATTTCAATTTTGTTCCTACACTTAATTTTATATACAGATTTTCTAATGAATTCATTAATAATCTTCAAGCAATCATAATGTATCAAAAGCAAAATTCATAGTATTGGAATTGCATTCTGGGATGGAAATAAACAAGTAGTGCAAAATTAGTTATTAGACTAGTAGATATGAATGGTAGTTAAGATAACCAATAATAAAAATTGATTCTCAATTTCAAAATCTTAAACTCTAACCAAAATTCAATCTCAGTCTTTATATATAACCAACATTCATATTAAGAATTTAATTTCTATCCATTGAAAATATTAAAGTAGCAAGCAACAAAAATTAGGTTTAATTATTACGTCAATTTCTATAATTTCATTGAATTTTTAATTAGGTCTTTATATATATATATTTTAATTAACTCCTTATATCATATTAAATTTTGTAATTAAATTTCTGTCGTAACAAAAACCTTGAAATTAATGGAATATTTCTTTCGAAGGTAACGTATGGAGTGCAATAGCGCACATAATAACAGGAGTGATAGGGGCAGGGGTGCTGTCTCTAGCATGGTCGGTGGCGCAACTTGGTTGGATTGGAGGTCCGATTTGCATTGTGTTATTTGCAGGCACAACCATGGTTTCTTCAACCCTTCTTAGTGACTGCTATAGACACCCTCATCCTGAGTATGGTGCAACCAGGAGTTCCTGCTTCATAGATGCAGTCAAATTATTTTTAGGTATTAAATAAGGTGAAAACTCAGATAAAGTCTACTTCAAGTGAAGTTGATACTTGACAGTCATTGGATGAAAATTTAGTCAAATCAGTCAAATCATCTAACAGCTCTCAGGTATCAACTTTACGTGAAATCGACTTCATCTAAATTTTTACCATTAAATAATTATTTATTTATTTATAGTTGCATTGGATTGGAGTGAATGAATACATAAGGGGTGTTATGAAAAATGATGATAGGAGAGAAGAAGAAACATGTGTGTGGAGTCATGGCTTATACAACCATGTTTGGCATTACAACTGCCTTTGTTATTACATCTGCCACCAGTGTCAAGTAAGCTCCATTTTTTTATTATTATTATTGATTTATTTTTTTCTTGCACTTTTGAATTTTTTTTTTCTTTTTGTCTGAATTTTGGATGTTTGCAAATTGCAATGACTTTGAGTTTTTTATATACATAGAAGAATAAGTACAATAAATAAGCCTAATTGGGCTCAGTATTTAGGTTCAATTTGAAGAGATACTAGGTGGAGAAAAATGAAGTATATTGTATCAACCTAATAGTCATAGGCTTCATAAGAGGTTTAATTAATACACAAGGCCCAAAATAATATCTCTTAGAAGCTTCGTTATGGGCTCTTTTCATTTCCAATGATTCTATCTCATTTAGGATTTCTCCAATAATCAATTTACTTCTCTATTTAAATAATTATTAAAAGTTCAAATTTTTATTTTGTGTATACAATAATTGATTAACTAATAACAAATTTTTAAATAAAATTTTGATCCACGATAAATTAAATTTTGATCTATCAAATTAGAAGATACTATAAAAAAACACCAAAACAAAAAAATACCACAAAAATTCTATAAATAAATAAATATCATTTTCTTTTGGATCTATGATTAGTGATCTTTTAATTAATAATTTGGGTTAGTTAAGTAATTAGTTCATTCGTTCATTTAAATAAATATTAAAATTTAAATATTTTTTATACATACAACAAACATTAGTCAACAATAAATTTTTAAATGAATAAAACAATCTGTCAAATAAAAAAATAAAGTCAAAAACAAAAAACAAGTCATCTTTTTATTTTATTTATGTTCTCCAATAATAATATTTTTTTACGTAAATATTTATTTATTTGACGAGAAAACATCACAAGTATATGTTAGGACAAAATTTTAAATAATCCTAACAATTATTTTGAAAGACAACAAAATTCTAATAAAAAACATTTTTTTCGACTTTTGATCTTTATTTTTACGGGACTTGAATCAATGTTTTTAATCTTTAACAAATCATTGACACAAGGATTAATTAGTCTCATAAAAATAAAGATAAAAAATTGAAAAGAGTATTTCGTTTGTTTGAGAGCCTCGTAATTCCTTTGAAATAATTATCGAGGACCGGATTGAATATTTATCCTATATGTTATTATAAATTCTATAGTAATGTTAATAAATTATTTTTAATTTAAATGTTATTTTAATTTTTCTAACAATTCGTAGGTTAATTCTGGCAAAAATTGTATAACTTCTTTACAGTTGTGTGATTTTAATAATAATTTTTTAATATGCATGATAAAATCCTAATTAATTTTTTTTCTTGAACAAATATCTTGTTTTAATTATTATTTCCGCTGGTGCATTATTTTAGTCTATATCATTGACATATTTAATTAAAAATGAGTTTCCATTTGACACTCAATTCTACTAGTACTACTATAAGATAATGATGAGATTGTGTTAATTATTTAAAACAAATAAGATAACCATATTCTAAAATTAGATAAATTAATTAGATAAACTATAAAATTCTGAGTATGGCTTTGTTGATGCACATGTGATTATGCGAATGTGTGATTTTGTCCTCTTTGAAGAAAACACATACACAGTAATAGAGACTTAGGTACATTCAATTATTTCATAGATGTCAAAGATCATGTTAGTAGAGTACCCCCACTGAACTTCTACTCGTCAACAAATTCAACTACTACTTTACTTTTGATTTCAATTCAATTTATATCTTTGCAAAATGTCATAAAGAATGTGAATTATTTATTTATATGTAGGGGTGAATGTGAATTAGATTAGATTTTGATTTGATCTTTATTAAAATTATTAGATTGAATCTAATATCCATATATTTTAAGTTTGGATATGATCTAATCCCATAGGATAAAATATTAGATATATCCATAAAATATAAAAATATTTAAAAAAATTTATTTTTACTAAAAATATCAATAAAATTCCTTTTTCTTTTTATTTTTTTAAATATGTTTATTCTTAAAATATTATTAAATATATTTTTAAAATAATAAAAATAAAATAGAATAATTATTAGTTGAAATAAAATATAAAAAGAGTATTTATTTATTATTTATTTATTTACTTTGTATGGATCTCTGGATATGTGGATATTTATTAAAAATCTATAATTCGATTCTATTAATGTGCAGATTTAATTCGATCTGATTCATAACCTTTTAAATTGGATTCATATCCACAATTTTTATATTAAATTTGGATAAATACCAATATATCATAGATATACGAATCAGATTCGATCTATAAATACTCTTATTTATATATAAAAAAGAAGTGAACATGAAAGTTTTAAGTTCTTTTTAGCCTAGGTATTAGTAGTAGTAAAAATAATTTTGATGAACATGAAAACAAAAGTGTTATTTATACATAATGTATATAATTGATTCTAAAGCAATTAATTAAGCAGCTTTTAATGGTTCAAATAATAACATAAGTGACATGAAAATACAACATATATATATATATATATATATATATATATATATATATATATATATATATATATATACGATAGTGGTGGGGTAGAGTTGTTTCATTTTTCTTGATTACTGTTATGTTCAGTAGAATGCATCATTGTAGCAAATACGTATGGGCAACATTATTGGGTATTGCATGTGCTTCAACAACTTGTCAAATATAATCAATTCATAAGGTGTATTTTATACATACAAATATTTAAAAAAAGAATTGAATTTTTGCAATGTTTTGTTATATTCAGTGACCACTTATTAGATAACGATGATTGGCATGCCGGTAGAGATGACCCTCCATGACTTAGTGGTTGACTTAATTAGGGCTATCAAAGGAATGTGTGAACACAAAAATGTGAAAGAAAAAAACTTTGATGCTTATTATAGTATTGGAATTATTTATATCAAGTGGCTTTCAATTATTAAAAAGTCGGTAGGAAATTTGATATACATACAAATTTTTTTTAAGTTCAGAGTGAAACTCAAATTCGTCAATTTGAAATGTTTTGAATGAGAATAAGTTGATTATATGTCATATATAATTTTTTTTTGTGATTAAATAACGGTAAAAATTTATGTGTAGTTATTTTTATATAAAATTAATATTTAATAATTATTAAATAATTTAATAAATTTAATTATTATTTAACTATTCTCAATTATTAATTTTATATAAACCAACATAAAATCTTTTCGGTATCAACTAGAAACAACTTTTTTATTAGCGAAAATACAAAGATTCACACGTAATTACGTAAAATTAATAGTTTAAGACAACATATAAATTTTGAACTAATAAAAAATATTATTGTAGGTATGCTAAAATGGGAAAGAAGCCCTTGTGATTATTATGAATATAGTAGGCGTTTGTTTCTTAAAATTTTATTTAATTTTTATTGAATTTTTATAGTTCAATAAAAGTTTATAATCGAATTTTTATATAAGATAAAAATTTAGAAGTTATCTCTAAAAGACAGAATGTTCATAAAAATTTCATCTCTAGAATATTTTACTATTTATCTTATATAAAATATGTAAATAACAAAACAAAAATTTAAAAAATAATTGCTATTTTTGTTAAACAAAAAAAAGTTTAAAAAAATTTAAATGCAATGATATTGATTAACACAAAGTAGTAGCTTTTACGCCATTGATTTCGCATATACTGCTTTCAAATTCAGAAAGCTAAGGTCCAGGATCAATGGAAAAGGTTTAAGTACTAAGGAATGGTTGAAATTAAACCTTAACCTCCCACTTACGGCAAAAAGACAACAATAATAATATTCACATCAAACTTTATAGTCTACCACTGTACAAGGCTGCCCTCAATTCAAATGAGAGAAAAAATAAATTAACAATATATATTTATTATTTATATATATTACTTTATATATTTTTTATAAAAAACTTATATTTTAATATATTTTTTATGTGAATAGTACATATGATTGACTAAAAATTAATTTTATATGTAAATGTATGATGTAACAGGATGAACACGGATGGAAACGGATTAGATATAGCCAAAATGTCAATCTGATCCGCATTCAAATTATCGGATTGGATACAATATATTCGCAGAACATATAAATATTTTAAAAAGTTTATTTTTATTAAAAAAATAAAATATTATTTTTTTATTTTTTAAATATATTTATTTTTAAAATATTATTAAATATATTTTTTTAAATAATAAAAATAAAATAAAATAATATATATAATAATTATTAATTAAAATAAAATATAAAAAATATTTATTTATTTATTTTTGTAAATCTACATATATACGAATATTTACATAAAATTTATAATCTAATTTTATTAGTATATAGATTAAATTAGATTTAATAACTTTATAAATTGAATCAATATTCATAATTTTTAAATTTAATTTTTTATAAATAATGCGAATATATGAATATATGTTACCCACATGGTTGTCGAAGGCTATATTCACTTTCAAAGAATTCCACATTGGTGTGCAGAAAATAATAATTGAATTCTCTCTTGATTCAATAATTGAGTACTTGAGTCCTCTCTATCTGTAGGCCTTTGTTTTCTAAACATACTGTGCATTTGTTTCGGTTTTTATTGAAAAACTAAAATTTTATAAAATAATCTAATTTTTTAAAATAACTTTTATTAAAAATTAGTTTTTCACTCTCAACTACATTTAAAAATATATTTAAAATGTCAAAGGTAAAATTAAAATAAATTAAAAGTATTTTTAAAATTTAAAAAACAAAAAGTATATTTTTTTATTATTCTATTCAGTAACAATAACAAATTAAACGCCAATAATTATAATTTAAATGACATAAGCTACCCATAATTATGTAAGAAGTAGCAAGTTCGAGTCTCCTTATTTTTAGTAAAAAAATATAATTTTTTATTGTTCTATTCAGTAATAATAACAAATTAAATGCCAATAAATTATAATTTAAATGACACAAGTTATCTATAATCATGTAAAAAGTCGCAAATTCGAGTCCCCTTATTTTTTGTAAAAAAAAATAACAAATTAAACTTTAAAAATATCATCACAACTTGCATCATTCATATCATAGAGCATTACCTAACCATTTTTTCAACTAGATCACACACCCCTATATATAAATCTTATTTAATTCATTACTTAAAATCACACTACACTTATAAATAATTATTAATTATTATTTTTAACACGGGGTTTGTTCTTTTTGTGTGTGTGTCAGAGTAGTTTGTAACCTTGTATGTTACAGGTTTTCTAATTTTTATACACTGATTTAGATCACATTAGTCCAATATGTACCTAACACATGACACATGTCAAGGACAATGATACAGAGACACACATGCATATGTTTTAGATTCATTCTCATGCAACAACACGTTCATTAGAATTCTAAAACTTTTTAGTGTTGCAACAAAATATACATTAGAATTCAAAACAAAACAATAATTATAAAATAGAAAGAAAGAAGAAGAAAAAGGTGGTACATGCCACCTAATTTTTTTTGATTGGACGTTGTTTGATTCATGTAGTCAATTAGATTTAGTGGGATAAGACTCTGTTGTCGTTGTTGTCGTTATCGTCGTAGCTATCATAGGCTTACCCGTGAGGCTTCAAATTGCAGTGACTTTAGTGGTCTATCTTTGAGTTGAATTCTTGGATTGCAAAAATGGGAGTGCAAGATTCTCTCCAAATAACAAGAAGTGGTACTGGAACTTATGATGATGATGGCCATCCCAAAAGAACTGGTAAAACAAAAGATCCTCCATAGGACCATTATGCTATAACCATTCCAATTTTCTTAGGTTCTTGAGTTTGAAAAAATCCTGAAATTTTTTTTATTTGTCCTTGTTTGCATCAAATTCTACTATACCAGGAACTCTAAGAAGTGCAGTGGCTCATATCATCACTGCTGTGATTGGTGCTGGTGTTCTATCCCTAGCATGGAGCACTTCTCAATTAGGATGGATTGCAGGCCCAGTTTCATTGCTTCTATTTGCAATTGTCACCTATATCTCTTCATTCCTCCTTTCAGATTGTTACAGAACTCCAGATCCTGTTTCTGGCAAAAGAAACTACTCTTACATGGATGCTGTTAGAGTCTATCTTGGTATACTAGTCTTTTAACACATCAATCACTCTAATTAGCCTCAACTAAACTATGCCATCATCATAATCATACCATAATCATAATTATACCTTCTAACTCAGTTTAGTGTTAGTTTAGGTAGTAAAAGGACATACTTGGCTGGCTTCCTTCAATATTTGACCTTGTATGGGACTTGTATAGCTTATGTTATTACCACAGCAAGCTGTATAAGGTACTTACTTTAGTGTTAGATTAATTATTAGTATCTATCCTTGTTACTATTTCTGATATAGTTTTTGTTTCAAATTAATGCAGGGCTATTCTGAAATCAAATTGTTACCACAAAGAAGGGCATAAAGCTCCATGTAAATATGGGGATACATTGTATATGATGCTATTTGGAGTTGTTCAGATTGTGATGTCATTCATACCTGATCTTCACAACATGGCATGGGTTTCAGTTGTTGCTGCCTTAATGTCCTTCACATATGCTACTATAGGACTTGGACTTGGCATCACAACTGTCATAGGTAAAAAGCTATTATATGTTATGATATTTGTTTATAATTATAAGACTTAATATGGTTTGTGTTGTAGAAAATGGAAGAATTATGGGAAGTATAACAGGAGTAGCAGCTTCAAGTACTGCTGACAAATTGTGGTTAATCTTCCAAGCACTTTCTGATATTGCTTTTGCCTATCCATACTCAATCATACTCCTTGAGATACAGGACACTCTAGAGGCTCCTCCATCAGAGAACAAGACCATGAAGAAGGCCTCCATGATTGCCATATTCATCACAACATTCTTCTACCTCTGCTGTGGATGCTTTGGATATGCAGCTTTTGGAGATCAAACACCAGGAAATCTCTTAACTGGCTTTGGTTTCTATGAGCCTTATTGGCTCATTGACTTTGCCAATGCTTGCATTGTTCTTCATTTGATTGGAGGATATCAGGTACTACCAAATATTATACACTTAGGTAGCGTTTGTTTTTAGATACTGAACTTCAGAAGATTCCAAAACTGGAATTCAATATTGTGTTTGGTAGTTAGAGATTGTCGAGACATAAAATTTTAGTCCTTCAGTAACTCCAGAAAGTGGGGACGGGACTGAATTTTTTGACAGAGACTGAAATTTTAATAACATTTATTCTAAAAAATATTATTATTTAACTTTTCAAATTCCAAATATATCCCCTCAATCTCAATATTTATCTTAAACTAAATATAATACTGAGATATAACTCAGTCGGTATATTTTATACCAAACACAATATCTCTAAGTCTTTGTTCCAGTCTCAGTTTTCCTACCAAACGCAGCCTAATATATACTTCTATTTTAGCAAATTGTTTTTAAATATGTCTATATACTTATAAATATGTGATGTTTATAAATTTGGGGCGTTTATTATTGATCAGATTTATTGTCAACCAATATACAATGCTGTTGATAGATGGTGCCAAAGAAAATACCCAAACAGTGAGTTTGTGAATAAATTCTACAGAATGAAGCTACCAAAGTTACCAGCATTTCAAGTGAATCTATTCAGAATATGTTTCAGAACAACCTATGTTGTTTCCACAACTGGACTTGGAATATTATTCCCTTACTTCAACCAAGTTCTTGGAGTGTTAGGGGCCATAAGCTTTTGGCCATTGGCAATATATTTCCCAGTTGAGATGTACTTTGTGCAGAAGAAAATTGAAGCTTGGTCAAGGAAATGGATTGTTCTTAGAATATTTAGTTTTGTTTGCTTTCTTGTCACAGTGTTAGGTCTTATTGGATCACTTGAAGGAATAATTAGTGCAAAACTTAGCTCATGAAATTCATTAAAGACTCTTGTTTAGCGTGATTATGTTTCTAGTTTGTTTGCTTATATATTATTGCATTATTATATTCAAATTTCATGTAAATTCAACATACATGGAATTATATTGTTTGCTATTTGTACAAGCAAGTGTAATGCTACAGAATTACTGAAAAAGAAATAAAGTACATGTGAGAAATTTGTATACAAATTTTGGATACGTATAATAATATTATATATTATATTATATAAAGTATTTGGAAGATGTTTAAGTACCAAATAAAATTATTGTATTTTTGGATATTTTACTCTTTTGAGTATTTTCCCTCCATTTTGGACATTGATAGTGAACTTAAATTTGTTTAAAAAATTTAACAATTCTTTTACACGTATATTTTTTTTTTTATAATAGACACTATTTTGACATAAATATTTTTAATAATTAATAAATTTTTTTGTTTTTTAACTCAAAATAATATAAATATTCAATTAATTAATAACTATGTTTTTATATAAATATAAAGAATATTTAGTATATGAATAATATTATTGAATTTTTAAATAGTGAGAATATATATATATATTTTTGGTGTAGTAAACAGGACCTAGGCCCAAGAAAAGGATTACACACCCATATCTTTAATGGGTTTCTAAGTGGTTTTTGGACAGGCGAAAAAAAAGAAGCCCAAAAGAGAAGGCCCGAAAGAAAGCCTTGTAAGGGTTTGTTGTTGCGCGAGCTGAGTTGCAGCTTCACTCACAAAAGCCACCCGCCGGCTGCAGCCACCTCACTCCGGCGACCTGAAACAAAATTCCAAACCATAAATATTTCAATTTTTAAAAAAGGTTTATCTCTTCTCTTCTCTTCAATTGTGAGCATGAAATGAAATGAACTAATTCATCAACCAAATCGATCATTGTTGCAGAGGCCACGTGGCAGTGATGTATTTGTCGAGAACGTTTGGGCGAACACTGTTCGCCGCAGCTGCTAGATCCAGAACCTATGCTTCCTCCGCCGGAGCCGCCACTGCTTCCGGCGACAAACCCCGCAACCCTCTTGAGGAGTTCTTCGAGGTTGACAGGGACATGGAAAGTGATAAACCTATTGTATATGGTATCAACTTTGCGCTTCTTTCTCTTCCTTCATTTCCATTGTTATAAATAACTTAGGGTTTCTGTTTGTTTTCCAAGTTGGTTCTAGCTATAGAATTTGATTCCCACCAGTTTTTGTGGTTGGTTAGCTCACTAAACTGTATCCAAATCAAAGCTTATATCTACTAATTATTGTGCTAATTGGCCTAAACCTAAATTTGCATTATAGAATACTCCTGAATTGCTATAATTATTTAAAATTGTGGTTGTTGTAGCAATTATTGTGTTTTTTCGGAAAATCATAGCTATTTGGGATGTAATTGCTATTGTGATTGCATTGCAGAATGCACCACAATAGTAATATTGCTGCGCAATTGCAGTTGCAGACTGCGAGTTAAGATCAAATGACCAATGATAATAACAAGATTGGGAAATGTTAACTGAAATTACATGATTTCACTGTGTTTGGATGTTCATTTTTGTTGCTTGTGTGTTATGAATGTGGTTTTCTTATTTGCAGCTGTAAAAGATGTACCAATTATGCTCTAGTGATGGGTTTGTTGGTTAGTTACTTGGTTTATGTGCTGTTGTTAGGTCGGGGTTGGAAGGCCTCCGAACTGCGTTTGAAGTCTTGGGATGATCTTCATAAGTTATGGTATGTGTTGTTGAAGGAGAAAAACATGCTCATGACTCAACGCCAGATGCTCAATTCCCAGAACCTACGATTTCCTAACCCGGAACGCATCCCCAAGGTATATATATATATATATATATATATATATATATATATATATATATATATATATATATATATATACATATATATGATTTCTCTACTTGTTTACATAATATGTGGATACTTCATAGAACAATGGTTATGGTGATACTTTTGTGGTTTGAGTTTAATTTTCATGTTCTGTGTAATTATTTTTGCTAATGTAACATTATGTGATTGGATGCCGTGTAAAATGGTTTTATCCCAACAGTACATCAAAATTAAATGGTTTTCTCGTAGGAAATGTTTGCATAGGACAGAATACAGATTAGAGAGAAACACTAGGTGATTAGTTTAAGTGTTTTCTTGTTGAGAAGTTTGTTTGTGAAATCAGGTACGGAAGTCAATGTGCCGCATCAAGCAAGTACTTACAGAGAGAGCAATAGACGAACCGGATCCCAGGAGGTCTGCTGAGATGAAGAGAATGATAAATGCTCTCTGATGATTCGCAATAGAACATTATTGAGAAGGACTCTTGTCTTTGATGGATTCTTGGTTTGCAAGCTTTGTTTTTGCAACAAGTGGTTTACATTGAGATGTACCAGAAAACTATTGAGGCTATTCAACATGAAAGATAAGCATGTATGCAGTATCTATATTCTCTGTTACATCATTATTGGTAGTTATCTAGGTTTTGAATTGGGAATGTCTCATATATTTTCACAAGGAACTATTAAACAATCCAAGCAATTAATACTCGCATATTCTTAGAGCACGTTAATGCGTGCTATAGCCTATAGCCACTAATTACAAGCTCGCTTACCTTAGGCGTAAGAAACTCACCTATAGTCGATTTCACATGAAATTATTTTTGGATGGTTGACATGTGTTACTATATGGTTAAAAAAAAACAGTTTATTTTATACAAATGATTTTTAAAAAAAAAACAATTCAAATTGGACCAGTTACTTTTATTCCCTTCTTCGTTGTTTCACATTTAAAATTCATTCTCTTCCAATCATTTTCTCAAAACTAATATCAAACTTTGAATTAGTATCTTCTTCTTATTTATATTTCTTAATAAGATTTATTATTTTAAATGTATTTTTTAATTTATGTTTTTATTCACTTTTCTATGAATGATAAAAATTATTTAATAAATACGTAATTATTTACGTTTGAAAATTTTACTGTTTATATTTTTGTCTAAAGTCAATACAGAAATTTATTTTGGGAGTTTTATCTTTTTTATTTTATTAAAAAAATAATTATATTAGCAAATAGAACACATGAAAAATATTAATTAGTTTTGAAATTTTGTGTCAATGGTTACGTGGGATCGTGTTTAACATAGTTGGTTAGTATGAACTAAGAAGATAGAAAGAAAAAACAAAAATAGAGATTCGGAAGATATCATAAATGTCAAAATAATTCATCGTAATTTTAAGTGATGGAAGACAAAAATGTTTTATTGTGATGATATAGTGGTAGTGTAATTGTCTGAGTTACGTCCTTTTTATTTTGTTAGATTTTTTCTATGCTATCCTATTCTTGATGGCAAGATATTTTCATTAGTTGTTCTTTTTTTTCTATTTTTGGGTCGATTTTATTTTGAAAAATTTTAAAAAAATATTGTTTCAGACAAAATTAATAATATTATATTCAATTATTTAAGGAGACCAAATTAATATTTTGATTAGATACTTTTATTTCATTGAAAATAAATTCTAATTTGTTAGTAAAAATACAAAAGCATGTATGACAGGAAAATTATAATTTCTAGACAAATAAATTATTGTCTTATTATCTTAAAAAAATAATTTATTTATAGAATAATCTTGAAAAATCAACTATAATTTGCATGAAAATAATTTATTAGTAAAATAAAAGTTAATTGATTGATTACCATGAAATTTAATTTTACGGTAAATTTGTAATTGAACATATTTTTACAACTTAATTTAAAATCTGTTTACAGCTTAATTTAAGATTTGTGTTAGAGAAGAAATTTAGCAACTGAACATGTAAGTCATGGGAAACAGATGACACTATTTATGCCATTTCTATAAAAAAAAAAAACGTGAATTTTATTTCTTTTTCAGAATACTAAGTTTTACTTTTTCAAACAATTTATATACATATATTTGATGAAAATTAAATAAATAAAAGTTTAAGATAAATTAAAAAAAAATTGGTCAATAAGAATAAAGAAAAAGAACTACCAAATTCATCAATTAGAAATTTAGGAATAATACGCAGATTAAATGTAGTTATTTGATTTACTCAAATTAGTTTTTTTTAAAAAACCATTTGTATAAAATATATTAGTTTTTTTTAAACCATATGATAACGAATGTAGTTTTCGGTTACATAAGCTTCGATTAACAAGGTGTGCTGAGTACACTTTGAATAGTTTAAGATACCATCCATAAGAAGATCTCAACGTAGATTTGTTACCGATCCGAGATAAGTTCCGTATAATGCTGGATTGATTAGTCAACACAGATTACGTGATACTGTTTCGTACTTGTGCCAAACCAATCTTGTGGTTCACAGACTTTCACGTTCAGTTTTATAATTACTGAAAAAACTTGTATGGGTTCTGTACTTGATAAGTATCCTCATATTAAAAGGATAAAAATGCTATTCATAAAAGGGGTTAGGAATAAACTATATCCAGCCAGCGTTGAAAAAAAATTAAATTAAATGAATAAATAAATAAATAATGCTAAAAAATTATCAGAATTGATTATTTTTTGCTATAACTTTTAATCATTAACTTAATTATTTTAGTCTTATAATTCAACAACATATTTTTAATACACACTTTTAAACATCGATGGTTAATTTATGACTAAAAACAATAAATTTTGAAACACGTTTTCCATCTACATGTTGATCATGTCATTCTCACGTTACATACTTTAATAATACCAACAAGAAACCTCATAAAAAAAGAAGTAATAATTCATGCTCTGTCAATAAAAGTAGAAAACCTTAAATGCGATTCGTTATTATGCTTTTATAGTGAGGAAGAGGCGGATATAAAGAGTCAACAACTTCTCATCTCTATTGAGGATTGATCTCAACAAACCTTAAAAGCAAGAAACATACATGGGGTTAGCAGCAGAACCAGATTCAAGTAATGGTGACAAGACACCATTGTTGCTCTCTCACCCTCTCAAAAGAACAGGTTTGTTTTTGTCATGTCTCAAAATCTACATGTAACGGCCGCAATAATAATTGGTGCAGAGCCAATTGCCAAGACAGTTGGCACTGCAGCAACAATATTGCGGCCGAAATGTAGAAGAATGAATGAACGAATGAACGAATGATGAATAGGGACGGTGTGGACGGCGGTGGCGCACATAGTGACAGGAGTGATAGGATCAGGAGTGCTGTCTCTGGCATGGAGTGTTGGACAGCTTGGATGGATTGCAGGGCCATTCTCCATTCTCATCATTGCCTCATTCACTCTCATTTCTTCTTTCCTTCTCTCCAACACTTACCGTTCTCCACATCCTCAATTTGGACCTCACCGTAGTGCCTCTTACCTTGATGCTGTTCATTCTCATCTAGGTACATTCTCATCGTTACTTTTCTTTAGTGGTTGTTTTGAGGCACTGTAACAGAGATTAAGAGACTGAGACACAGTATCATGTTTGTTGGCTTAAAAACTGGTACTAAAATTTCTGTCTCCGTCCTTAAAATTTCAGTATTTCAGGGACACATGGGACTGAAATGTTCAGAGACGGTGACTGAAATTTTAATAATATTTTATATCTAAAATACCTTCATTTTAATTAATTAATTTCAATTTTATCCTTTGTACAAATTAAATTAGAGTTTTATTCTTATTTCAATTTCTGTCTCTTACTTTGCACCAAATAGAATACTGAAATTTATTTCGGTCTCTGTCTCTTAGATTATTCTTACTCTTTTTAAGTCTTTGCATCAAGATTCTTGTTGGCTGAATTACAGGACTAAAGAATGGACGGTTATGTGGCCTTCTTGTGAATATAAGCTTATATGGTTTTGGAATTGCTTATGTTATTACATCAGCTATCAGCATAAGGTGCATCATCTTAGACTTATAGACTAGTACTCTCTTGTTATATGCATTATTGCTGATATTAGTTTAGTTTGTGACTACAGAACAATCTTGGTTTCAATTTGTTACCATACCAATGAAGAAGAAGTAGCCTGTGAGTTTGTAGATGCATATTATATGCTAATTTTTGGGGCTATACAAGTTGTACTCTCACAGATACCTAACTTCCATAACATTGAATGGCTTTCGGTTGTTGCTTCAATCATGTCATTTGCTTATTCTTTCATAGGAATGGGACTTTCCATTCTGCAAATCAAAGGTATGGTCTTTACTCTTTAGACAGTTGCTTGATTCGTGCGGTTGCAAGCTACAATTCAAAAGCATTTAACTTTCTTACTCTACAATTTGATGCAGAAAAAGGGTATGTTGAAGGTAGCATTGAAGGAATCAGAAGCAGGAGTAGAACTGAAAAGTTATGGCTTGTTGCTCAAGCACTTGGTGACATATCATATTCCTATCCATTCTCAACAATTCTCTTGGAAATTCAGGTATATCTGTTCTATGATCATACCAGAACTTAACTACTATAGATTCTAATATAAGTTGCTTTGATTGTTGAAGGATACTCTGAAGTCACCTCCACCGGAAAACCAAACTATGAAGAAGGCCTCTGTGATATCGGTGGCGATCACAACGTTCTTCTACCTTGGCTGTGGAGGAGCTGGATATGCAGCTTTTGGTAATGATACACCAGGAAACCTCTTAACAGGTTTTGGATCCTCCAAGTATTATTGGCTTGTTAACTTTGCCAATGTTTGTATTGTGGTTCACCTTGTTGGTGCATATCAGGTACACAAATACAACATAGTCTTAGTATATATATCAAACGATAAATTTTAGAATATTACTACACATCTAAGTCTTTTTATTAATCATAGTCCAACCAAAATAAACAATAAGACTTAGAATAATACTAGTCATAACTGCTTTTCGTTATGTTAGACCAACTTAGATAGACTTAATTAACAAAAAAAACTTAGATATATAGTATTATTCTAAATTTTTTATATGGTTGTCTAATTTCACTGTTGGAGTAAACTATCATCAAATAATTGTGTAGTTTATCATGTCTCCTATGGTATTTTCTCTGTTTTAAAATAAGTATCTCTTTCACTTTTTTGGTGCAGGTGTATAGTCAGCCACTTTTTGCCATTGTTGAGAATTGGTTCCGCTTTCAATACCCGGATAGTGAATTTGTGAATCACTCATATTTCTTGAAACTGCTATTTTTACCGGATTTTGAACTGAATTTTCTGAGGCTTTCTTTCCGAACCGCTTACGTGGCATCAACCACAGTGATTGCATTGATGTTCCCTTACTTCAACCAGATTTTGGGAGTACTAGGAAGCTTAATCTTTTGGCCATTAACCATATATTTTCCAGTGGAAATGTACTTAGGTCTGTCTAATACTGAAGCATGGAGTGCTAAGTGGATCATGCTTCGGAGTTTAAGCATTTTAGGCTTTGTTTTTGGTTTGTTTACTCTCGTTGGTTCCATTCAGGGAATAGTAACTCAAAAATTAAGCTGAAAACAAGTCAAAGAATCCCAGAGAAACTACTCACTATTCATTTTCATATATCATTTGCATATGTTTAACACAAGTTTTATTATATGTTCATTAAGAAGGTAAAAAGATTTTTACCAGATAAAGGGACTCAAATCTGCAATCTTTTAGCTGAGTATGAGAAAATTATGTCATTTGAGTTATAGTTTATTGGCAACAAAAATGTTAAATTAGTTGTTATATATTTACGTATATTTATTTATACATATTGATTTACACATTTTTTTACTAAATAATTAGAATAATAATAACATAATAAAAAAATTGAGATATCAAATACAGATTCCTATATATTTATTTATTTGTAAACATATGATTCATTGGTTAATTGAGAAGAAATGTTACTTAAGAAAAAGTATAAAGGCAAAGCTAAAGTAAAGCAGGGAATAAGTTAAAGGCAAAAGGGAAGAGGTGAGTTGAAGTTTAATTTGCATTATCTGTGAACTATCTCTTCCATTTTGATGGCATCAGTTGCGGTGGACAGCTTGATTATGAAGCTGGCGCGGTTACTGAATGAGGAAGTGACGCTGCTGAGAGATGTGCGGACGAAAGTTGAAGGAGTGAGAGATGAGCTGTGTTTGATCCAAGCTTACTTGAAGGATGCTGATGCCAAGGCAGATACTGCTGACACCTCCTCCCACGCCGTCAAGGTTTGGGTCAACCAACTCAGACGTGCTTCCTTTCGCATCGAAGATGCCGTTGACTTTTACATCATCAAACTAGCACCTCACCCATCTCAAAGGCAAGCATTTGATTTGCATAAATGTTAGAATAGGAAATAAACAAAGTAGCGAGAGAAAAGGTAGAAACTTACGTGTATTTTTTTTTTTACCAAAGATAGGAGATTCATACCCGCAAACTCTTAGATGAGTATGGAGAAACTATACCTTTTGAGCTATAATTCATTGTCAGAAACTGACGTGTATTTGTCTTCAGATAAAAATTATTAGACATATTTGACTAAATTGTTACTTAAGGAGTCACAGAACTGCGAGCCTTTACCATTATATAAGCTATGAGTTTGTAGTTTGTTAGTTGCAAATTAACTAACTTTGGTTTGTTGTGATGAAAGGCGTGGTATGCTGTGTAAGTTTTGTTTGGTGATAACAAGTGTGGTACCCAGGCACCGGATCACATCTGAGATTGTGAACGTGACAGCGTCCATACGGAAGCTCTACGAAGATAAGCATGCTCTTGGGCTCACTCCATCATCAGAACAAAATGTGGCTGAACGAATACGCTATGACCTTCGAATGGGTTCCCATTTTATTAGGGATGATGAACTTGTGGGAGTTGATTATGCCAAGAATTTGCTCACTGATTGGCTCATACATGGAGAAGCCAGGCGCACCATCATCTCCGTCGTAGGCGAAGGGGGACTCGGTAATATTCTTATTGCTCAGTTATTACTGTTAGAAACAAGCTGAAAAAAGAATTTGTGTATTATTGAGTGTATTCAAGTTATCTATTCAAGTTGTTTTGAATGATACAGTATAAAAGGGTATTTATAGGTATTAAGAGAATCATAATAATAAATACGTAATCTCCTATAATAAATATTCAGATATACTTTAAAAAGATTTTACAACTAGTTTTATACTTAGAGGAGTTGTTATTAGAGATGAATCCCAAAATATTATTGAAATGTTACGGACTAATTGAAAGATTTTAAAAT
This sequence comes from Arachis hypogaea, assembly GCF_003086295.3. Lineage (NCBI taxonomy): Eukaryota > Viridiplantae > Streptophyta > Magnoliopsida > Fabales > Fabaceae > Arachis > Arachis hypogaea. Next base: position 1,122,561 of record NC_092042.1, on the reverse strand, counting down.
CCATACTAGTGATTTGTTAAAATTTATTGTGGCTTTATACTCTTTTCCCCGTGTGAGACGTAATTAATGGAAGAACAGTTTATATTTATATAAAACCATTTTCTAACTTAATTTCTTTCTTTTGTTCTTATTAATATCTCCGTAAAGGGAAAACAGCAATTGTTAGGAATCTCTACAACAAACATAAGGAGGATTTTGATTGTTATGCTTGGATAACTGTGTCTCATTCCTTCAAAGAGGAACATTTGCAGACTATAATACAAACTTTGTATGAGAATGATGGTAAAAAGTATCCTGTGGAGGGAATCAGGGAAAAAGAGGTGGACAAGTGTAATTTGACACAAAAACTAAGAGACTACTTGCAAGGAAAGAGCTACATGATCGTGTTTGATGATGTGTGGGAAATAAACTTTTGGGAATGCATGGAATTTGCTTTACCTGCTGATACCAACATCAGAAGCAGGATCATCATCACAACAAGGGACAGAGGAATAGCTGAATTTTGTCAACGTTCTGCTCCGGTTCATATCCACGAACTAAAACCATTACCTGCTGATGATGCTTTGAAGCTTTTTCTTTTGAAGACATTTCAATTTGACCATCATGGTTGTCCTCAAGATCTGAATGATTTGTCTCAAAGATTTGTTAAGAGGTGCAAGGGAGTGCCACTTGCCATTGTAGTTATTTCGGGCCTCCTTTCAACTAAGAAGAAAACTGTATCTGAATGGCAAAAGGTATATGATAGCCTCCGCTCAAAATTCTCCACCGATCCTCATCTTAGAAGCTTCTATCTGGTCTTGCTAGAAAGTTATCATGATCTTCCTTACCATCTGAGGTTATGCCTTTTGTACTTTGGCCTTTTCCCCCAAGATTACTCCGTTAAGTGTTCAACGCTTATTCGCCTATGGGTAGCAGAGGGCTTTGTGAATGAAAATGAGATGTTTGGAGATCAAACACTTGAGGAAGCAGCAGAAGACTACTTAGCTGAGCTCATTCGTAGAAGCTTGGTTAAAGTCTCCAATGTGTTTGTCAATGGCAAGGTTAAAAGTTGCAGGGTCCATGATTTGATGCATGACTTTATTGTCAGAAAGTGTGAGGAGTTAAACTTTTGCCAAGTGGTGAGCAAGCAACAGTTCGGATTTCATGAATGGACGAGGCGTATATCAATCCAGAATATTGACAAAAGTGCTTTTATTGGAAATGATCAAAGTTTTGTTCGGGTGCGATCCTGTCTTAGTTGTGGCATTGAAGAACTTTCAGAATCTGTGGTAAAATCTTTGTTCTCCGGTTTCAATCTCTTGGTGACATTAGGCCTTGAAGATTTTCCACTTGATCATCTTCCTGAAGTTGTAGGAAACTTATTGAATTTGAAGTATTTGAGCTTAAGGAAGACGAAAATCAAGACAATTCCCAAGTCCATTGGCAAGCTTCAAAAGCTACAAACTCTAAACCTTAGAGATACACAAGTACTAGAGCTACCTATGGAAATCAATAAACTTGTTAAGCTGCGACATCTTTTATCTTATTCCTTCGGTTCCAAAGAACATTGGCAACATTTATTAGGCTTCAGGTTGAATGGAGGGATTGGGGGTTTAACAGATTTGCAGAGTCTTGCGATGGTGGATACAAGTACAGCTAATGGGGATGGAATTATTCGAGAAATGGAGAATATGATCAATATGAAGAAGTTGGGCATTGTTGAGTTAAGTGAAGTCAATGGAAGTAGTGTTTGCAATGCCATAAAGAACATGCCCAATCTTTGCTCTCTATCCATCAAGGCAGCCGAAAACTGTGGATTTCTTGTGCTGCAAGCAATAGTTGATCCTCCTGCTAACCTGCAACGTCTTTACCTGAATGGGCCTCTGCAGAGATTGCCAGAATGGATTCCGAAGCTTAAGCATCTTATTAAGTTACGCTTGATAGGGTCAAGGCTAGCTGAAGATCCATTGCCTAAACTTGAAGGCCTGCCAGAATTGCTGGAACTCCATCTTGATCACTATTGTGAGAGTGAAGAGGTACATTTTAAATGCGGCTGGTTTGAGAAATTAAAGGAGTTAACCTTGCAGAGGATGAATACTCTGAGGACTTTAAAGATAGATAAAGGGGCATTGCCTAAGCTTGAAGTCTTGCGGCTGGGCTCATGCCCTCAAATAATAGAAGGGGCGGATGCTATTCAAAATTTGGAAGCTCTTAAGAATCTTTACCTCATTGACATGCCAATACAATTTTCATATGATATTGCTCTTAATAATCCTTACGACATTGACATGCCAAGACAATTTGCAAATGATATTTCTACCCCATTAAAGGAAAACACAACACTGTATATTTCTCCACCTTTGCTCCCTCCCCCGCAACTTACTCCGCCGCGCCTTCCTCCCAGGAGGGGACAAGTAAAAGTTAAGGTTTTACAAGATGTGGCATCCACAGCTATCAGATTTCTTTCGGCTGCCTAAATGGAGGTGCGCCGTGGTTGAATGCAAAAAGCTTAAAAAATGCATGTACAAACTCTGTTCCAAAATGTTTTTCATGTTGTATATTTGGTATTCATAAGCGTTATTGACCTATTAGTTTTAAGTTAATTATAGCAACTCTCAGGTAATTCAGAACCATTCAACTCAATGCATGTATTTAACTTTCTTGTACATACAAATTGATGTAGAAAAAAAAGGATATGTTGAAGGTAGCATTGAAGGAATCAGTAGCAGGAGTAGAACTGAAAAGTTATGGCTTGTTGCTCAAGCACTTGGTGACATATCATATTCCTATCCGTTCTCAACAATTCTCTTGGAAATTCAGGTATATCTTCCCTATGATCATATCAGAACTTAACTACTATAGATTCTAATATAAGTTCCTTTGATTGTTGAAGGATACTCTGAAGTCGCCTCCACCGGAAAACCAAACTATGAAGAAGGCCTCTGTGATATCGGTCGCAATCACAACGTTCTTCTACCTTGGCTGTGGAGGAGCTGGATATGCAGCCTTTGGTAATGACACACCAGGAAACCTCTTAACAGGTTTTGGATCCTCCAAGTATTATTGGCTTGTTAACTTTGCCAATGTTTGTATTGTGGTTCACCTTGTTGGTGCATATCAGGTACACAAATACAACATAGTTTTAGTATATATATCAAACGTTAAATTTTAGAGTAATCATACACATCTAAGTCTTTTTATGAATAGTCCAACCAAAATAAATAATAAGACGTAGAATAATACTAGTCATAATTGTTTTTTGTTATGTTAGACCAACTTGGTTGGACTTGATTAAGAAAAAGACTTAGATATGTAGCATTATTCTAAATTTTTTATGTGGTTCTCTAATTTCACTGTTGGAGTAAACTATCATCAAATAATTGTGTAGTTTATCATGTTTGCTATGATATTCTCTCTGTTTTAAAATAAGTATCTCTTTCACTTTTTTGGTGCAGGTGTATAGTCAGCCACTTTTCGCCATTGTTGAGAATTGGTTCGCTTTCAATACCCGGATAGTGAATTTTGTGAATCACTCGTATTTCTTGAAACTGTCATTTTTACCGAATTTCTCACTGAATTTTCTAAGGCTTTCTTTTTTCGTTATTCTTGATTTCCATTATTTTTTGATATCAAGCTCTGAAATCATTTTTGAAGAAGAAGAAGCAGCAGAATATGAGGAGGAGAAAGAGAAAGAGTTCTGAATTATGCATAAGGTGTCCTTTGGGTGTATTTCTGTAATCATTTGGGTGTATTTCTGAAGTTTCATTATTTTCAAAACGATTTCAAAGCTTGATTTCAGAAACCATGAAAATCGAAAAAAAAGAAGCAAGAATACCAGTAATAAACGAGTAAAACAACTAATGAAAAGGCAAAGAGAATAACGAAGAAATATCGTTTGGGTGTATTTCTATAATCGTTTGGGTGTATTTCTGAAGTTCTATTATTTTCAAAACGATTTCAAAGTTTGATTTCAGAAACCATGAAAATCGAAAAAAAAGAAGCAAGAATACCAGTAATAAATGCAAGTAAAACAACTAATGAAAAGGCAAAGAGAATAACGAAGAAATATCGTTTGGGTGTATTTCTATAATCGTTTGGGTGTATTTCTGTAATCGTTTGGGTATATTTCTGAAGTTCCATTATCTTCAAAACGATTTCAAAGCTTGATTTTAGAAACCATGAAAATCGAAAAAAAACGAAGCAAGAATACCAGTAATAAACGGTCAAACGCAAGTAAAACAACTAATGAAAAGACAAAGAGAATAACGAAGAAATACATGGAAGAAGAAGAGTTGTTCATAATCCACGGTGAGTGAAGAGGAAGAGGAAGAGGAAGAAGAAGAGTTGTTCATAATCCACGGTGAGTGAAGAGGAAGAGGAAGAGGAAGAGGAGTCGTTCATAATTCACGGTGAGTGTAGCACTTTGGAAACTGAATAACGCATTAAAAGACCCTAATGTGTAGTAACTTGTAAAACTTGTAAGTCAAAAAGACTTGTATGTGTAACAAGCCTCTTTTTAATATTATTTTAGATTTATATCACGCTTGTATTTAAAGTTAAAGTAAATGATTTTAATCTTAAAAAAGATTCTCAATTATTAAAATATTTATTCTAACGAAAAATCCTAAAACTCAATCTCTATTATAATAAATAAAACAAGTAATATTACAAAAAATTTTAATAATTCAAAATATTATTTATATGGCTAATTTATATTCTTTATTGATTATAGAAACTAATTTTACCAATTCTAATATTACTAGACGAAGATGTCATACCAATCAAAAAATTAAGAAAAAAAACAAAACAAATCAAAGACACATTTTTAGACAAAGAATATACATATAAAGATAAAACAAAAAAGATAATAAAAATACATACAAGTTAACCATTCAAAAAGAATATATTGTCACAAAAATATATGACACAAAAAAAAACAATTCAGCAACAACCAAAAATTAAAAAGAAAGATAAATAAAAATTAAGTTTGTCAATTAAAATAAATACAAAAATAAAAAAATAAAAATACAACTTTATACAAGTTTAATATATAAAATTTTTGTACTACAAAATATTCTATATCAAATTTAACATTAATTTACATGCATTTTAATTAATTTTTAAATATTATAATATTTATTAAAATAAAATAATAAATAAATTCTTAAAAATTTATACTTTAAATATATTAATTTCTAAAAAAATATTTATAAAATTTTTTAAAATAACAGATATAGATATATTATCTTCAATTTTGTTAGTATTTTTTTTTGTTTCAATAGACAGTAAGATGTCCCAAATATAAATTTTAAGTACTTTACTGTATTTATTAAAGTATAGAAAAAATTTTAAGAATATCGAAAACTTTCAGTTATTTTAATAGTTAATTTTAATTAATATATATTTTATAATTTAGATCAACGGTTAAAACAACTAGAATATTAATGTTTTCGGTACACTTAAAACTCTTCCTAAAATATATTATATACCAGAAAAAGTCTAGGGGTCATTGATGGCTAATTGATGGCTAACAATAACAAAATTGTTGGCCTAGCATTGCTCTATATACCATGCGTGCATCACGCGGGTCTATGCAGTATGCACGGGTCTCACTCTATCAAACATGGCAGCCATAGCCATGAAAAACTAAAAAGTGGTTGATCATAAAATGCTCCTCTGATGGATCCCTAGTGCTCCTCCATTTTGATTTGTTGTTGAGATGGCATCAGTTGCGGTGGACAGCTTGATTACGAAGCTGGCGCAGCTGCTGAATGAGGAAGTGACGCTGCTTGGAGTTGTACGGACGAAAGTTGAAGGACTGAAAGTGGAGCTGTGTTTGATACAGGCTTACTTGAAGGATGCTGATGCCAAGGCAGACACTGCAGACACCTCCAACCACGCGGTCAAGGTGTGGGTCAACCAACTCAGGCATGCTGCCTTTCGCATCGAAGATGCCGTTGACTTTTACATGATCAAACTTGCACCTCACCCATCTCAAAGGCAAGGATCTTCTTTACTTGCCAATTATATCTCTGCTTTTCATGTATTATTCTTTATACATTAGAAATCAAAGTCAAAACCCTAAGCTAATGTACTTTACTCTCAAAATAAGCTTTGTGTTGTGCAAGGAGAGAGTTAGCGCCAGTAGTAGCTGTTTGGGTTGCTTAGAAGTCGTGACCGAATCCTTAGGAGTGGCAACTAAGTTGATAGCTGAGTTACATGAAAATTTAGTCAAATCAGTCAAATTATTTAACGACTCTCAGTTAGTCAGTTTTCATCAGATTATATTCAAATTGGTCCTAAGGTTACACTTGTGTCCCGATGTGGTCCCAAAATTTCAATTTACTCAATTTGGTCTCCCAAACTTAGCATTCATGACTCATGTTAGTTTCTGACTTGTTTTTGTCACATAACTGTTAATGTGCTAAAATAGACCAATGGTTACCACATTGGACTTTTTAATGGCTATTGGACGTGGTAATTAAAACTTTTTTACCTCAATTATCTCACTATGAAGTATGAAGGTTTTAAAAGCCAAATTTTAATTTCACTTAAAGGTTTTAAACATTTCTTAAGGAGCAATTTGAGGTAAAAAGTTTCAATTGACACATCAAATAATCTTTAAGTGTGACAGGCGTTAGCCTATCTTAGCAGGCTACGGTTCTATGACGGAAACAGGGCCAGGCATTATACCAAGTTGGGAAACTAAATTGAGGTACAAGTGTAACTTCAAAGGTATTAACTCAGTGACACCTATGCAGCAGTTTTCGTAGCCAGTCTCCCATCACCCACTGAAGGTTGAAGTCTAACGAAGTTAGGGATGGTTGGCTCCCGGTTGATACATACTCGAGGATTTACACCTAATGACCTGATAAAAAAAAGAGAGAGTTGACATGCATAACATAGACTAGCACATACAATAGCCACTTAAATTTTAGTTGATAAAAGGGAATTATATAAGCTATAGGCTAGTTGTCTGTTAATTGGATTTAACTAAGTTTTGTTTCTTCTCTGAATCTTGTTATGTAAGCCACAGCATGCTATCCAAGTTTGTTTTCATGATAACAACTGTGGTACCCCGGCACCGGATGGCATCTGAGATTGAGAATGTCACAGCATCCATACGGAAGCTCTATGAAGATAAGCAAGCTCTTGGGCTCAGTCCATCATCAGAACAAAATGTGGCTGAACGAACATGCTATGACCTTCGAATGGGTGCCCATTTTATTAGAGATGATGAACTTGTGGGAGTTGATTATGCCAAGAAGTTGCTCACTGAATGGCTCATACATAGAGAAGCCAGGCGCACCATCATCTCCGTTGTCGGCGAAGGAGGACTCGGTAATATTCATGTTTCTCAGTTATTACTTTGAAGACTTTACAAGTAGTTTTATACTTAAGAGTTTATCTAAGTTACTGGAGTGTTGTTACTATAGATGAATCCCAATTAGGGACTAATTGAAAGATCTGAAATTCCATAATAGTGATTCGTTAAAGTTTATTGTGGCTTTATGGTTTATACTCTTTTCCCCTTATGGTACGTATTCATGTAAGAATAGTTTATATTTAAATACAAACATTCTCTCTATTCTCTAATATCATAACCATTTCCTAACTTAATTTCTTTTCTTTTGTTATTAATATCTCTGTAAAGGCAAAACAGCTATTGTAAGGAATCTTTACAACAAACACAAGGAGGATTTTGATTGTTATGCTTGGATCACTGTGTCTCATTCCTTCAAAGAGGAACATTTGCTGACTACAATACAAACTTTATATGAGAATGATGGTAAAAAGTATCTTGTGGAGAACAGGGAAAAAGAGGGGGACAAGTGTAATTTGACACAAAAACTAAGAGACTACTTGCAAGGAAAGAGCTACATGATCGTGTTTGATGATGTGTGGGAAATAAACTTTTGGGAATGCATGGAATATGCTTTACCTGATGATACCAACATCAGAAGCAGGATCATCATCACAACAAGGGACAGAGGAATAGCTGAATTTTGTCGACGTTCTGCTCCGGTTCATATCCACGAGCTAAAACCATTGCCTGCTGATGATGCTTTGAAGCTTTTTCTTTTGAAGACATTTCAATTTGACCATCATGGTTGTCCTGAAGATCTGAATGAATTGTCTCAAAGATTTGTTAAGAGGTGCGAGGGAGTGCCACTTGCCATTGTAGTTATTTCAGGCCTCCTTTCAACTAAGAAGAAAACAATATCTGAATGGCAAAAGGTATATGATAGCCTTCGCTCGAAATTCTCCAGTGATCCTCATCTCAGAAGCTTCTATCTAGTCTTGCTAGAAAGTTATCATGATCTTCCTTACCATCTCAGGTTATGCCTATTGTATTTTGGCCTTTTTCCCCAAGACTACTCCATCAAGTGTTCAACGCTTATTCAGCTATGGGTAGCAGAGGGCTTCGTGAATGAAAATGAGATGTTTGGCGCTCAAACACTTGAGGAAGCAGCAGAGGACTACTTAGCTGAGCTCATTCGTAGAAGTTTGGTTAAAGTCTCCAATGTGTTTGTCAATGGCAAGGTTAAAAGTTGCAGGGTCCATGATTTGATGCATGACTTTATTGTCAGAAAGTGTGAGGAGTTAAACTTTTGCCAAGTGGTAAGCAAGCAACAGTTCGGATTTCATGAATGGACGAGGCGTATATCTATCCAGAATATTGACAAAAGTGCTTTTATTGGAAATGATCAAAGTTTTGTTCGGGTGCGATCCTGTATTAGTTGTGGCATTGAAGAACTTTCAGAATCTGTGGTAAAATCTTTGTTTTCCGGTTTCAATCTCTTGGTGACATTAGGCCTTGAAGATTTTCCACTTGATCATCTTCCTGAAGTTGTAGGAAACTTATTGAATTTGAAGTATTTGAGCTTAAGGAAGACGAAAATCAAGACAATTCCCAAGTCCATTGGCAAGCTTCAAAAGCTACAAACTCTAAACCTTAGAGATACGCAGGTACGCGAGCTACCTATGGAAATCAACAAGCTTGTTAAGCTGCGACATTTTTTATCTTACTCCTTTGCTTCCAAAGAACATCGGCAGCATTTATTAGGCGTCAGGTTGAATGGAGGGATTGGGGGTTTAACAGATTTGCAGAGTCTTGCGATGGTGGATACGAGTACAGCTAATGGGGATGATATTATTCAAGAAATGGAGAATATGATCAACATGAAGAAGTTGGGCATTGTTGGGATAAGTGAAGTAAACGGAAATGGTGTTTGTAATGCCATAAAGAACATGCCCAATCTTTGCTCTCTATCCATCAAGGCAGCCAAAAACTGCGGATTTCTTGCACTGCAAGCATTAGTTGATCCTCCTGCTAACCTGCAACGTCTTTACCTGAATGGGACTCTACAGAGATTGCCAGAATGGATTCCCAAGCTTAAGCATCTTATTAAGTTAAGCTTGATTGGGTCAAGGCTAGCTGAAGATCCATTGCCTAAACTCGAAGGCCTTCCGGAATTGCTGGAACTCCATCTTGATCACTATTGCTGGAACTCAAAGGTACATTTTAAATGCGGTTGGTTTGAGAAATTAAAGGAGTTAACCTTGCAGAGGATGAATACTCTGAGGACTTTAAAGATAGATAAAGGGGCACTGCCTAAGCTTGAAGTTTTGCGGCTGGGCTCATGCCCTCAAATAATAGAAGGGGCGGATGCTATTCAAAATTTGGAAGCTCTTAAGAATCTTTACCTCATTGACATGCCAATAAAATTTAAAGATGATATTGCTCTTAATATTCCTTACAACATTGACATGCCAATACAACTTTCAAATGATATTGCTCTTAATAATCCTAAAGACATTGACATGCCAAGACAATTTGCAAATGATATTTCCACCCCATTAAAGGAAAACACAACACTGGATATTTCTCCACCTTTGCTCCCTCCCCCGCAACTTACTCCGCCGTGCCTTCCTCCCAGGAGGGGACAACTAAAAGTTAAGGTTTTACAAGATCTGGCATCCGCAGCTATCAGATCTCTTTCGGCTGCCTAAATGGTTGAATGCAAAAGGCTTAAAAGATGCATGTACAAACTCTGTTCCAAAATGTTTTTTATCTTGTATATTTGGTGTTCATAAGCGTTATTAACCTATTAGTTTTAAGTTAATTATAGCCACTCTCATTTAATTCAGAACCATTTAACTCAATGCATGTATTTAACTTTCTTGTACATACAAATTGATGTAGAAAAAAGGATATTTTGAAGGAATTAGTAGCTGGAGTGGAACTGAAAAGTTATGGCTTGTTTCTCAAGCAATTGGTGACATATCATATTCCTATCCATTTTCTTTTTATGGAAATTCAGATATTCGGATCAAATATATTCAACCCAGACAGTGTCATGTGGGGTAAATAGAGAATTAACATTTCTGTTATAAAATTTTCTAATATTATATTTTTGGTGTTCAAGTAGTGGAAAACAAACAGGAAAGGAAGGATTAAAAGGAGAAAAAAAAAACAAGGCATTATCATCGGTTAGCAGACCATACACATTAAATAAAGAAAGCTTTCTTCTTGATTTAGTTGTATTGGTATCATTTGTTTTTTATTTAGATTAAAAATTAAAAGTATGTAGGATATTATTTCACATGTAATCAACTGAGGGTTCAAACATTGGATTCCTACAAAACAAGTTGCATTTCCAATTTTTTTTCTCCCTCTTTCTTGAGAATATGATTGTAGGCTCATTTTTTTTTTTTTTGTTATGCTTTTAGAGAAGGTGATATGCATAGATATGGATGATGGGTGTGTTCTTAAATAAGATTGGAGATCAGGTTTTTGGGAGGTATAAAAAACTAAGGTTCCGATTTATAGAGTGACAAATTTAAATTTAGAAGGTTGTAAATTGGAGCCTCTGATTTGAGTTAGTTTTTTTTTTTTTTTTAAAGGTTGAAAATTGGTGGATTAATTTTGAGATTTTAAAAAATAAAAAATCCAATTCGGTAGGTCAATTTTGTATCTTTCTTAAATTAGATGGTCTGATTTATTTTTAGTCATTTTTCAAATTCTAATTATTGTACATTTAAAATTGGTTTGATTATCTTTTCACTAATTTGCTTCTTTTTTTTTTTAAATTTTTAGAAAAAGTACTTTTATTTTTCTCATGGAAATAATATCCAACAAACTAGTAAAATAATAAATTTTAATTTACAAGAGGAGCAAATACTCTAACTTAAAATTTTAGAATTTGTAATATTGATGAATTTTCTACAACCTATTATAGGATTTTAAAGGAAGTGAATGCATACATTTGGCTCGACTATTTTATTATGAAATTAACAAGAAGTTGGGCAACCTCGGATTCTAGAAAAGTTATCACGCACTTGATCAAAACCAATAGTAAATTTTTTAATAAAATTTAGATTCGCTTAATCCTTCGAACTAGAAAATACTATAAAAAAAAATGTTGGAAGATTTCTTAAGATTCCCTTAACTAAGGACATATTAATGGACAGACCCGCACGAGGGCCCATTTCATTGGATTCTTACAGAAAATTATGTGGGATCTGAGCTCACAGACACAAACTGGCACATGTTCTGACACACTTTAATTAATTTAATTAAATGTAATATGTTTAGTAAACAAAATTAATTCTATAATATTTATATGTTGGTATCTAAATTTTGTTTAATTTATTTTTTATTAATAAATTTTAAGTTTTTAAAAATTATTTATTTTTATATATTTTAAATTAAATATTAATTTTTAATTCTTTTAATAAATAAACACTATTTTTAGATATCATAATATTCACCAGAAAACAAATAGCTGCGTTCACACTGCGCAGTCAAAATAGCTTACTTTGTTTAACAGACTTAACGGTAACCGTGTGCCGTTATTTTACTATTATTTTTCAATTGTGTTTTTGTAATTAACATCAGTGGTGGACCCTAATATAACTTTGATGCATGATCATAGGGATTGATTGATCCATTGAACTTACCTAATTAATATTAAATTAAATTTTTTTTTTTTTTTTTTGGTTTCCCACGGTATCCCCCAACCCGACAGGCCAAGGACTAATCCGTCGCGGTACTGAGCTCCATTTAAGGGTTTGCCGCTGGCCAATGAGTTGCTGCATGCACAAGGCGGGATTCGAACCCCCGACACTTGCTTAAGCGGACTAGTGAGCTAACCACTAGACCAACCCAACTTGGTTATTATTAAATTTTCAAAGACAAAGACAAACAACAATAATGCCGCCGTAGATTATGAGTAGTGGGATTTAGGCTTTCCAACTACAATTTTCAAACACATTAATATTCAATATGATTATTTATTTGAAATTGGCATACAACAATTTTTTCTATATGCTGTAACCTGTAATATATTTTTGATTTATACAATGTAACTAGTAACTGTGTTGGCTAAAAACTTTAAAACTCAAAGTGATTATCATCATATGTGTATAATAGTGCATAAGAGAGAATTAGAAGAGGAAATTAATACAAAAAGGAAGCGTTTAATCATACATAAACAGAGTACAAGAAAGACCTATGAAAAAAATTCGAATGTAATTGTTTTCATATGAAGTTGATAGTCGAAATCGTTAAATAACAATTTAATTAAATTTGTCAAATCATCTGATGGTTCTCGACTATCAACTTCATTTTCGTAGTACTGATTAGCTCACCCTAATTTAAAAAGTTAGAACACATATATATCTTCTAGTATTGCTAGGATTACTTTATATAAATTAAAGCTTAATTAATAAAAATAAAAATCTGAATACACCATTAAAAAAAATCAAAATCAAAATCCAGTTGTATAGATATAGAGCCACCCCAACTAAATTTAGGGGGTGAAGATAATAATAAGAATAATAATAACTTTGTTCCTAAGATGAACAACTCCAAAATCTAAAGATCTCTCAAAAAACATAGTCTAAAACTAATAAAATCATGCACTTCAAAAATATCATGATGATGATGGGCCTTGTATACATATATCACTATCTATGTATATCTATATATATATTGTAATAATTTAGCAAACAAAAGGAAAAGAAAGATCTGTTGATAGTGCAAGGCAGAAAAAGACATCATCAAGGTCTTGTGGAGGTTCAAAGAATGATAATGATTTGCGCAAAGAAGAATTTGTTGTAAGAATCCTTGGCTTCTTTGGAGGAGGAGGGCATGTTGAAATCTCTGGTATCCGAAACTTGTCACCTTTTGGAGTTGAACAAACACTGCTGCTACTATTTACCACCTCTGAATCTGAATCTTTGGATGAAATCAAGTAGCTTGTAGACTCATGCTTCTTCTTCAAATTGCTTCTTCTTCTTCTTCTTCTTGTCGTCTTTCTTGTCCTTCCAGAAGGAGCCATTTTCATAGCTTGTGACAAATTAGAGATTGAGAGAAGAGAAAAAGATTATGGTAGTATTGATTCGTCAAAAGAAAGTGATTCTTAAAGCTATATATATATATATATATGGAGTTAAGTTTTAAAGTGATTCTTAAGTTCAACTAAAATTGTCTTCGAGATTCTAATTGTATTAATTAATTAGTGAAAACTCTTCACGTGAAGTTGATACCTGAGAGCTGTTAGATGATTTGACTGATTTGATTAAATTTTCATCCAACGACTCTCAGGTATTAACTTCACGTGAAATTGACTTCGCCTGAATTTTCAATTAATTATATTTTTAAGATTCACAAAAGTGCACATTTCCATTAACAACATGTTGACGTGACTTAAAGACATAAATTATTAGTAACATATGTCATTTTATAATTTGGCCACATATAATAATATAACGACGGATTAATTAGTAATAGGTACCATGCTGACATATAATAAATATATTGTTGGCATCTCAAAAGAGAATAAATATTCTTAATTTAATAAAAATGAAAAATAGCAAATAAAATATTTAAAATAAAAATCGCATCAAAATTTAAAATTAGGATAATTCTGATAATGTGTATATACAATATATGAACTTTGGCTTAAAAAAATGCTCTAAAACATTGATTAAAAGAATAAATGATTTTTTATTTTTCCAATAATATATTAAATGCCTTAAAATTTAATAAATTTACATTTAATTTTTTTTAATAAAAATTTTCTTTCTCTTATAACTTTAAGGAAAAGTAACTCATGGAAAATCCAAATACATGATTTATCAAAAAAGAAACCGCCAAATTCATATATATGTGTGTGCTTTTTTAAGCACTCTCTTAAAGATTGTTGAACAAAGCGAGTCTAAAACACATTTACCCCACTACAGATACCCAAGGCCTTGGAATTTTGATAAGTATGCAAACAATATGATGATGCAAAAAGTGGGAGAGAAATGAAGATCATTCAAATATTTTGGGACCCTATATATTAGACTTTTTATTGTTGGATGATGAATTAAATTTTATTGGGATTTCACCAATGATCTGACCAAAAGCATTCTCAAGTCTAGAGTTGCTTAATATCTATCCCTCGTACCAAACAAGAATTGATAACCCGGCCATTAAGAATCTACTACTTTTGTTTAATTGGGATGGTATAATTCAAAATTCTCCTTAAAAATAATTTTTAAATTTCAGTTCTTCATTGGAATCATATATTATTTTTGTATTTTTTAGGTGATACATTACATTTTTTATGATTATATTACAACTTTCTTTATATTTTAATTTGTATACGATAATAACGTGGCCCAAATAACGTTTAATAAAAAATATTATATATATACTAAATATTAATTATTATGTATTTATAAATATTTATATATGGTGATTAACATATTTTTTTAATTAAATAATCAGTCAATAAAATAATAATAAAATAATTAAATCGGTAATAGATGAATAATTAAATTTATTTATAATAGTATATTAAAAAAATTTTATAAAATACTAACTATATATTTTTATACACAATAATTAATTGATATAATAACTTAATTTTAGTATACAAATAATATAATTAAATACTTAGTGGTTAAGATTCTCATTAGGTTACGGATCCATTAAAATAGTTTAGTGGTTCTTGTTCAGCCATTTTTGTGTAACAAATTGATTACTCATATTATATGTACTAATTGATTCTAATTTCATATGGAGTTGAAAATTAAGAGACTAAGAGGGGTTTGGCACAGTTTCTGTCGTATAGCAGTGGATCCCTTTGGTTTGTCTTTTTAGAGTAATACTAAATCTTAGCTTAATGAACCTTGTCAGCCACCACCATGCACTTCAAATTTTTTAATTGGTTCGTCATAGAATCCTAGGAGCTGTCTTTGCACTTTAAATTTATGAAACCCAACATCTCTAATACTCAGTCACAATGCACTCAAAAAAGCCACCATTATGCCCCCTATATACAAACTCATTACTAGTTTTTTACATTGTCCAAAAAATATTAGCTAACATTGTTATAAGGTAATCCACTCTTTTTTTTTTCTAGCATATTTCTTAGTCAGCAAGTTAAAAATTAATCTATCATAGATTAGAGTTCTATAAAATAGGATTCAAATCTTTTGATATTTGTTTAAACAAACTAGTAAATTAATTACTAAATGGTTATACGATTATGCTTTTTATTTTTATGCTATCTTTCAACTTGACATGCTTCGCGTCAATAGATTGTTACATACATAAAACAGATTCAAACTTCTTTTTTTTTTTTTTTTTTGGTCGGTGGATTGGACAATCCCCAATCCTAGGTACCCCAATGGATTGGACAACCCCCAATCCTAGGTACACAACACACCCACACACTCCTCACATATTTATCACATTTTTTCTTCAATTGCATCCTCTAGGGTTTAAACCCTAGACCTTGAGGTGGGAAGAGGGGAGAAATGCCACTAGAGCCAAGGCTCATTGGCAGATTCAAACTTCTATTACTTGTTTAATCAGACTAGTGGGCTAAAATGATTGTTATAAAATTAAGCTTATTCACCCAAAGTTGGGAATTAGCCCATTAATCCAGGATTTTATATATCCAGTATCTCTTGGGCTAATATAGCCGGCCTGTTAAGAAATCTTCTTCGTGCATAAATAATGGGTCTTGGGTGCTTAACCAAAATTGGTTATTAGCTATTAGACCATTTCAAAAACGTCCAATAAAAATACTGCAATTCAAAAAATAAATAACTTAAAAAAAAGGAGGGACAAGATAAAAGATTTTCTGAGCCATTTTATCATCAGCCAGTAATGACTCGAGAAAAATTAAAAAAAAAAAGAAAAAAAACATCAGAATCAGAATCTATGGACAAAGACAAAGATTCAAAACCGCCACGTGTCCATTCAGAACCAAACTGAATACCCGTCGAACTGAGTTGGCTCTCTCTCCTCAACCCATTTGGAAAGAACACAGAAAATAACAAAAAGTCAGAAGCTAACGTTGATTTTCAGTTCTCAGCATTTTATTTTTCCTCTCCGAAATTTTTCGACCTCAAGTTTTCGTTTGGTTAAGGTTCACACACTTCAAAAATCCCACCTTCTTCCTGTTCCTCCCTCGTGTTCCTTGCTCTCCAAATTCTCTCTCCTCTGCATGCTTCTTCTTCTTTGACTTCAATAGCTACAAATTTCCAATTTTTTCGGATACCCACGATTCTTCCCTTGTTCAAAATTAGTGGGTAACCATCAAGTTTCCAACTTGGACTATTTTCCGCCATAATTTTCAAGTGGGTGAGTTTTGGAGAAACTTTGAAGCTTGTGTTGTGGAAGAAGAGGATATGGTGAGTGCTCTAAGTGTTGTGGGAACATCGTTGGTGGACTCATATCTTTGCGTGGATGCTCTTCCCACAACCACCACCATTACCGGCGGTGTGAATGGTAATAAGCAGTGTTTGGTGAGGCGTGGGAACAACGTGGAACTGAGTAGTTCCTTTGTTGTTTATGGGGTGAGAGAGTGGAGGCTCTCTGTTAATAGAAGCTTCAAGAAGCAGCGCAAGGATAATCGGAGAGTTGCAATTGTTAACGAGCTTGGTGGTCAATATGAGGAGACTTTTAATGATGTTAAAACGGTAAACACATAAATTCAATATGATTGTGTGAATCATATATGAACAGTTTATATCCATGGTGCCATTTTTATATTTTCATTTCAGATCTATTATTTGGTGTTAGTGATGAAATTAGTCATGTTATTTCAGATCACTATTTGATGATTATAAAGATGTTGCATACCATATGTAGTATTATACTCTCCTAACTCCTAAGACAATTTCATTAACATTGATATGTAAATGCAATTTCGGAGGTTCATAAAATAATAGTCAATAAGTGTTTTAATATTATACTAGATGTTGTTGCTAGTGATCTTATGTTATCTGAATTCATGTGTTGGGTTACAGCAATTACTCAACTACTTCACAGTCAAGGCAGTGAGGACGGTGCTTCAGCAGCTCTATGAGATGAACCCACCTAAGTATAGGTTTTTTTATAAGTAAGTGAAATTCACATATGTTGTATCAAGTATCAACAATAGTTTATTGAGTAAATAGTCAAACTAGTCCTTAAAAAATTACTCATTTTTTAAATTGGTCCTTAAAAAATATTTTTAATCAAATTCGTATTTTAAAATTTTTAAATTAGTCATGTTAGTCTTTCTGTCACTTTGTTTGCTGACAGTGTCAAAATTTGCTAATATAACACATTAAGTGACATCTCAACATACATCTAGGAGTCTTAATTGACTATTAACATGATTAGTTTATGAAATTAGATTAAATCAAAACATAATTGAAGAGAAAACTTGAGGCATTGGAATTCCCTAATTTAGAGTTGATTTGATCTAATTTCATAAATTAATTATGTTAATAGTCAATTAAGACTCCTAAGTGTATGTTGGAGTGTCATTTAACACGTTACATTAGCAAATTTTGACACCATCAACAAACAAAGTGACGCAAGGACTAACATGACTAATTTAAAATCTTTAAAGGACGAATTTGATTAAAAAACTCTTTCGGAGACCAATTTAAAAAATGAATAATCTTTTAGGGACTAATTTGACCATTTACTTATAGTTTATTAACACTAGAATATAGTTGAATTGTGTTGTGACAAATTTAGAAACTAGTTCAACATGAGCTTGTGTTATTGTAGACTCTTAGCTTGTTGGAAACTATATCACTTTTACAATCTCATAGTAATGTTTTGTTTTTCTCGTTATTAGTATAATAATTTTGTTGACTAAGTCTTACTCATGCTTATAATGTTGGCAGTTTTGTTGCAACAAACGAGCCATCAGATGGGAAACGTTTTCTACGATCCCTCGCCAAGGTAGTCTTTGATACTCGAGTGTTTTCAAAACTATGACATGTCCATAGAATTTTCAATCTAACATGCCATTCTTGTGAAAATTGCAATCACAACTCATAATGTGTAATGTAGTTTTTTGTTTTCCCTTTTTGGACCAATTTGATAGGAGCACCAAGAGCTAGCTGAGAGAGTGATGGTTACACGGCTTCACCTTTATGGTAAATGGGTCAAGGTACTAATAATGGAACTCAGAAAAGTAGTTATATCTTTCTTCTTGATTAAAAATGATCAAGCTTAAGATTTATAATCTTTTTTTTACTTTTCATTATTGTGGTGCAGAAATGTAATCATGCTGAGATATATGAAGACATATCGAATGAGAACTTGGAGTTAATGAGGGAAAGGCTCATAGAAACTGTAATATGGCCTTCGGATGACACTAACACAGAAAAAATCGGCTGATAAGTCATGCGTCAGAAAATTTCATATGATGTTTCTCCTGCCTTTGGCTTCTTCCTAGTCTCTTCTAGGGTATAGTTTATAGGTTTCAGTATCAATCACTACTACTTTCTGTAAGCTGTGAATATGTCTACACATTTTTTAAATACACCTTATGTTCTATTATTACTAAGAGAGTTTGGAATGAATGATTTTTATGAATTCGTTGAAAATCTTCAAAGTCTATTATACGTGCCCATTTTCAGGTATGTAAAGGGGTTAACTAAGAACAAGATAAATGTGTAGTAAATTTGTTGCTTATATTTAGGACCTACTTTGACGATCAATAACTAGAGATCAAGCACATAACATCAATCACTACCCTTCAATTGTTGCTTACACATAAAAATACAATTCTACTATTTGGCAAGATAAAGCAGAACCAAGGATGAAGCTGAAACTTGAAGCTAAGTTCTAAACTTGACATTTACTACTCATATTGTACAATACTAAAGCCTGTCGATCTACTTGGAGCATCTGACTTAGAAAGAGAAACACTTGGAGTAATTAACAAGAAAATGAAACTTGGGGGGCGTATCCTGGTTGGTCAGGAGTGCTAACAAAATTGAAACCTTTCACACTGCTCTGACTTGTTCAAAAATTTAAAGAAATAATTTGATTTACCTGCAAAGGGAAACATGGGAAAAGCAACAACGAATTTGAAATTAGAACATCAAAATTCCATTATGGGGAAGAAACTTCAAAAAGACAAAATATTAGGAAAACAGAGATTTGAGAAACGGATAAATCTTGATCCCGGATAAAAGTATTCTTGGCACTAAACATACAAGAGATAACAATAAACTACTACAAACACAACAGAATAAGCAGCTAATCTGAAATCTCTATAACATGCTCGCTTAATGTACAAACATTGAACTGCCATAAACTTTACAACAGATCTTTCATGTTATTAAGTACTATACACCATAAAAGGTTAAACTAAACACTCTTATATCGAAAACCAAAAAATAGTTAATGATTCCAATTTTCAGTGGCATATATCTAGAAAGAAGATTCTATGACAGACAGTAAGCAAGTCATTGAGGAACATCTGCTGAAACATACCATATCCGAAGCTGAGGTTGGATACCCCCTTACATATAATGTACTAGAGAAAATAACTCTATCAAGACATTCTTCTTTGCCTCATCAAAGGGCTTTTGCATGGAGATTCGATTACAGTTTAACTATCACCAAAGGTAATAATCTGCCCAAGTGCATGTCTTGCGCGAAGCTGCACCAACAGAATAAAATTTACAAAATGACTAAAAGTAGTTTAGAACAAATGCAGTAGGGAATAAAAGATGAAATAAAAATTTAAGGACCTTCACATCCATGCAAGAATCATTGGCCATCCTCTTGATTTGAGAAACTACACCAAATTTACGCAGTTCTACAATCCGGCCAAATGCACCAGGACTTGCAGGAAAAGTCAAATTGACTATGACCCAAACAGCAGATGTGCGTAAACGACTGTCACTGCTGTGCAAAAATTGGCAGAAGAAAGAGCGAGACCCATTTTCTGCTGGTGGAAAGAGTAGTTTCATGATAGCTTCTTTATGAAACTCATTCCCGCTTGCAACATTGCTGAGCACGTACATCCCCTATGTAGACCACACAACTAGTTAGATGCATCACAAAGTTAATATAAATACCAAGGGTTGGCTAAAATATCAACCAACGGCTTTAGTTTCGGAAGTTTTTCCAACCTGTATCAAAATTTCGGTTTTTGAAGATTTCCGAATTTGCCTTCCAACAGCATCCAGGATGATACCTTCTTCAGCAAAAGCGTATTCAACACAGTCCATACACCCATCAACAACATTTCGCACAAGAGCCAGGGCTTGTTCTTGAATAGAAGGCTCAGGATCTGCAGAGTATATATACAGAGAATTAAGAACCAATTTTTTTTGGGAGGTGCCAATTCAGAAAATATTAACTTTCAGTGAGGATCATTACCACAAATAAGGCTAGCTACAGAAGAAACCGTCAGTTCCATAAAGATTCCTTCCTTACACATCTTATCTGCCAGAAATACCATGTTTCTCAAGGCCCATACAGCATTTAACCTTAAAGATGGATCCATTGACTTTGTCAATTGAACAAGCTCTTTAATGCCTCCACATTGTACGAACACTGACTTATGTGCTGTAAAGTCAACCACAATGTTGCTGATAGCACCAAGGGCTGCAACCTGGAAGACAGCATAGAAAGAACTTTGGCTTACTAGGTTAGAAAAGGACTATGTCGAAGAATCTCACTAAATATTGTTAGTAAATAAGCATGACTTCCACAAAAGCGACGATGTGCTTGAGATAAATGCCCATGCTAGATCTAATTAAATAAATAAACGCATACCTGGACAGAAGTAGAAGGATCAGAGAGGAGTCGAACCAACGGAATGACAATTCTTTCGTTCATAAAATAACCTACACTCAAATTCTGAATGACATTTTATGAGAATTCAGTTATAGGTACTACATAGCATAACACAAATTGAGAACCATATCATGGTAAGTTGCATACCTTGATGGAACGAGAGACACTTTTCAAGCAAATGCAGGCTGCAGTGCGTACATTGGCTTCATAATGGGTTAAAGCATCAACTAGTAGATTTAACATCTGTGTTCAGCCAAGGGAGAAAATAATGGTGGGTTTAGTATCTAGATATGAATTTACCAGTGCAACTCATATCATAACTCCATGAAAATATGAAATTGGAAGAAACACAAAATTGCTTATAATTAATTCAAACATGTTCACATTGACATGCTATAAAATATCATCAACATAACAATGCATTTCAATAAACATGTTACTAGCAATAAATGAGGTTTACTATTAATGCCGATGAAATAACAGACCTGTAACGAAAGAAACTTAGACCTGCAGCACTCCAATTTAGAGCAAAGAACAGCCAAGGCTAGAAATATCCCTTCAAGACGTTTGGGATGTGAAGGACAGTCTTGCAAGTGATTGTAGAACTTATCAATTGCATTTCCCTCAAATGCTAACTTCTGCAAATCTTCCTTCTCAGCAATTAAACTCAAAAAGGCAAATGGAGCTTCATCTCCAACTTGACCAGAATCATCAAGGAGTTCAAGCAGAATATTTATCAGTTTGGTTTTGATTCCTGTGTCTTGAAGATGGCAAGAAGAAGCATTTTTAACACAAATCAGGCACAAGCAAGCTAGTAATCTTGTCCGAGAATATTTGTCTTTACTTAATTCAATTACAGGGCTCAAAGCTCTTCCACCTCTAAGGTCGACAAATTTAGAGACAGCTTCAGAATTGTTTTTAACAATCGCAGCTATGGACTCCAAACTAGCATCGCGCTGGCTTAGAGAACCATACAGAAGGCTGATGAGTTTGTCCAACACACCAGCATAGCATAAGATATTCTGTTCTTCACCTGTCTCGCACGAATGAATAATAATGCTCGCACCCAGTGCAGAAAGACTTTCATTCTCGCTTTTCAACAGTAAAAGCAGGAACTCCAAGTTCTCTTCCTTGAAAAAATCATATTTTGGGGCCAATTTTGATTGATAAATCATTCGTAGAGAACGTGCAGCTGCATCCACAACCTGAAATCAAGTGTGCAAAGGCCAATCAGATGGCATTGGAGATTAAAATATTAATAATCGCACTCGAAATATTTCTAATAGCTATAGAAGTAGCAAGAACAATCAAAGGAGAAACTGAATCACTAAATACCATAAGAACACTCCAGAAGCTAAATTGAGTTCAAAATATGCAATTCACTATTCTCACACAAGCTATTTCATTCCTACTATCAATGCATTATCATGATAAAAAAATAACGGTCCAAATCAGCGTAACCGAGCAAGTACCATCACTAATCGCAACCTAACGATCAACCTAACAATTCAGAGCATTGCAATTTCATCGCAATCTACAATATCTGGCAAAACAATGATAAGGAAAGAAGAGAGAGAGAAATTGACCTTGTCATCGGAGGCAGAGAGGAGCCTGATCAAGTGAGGGAAAGCTCCGGCGTCGAGGACAGCACGGACACCGGCGTCAAGGCCACAGGCGAAGCTGCCAAGCGCCGCGGCGGACTGTACAATGAGGTTGGGGTCGGAATCGAAGTCGGCGAGGGTTGCCGCGACGGCGGGGACGGCTCCGAGCTTGATGTATGAGAGCTTCTTGGTGCGGTTTCCGATGATGTGGTTCTTCAGCTGCCGGATGGCTTTGAGCTTGATTTGACCATCGGAGGAGGCGAGGCGGTCAAGGATGAGATCGGAGGAGGGGCGGGACGCCGGCATGGCGGTGGCGGTGGTGGTGGATGCGGTTGTTATAGTCGCCGGCAGCGGTGGTGGAAGCTCATGCACGGCGGAGGAGAAGGCGCAAGAAGTTTCACATTCCACAACCACAATGTGAGAGAGAGAGAGAGAGAGAGAGAGAGAGAGAGAGAGAGAGTTTTTATTTATTTTTTTTTTTTACTAATTAATTTTTGAGGGTTTGGTGCTTTTTTTGTTTGGATGATAAATGATAATATAATAATAGTAGTGAGAATAGGGTGAGAGCTATGTTTTGAACTTTTGATGGCAATAAAAGGATTGGAAATTGGAGAAAGGGAGTGTTTCTATTTTCTTCACTTATCTCAATTTAGAAGGTGGCGCCCTTTTCTTTCAATTTTCCGCTCTTTTTTTCTATTTTCTTACTTTTTTATCATTATTTTTCTGTCTTCAACTTGTGCTGCTTTTTTTTTTGGTGACTACCTTGTGCTGCATTGCTTGATTTGTGAGCAGATACATCATACAAGCATGCTAGTTATATAATAAAATTAACAATCAAAATTAGTCACAAAAAAAATATAAAATACAATTAAATTATACATATATTTGTATACATAATTGATTTTAGTGTATATTCATTTTTTTGTAATTTTTAATTCATTTTTGTTTTAAATATTAAAAAACTAGTTGGGCCTTCAAATACAAAGGAGTTCGCACAAACTAAATATCACAATGACATTTCATGCCAAGGTGGTAGGGAAAAAAAATTATTCATAACAAAGTTAATATTAAATTAGATAAATTAGTTCGTATGGAAGTGCCAACCTAGAGTTGTGTTTAAAGCTTAAGTAAACAAGTACCATTTCGAAAAGATTAAATTAATAAAAAAGGTAAAAAATAAAAAATAGAAAGCATGTTTACAACGTTGTTACAGAGTAAGGCCGAAGACAAATAGTAGGGTCTGGAGAATGTAGCTTGGAAGCATATAATTGGGGGAAAGAATGAGCACGCAACCAAATTTGTCTTCTTGTTACGCGACTCAATAGCCCCAATTTGCCAATGCCACGTAATTTTAAAGGATTGTGAGGATAATTTTCTTCGTTCATTGATGCCGTGTTGACTGTTGAAAGTGGTAAAACCTAAACTTTCTAACATGGTCAGATCAAATGATTAAGCATTTCACCAAGTAATAAAATTACATACAGATACAGCAGCATCATATGGAGGATGAAGATATTTCAGTTCAACCAAGAAAAACTGCTAGTAAATCCCAATATCAAACAAACACAACGTCCTTTAAAACAAGAAAGAAAAAAATATTGCTACTGCAACCTAATAATTAGAGACTTGCTCACATAATTACAAATCCATCCAAACTAGAATTCAAGTTTTTTAAAAGACCGTGGCATGGACATCGTCGTCTTCACCTTCCCCTGTTTCGTTGAACATGTACTGATTCTGATACTCCATCAAGTACTGCGTTGATCTTTTGACATCCAAAAATAGATGGTAAACACGGTTTATATCCTCCAGCTCCACTACTTTCCCCTTCCTCTTTTGGCATGCCAATGCAGCTGCTATGATGAGATGAATGGCATATCTCAAGGATGTTTCAACCCCAATTTTGGTTAACAACTGCTTCGCACCTTCAGCCATTTCTACATCTTCCTCTTGGCATCTGATATCTAGAATTTTGCGAATCTCTTCCTCCGTGTAAGGTTGAGTAGAGATGATAAGCAGACGATCAAGCAGATCAATGGGAATCCCATGAGGGGATTTGTAATTGGTGCCTCTAATATTTGTAATGCCTCTGTTAGTAGCAACAACTAATATAGGAGCCATCTCATTCTCCAGAGCTCGATTTAGGAAGGAAAAGCATTCAATATCAAGCATGTGCACCTCATCAATGAAAAGGACACCAGGCACAATCTCTGCCTTTCCTTCCTCTCTCCACTCTGCTACTTTGGTGTCAATTTGTTCTCTTACTTCAGCACGAATTTCACCTGTATCACCAGTGAAAAGAGCCAAAAATCCCTGCGTTCTGAAAATAAGATAACACAACCAAATGTTAGGAATAACTAAGAACTACAGAAGTAACAAGCTTTGTCACAAGTTGAAAGAGAACCTCCTTCAAAATCCAAGGAGTTACAGGATCCAAACATAGGATACACAAAATCTCGATACTCAATGCCTTTTAGCAGAACTTCATACCAGTTAAAAGTAGATTGACAGAACATATAGAAAATGAAAAACAAGAAAATAGAACACTTACCTAAAAGAGAAAAAAAAGGAAGCCCAATTTAAAATTTTATTTGGAAGAGAAAAAGGAATCCCATTCCCAATTAAGATAATAGTCTTTAATATACTTGCATCTCCTAGGTTGGAAGAAGGATGGCCAATGATCGTGATGCTAGCCGGTAAACATTAACCATATGCCATGTAATGCATCTCTCCTTGTTAAGTTCAAATTCCCCCTCCATACACCATTTAAACCTCAGCAGTTGCACCTACAGTCACCCTAACTAAAAGGCTCTGACAGAGTATTGTTCAAACAATGAAAGCAGTAAACTACACATTAAAGAGAAAAAATAGAGGATATCCTCAAGAAGAACATAGGCTGAACACTGAACGTTCTACATAATATGCATCATACTGAACAAGATTCTTACAAGTCTTGCCTACAAAAATTCCTATGCGGCAATAATGCAGCTAGATTAAGACAACGCATCACGACGATATTAAACTATGGCTTGCAATAACACGGCAATCCTTCAATCTAAACCTAACTCTTAATTAAGCACAAGCATTGCCACATAAAAACTAGCCTGAACAAAAAGTAAATCACTTCAGGTGTCTAAGCAAAGTACCTGCTATTAATAACATCAATCTCATGAAGAGTAACACAATGCACGACCTCCTTGCGCTTCTGCAACTCCCCATCAGGACACTGCACGAACTTCACCTGAAAACAAACAGAGAAAACAAAAAACACTCATTCCATCACTAATCACCTAAGAAACCAACTTCCATAACAACAAATAACCAAGTACACACAACTAATAATGCTCTCTACTGCATACTACAAAAAACGCAACAAACTGAAAAACTAACTCTATATTAGTTACAGGCAGTTTATCTGTTACGAGTTAGTTACCTGAGGCCCCATGGCGTCGAAATCCCTAGACCTCGAAAACGACCTCCCAAGCTTCGTGATCTTTCCAGAAGCCTTGTCAATGGCAATGACGTCACCGCTGGTCACCTTCTCCTTCCCAAGGGCCTCTATCATCTTCGCTCCCAAGTCGTAAACGGTCTCCATCTCCGTCGTCTTGAGAGTGAGTTTGCCGGACTTAGAGGCGGCGCCGGCGACGGCAGGACGGTCAATCTGGACCTCAACGACCTCACCTTCGATGACCTCAGTCTCCTCCTTAATGCGAACACCAATGGCCTTACGGAACGCCTGTGTCAGCGCCTCGGTCTTCGACATCTCGAGGGAGAAGAGCTCGCTGCCGGCAATCATGGCGAACGGTGTCTCGAGGCCGAGGGACTTGGCCATCCCCATGGCTATGGCGGTCTTCCCGGTTCCAGGTTGGCCTGCGAGAAGGACAGCGCGGCCGGCGATCTTGCCGTCGCGGATCATCTGGAGGATGACGCCGGCGGCCTTGCGGGCCGAGGTCTGGCCGACCATGCCCTCGGAGACGGCGCGAGGCTCGAGAGAAGAGTCGAGACCAAGGCCTCGAATGTGAGAGTGAGCGCCTATGCGCTCTATGCGGGTCAAGTCCCGAGACTCCGACAACTTCAGCTCCGCCATGGACGCAGGGTGGTGGTGGCGTTAGGGTTTTAGGAATTTGAAATGTGGGTTTAGGGTTTCTAGGAAGTGCTGAGCTGAGCTTAGCTGAGCTTAGTGGATAATTCGAAGTTCACACTACAAGGTACAAGCTCCACGCTTCAGGTTCGGCGCGTCTTTGTCTTTGCGTTGCGCCATTTTTAATGTTATGGGCTTTTTGTTTAAGTGGGCTGGGCTGGGCTGGGCTTGTCAAAAGTTTGAATCTTGTGTGTATGTTGAGTAACTAAAAGCATACTCTTAAATAAAGTTCTAATTCATGACGGATTAATCTTTGATTTGTTGAGTTGGAAGAAATAAAAAAAAAAAAGATTAACATATATTGCAAAAGAGAATTCTTGGACAAATGAATAAAATTAAGTGAATAATAATATTTTTTATAAAATTTAAAATGGATATGTATATTGTATATGATAATTTTTTATTAGTGAATTATTTTATTTAAAAAAATCTACTCTTCACTTTAGTTATTATCCATTACAAATTTTCATACTAAAATAAATTAATTTAATTTGACTAAATAATCAACTCATTCATTCGTTTAAATAAGTGTAAATAATTTAAATCGCATTTTATATATACAATAATCTATTAACTAATAATAATAACAGATTCTTAAATAAAATTCTATTGTTAATTCTTAACCTAATGAATTAAAAAATATCGTGATAAAAAAATGAATAAGATGTTTTGTCCAACAAAATATAACATAATTACTCTACACATAATTACCACATCTCAGGTTGATGTCAATGGTGATCTTACCCACGACAGCACGATGCGATTGATAAATTGAATTTGGGCTACAATATACACAAATACATTCATAAGTTAGTATACATTGCAATAATTGACAAGTTAAATTAAAGGGCTTGCTCTGAAAGATTAATTATGAGTGTAAGAGCATACTATACACTTGTCTAAGATGAGTTTTTCCAACTCACCAATTATGATGACTTTCTCTTGTCACATTTGTTGTTTTACTTTCAGCTTTCATCTTCCTATAAGTTGCCACGGTTCTGTGTGTTTCTAGCTTCTAATTATAACGTCTTTCTCTAACTGCAACGTTTTGTATTTGAAAAATATTTATCTAAAACTACTAAGATGTTTTCATTTTTGTACATGTAATCGTGACTTTGAAGTTGACGTATTATGATTTATGACATATTAAACTTGCTTTTGAGGGTTCCACCTTATTATCATACGAGACTATGAAAGTGGAAATATATTTCTTAGCTTCAAACAAAAGCCGGTATCAGAATTATATATGAATGAGGAAACCCGAAACCATATAGGGGATTAATGTAGGATAAGAGGGAATGGGCCCACAAGAGCTTCGATGATATTTCGTGTTGACTTTATGTTTGGATCTTGATGGGACCTACACGTGTCGTTTCTTTCGCTAACTTGGCGTTGCCGCCATAAGGTTAAGTACTTGTTAAAGCACCGGATGTGTGAATTGCGATGTGTGAACTGTGAAGTGTGATCACCATTAGATTAAGTAAATGTCCTAAAACTCCCTGTCTTTAGTGAAGTGGTGAACACATGGATAGATTTGTTTGACACTAGATCCGATTAATAATCGGTAATCAATAATTTGTCATGAAATTATCCCTACCTCGTATTAAAAGTTTAAGTTGATAAAAATAGAGATAAGTATTGTTTTGATCATAATATTGAGAGTTAGAATTGAAATTATTTTTGATATTATTTTTCTTTAGAATCGTTTTAAACATTTTATTTCGTATTAAAATGATCATTTTTAATAAAATTTTTAATTTTATTACTAAATTTTCTCAACTTTAAATAAAAAAATTATAAATTTAAAAAAATAAAAAAGAAATAATGCATTGGTGGGGAGAAAAAGGAAAAAGGGTACGCAAAGTGAAAGGGAGAGGGGAAAGGGGAGGGGAGATAGAAGCGGCGGCAACACGGTGACCACTCACTACTACTATCGCGTCTTTTTTATCTTCGAGGGCTCTCTCTGTCTCTCTCTTTCTTCGACGGCGACGCGACGATCTCCACCTCGCAGCAGGACGAGGTTGAGCGGCAGCTGGGCGCGATGCATTCCTCACCTCGATGGCAACGTGTGTAACGGCGTCAACTCCTCACTGGCTCGCGTCCTTTCTTTCTATCTCTTTTCTGAGTGCGACACGACGGCGACGGCGACGCGTGTGACGGCGGCGACTCCTCTCCCCTTGGTCATTGGCTTGCCGTCACCCTTTCTTCCCCTTTCTTTTTTCTGTTTGAACTTCTGCTTCTGTTTCTTTGGCTTTGCTTCTATCTTCTGCTTCTTCGGCTTCTGCTTCTGTCTTCTTATGCTTCTTCTGCTTCTAATTCTAATTCTAACTTTGATTTGTTATTTTTTAATTTCATTGTTTTGATTTTGTATGTTGATTTTGTTATTGAAATTGATGTTGTTTAATCTGATTTGGTGTCCTTGAATCTGATTTGGTGTATTTGGTGGTGGTAAAGATGTTGATGGTGGTGATAAAAGTGCTGGTGGTGGTGGAGGGATCTTTTTTCCATAAAAAAATTAAAAGGACGATTTTAATATGAAATAAAACGTTCAAGACAATTCTAAATAAAAAATGACATTAAGGACGGTTTCAATTCTAACTCTCAACGTTAGGGACAAAAAATACTTATCCCTAAAAAATATAATATGAATGATTATATTTTTAATATTATTTTTTTAAAATATAAATTTTTTTAGGTTTGTGTTATTTTTGTAAAAACGATTATCAAAGATCAAACTTTAAATTTTTCAAATATAAAATTCTGATATCATATTATAAAATTACTCATTCAAAAAATTCAAAATAATAAATATAACATAAATAATTATATCTCTAATATTAAAAAAAAAATTTAAGATCATTAGTTTGTTTCATTTTTCAGTTGTTACTATTACACATGCACTACTAACTTCAAATGTTCCATGATGGTTTGTATTTGAAATATCTCCATTCAGATATTTTTGAATTATCAAAAGAAAAATATTTTCATTCTAATGTTCATTTATTAACTCAAGGTTGTATTAGACTAGGTTTTTAAAGACCTTATTGTGAATTCCTTTTACAAGTTTATATGTAGCTATAACAAAATAATTGCATTCCAAGTTTCCAACACATTGTTACCAATTTACCTTTTGCATAGGAATAATTTTGTTAATTTGCGTAGTTTTGTAGCTTTGATAGCAAATATTTTAAAAAGAAGGACTTATATTTTTTATATGAATTTTTTCTTATTTTTCTTAATTCTTATTTATGGTAAGCTCCTGATCCATTTAGATAAACAGTAGTTAACTAGTTAAGTATCTTGCAGAAGAAAATAGAAACTTGGTAAGTGGATGCAGATTAGAGTATAGTCAAGAAAAGAATTGATAACTGATCATAGTTCCCATTAAGGCACTAAGGCACTAATTCTTGCTGCACCTACCTTCAAGCAATATTAAATGCTGGTGCACGCTGCACTAATGGATTATTATCCTGTGTCACAAACACTATATATTTGTTTATTTATTGATTGAACATATTCAAGACTTATGAAGTATAATATGACTGGAGTTTTGGATTTTACTCCTATATCATAGCCTATCCCAAAATTGACGAATTTGAGGTCGATTTTGTGCTCCTCTGTTTGAATGCTAAACAATTGGTTAATAGTCAAAATAATATTGAAAGATTAGCATAAGTCATTTGACCTGTTATATATTTAACAATAATCAAGTTAGTAGATATGAAAAATCAAACATTGCATGAGTGTTAGGGACAGCAATTTTTGTGATTTGTAACCATCAAGTAGCCATTAATAATGTTTTTAATAATATAGGATTACTTATTTTTGTTTTACTGGTTATATGTTGACCAAAATTTAATAAAATTGCCGCTCCTAGACTTTTTCTATAGGAATATATATTTGATATTTTAATAAAAAAAATTATTATATCATTATAAACAAGTATGATTATTTGTTTATTGTAGATTATGTAATTATTCTAATGGCTTGATGATAATTAATTTTAATGTATATTAAATATTTTTATTTAATAATTCCATTTTTTTTAATCTATATGAATTAAGGTAGTAATGTTATAAAGTTTTTATAATTGTTGACATGCAAAATATACTAAAGTTTATTATATGTCATCCTAGGTATCAAAATGTAATCAGATATAGAATTAGAATTATTAATTATTGACCATTGGCTCATTGAAACATAAAAAATATAATAATTTTTAAAAATATATAAAATAAAATATTATAATTATTGATAAATTTTAATATAAATAATAATTAAATATTAATTTATATACAATTGATTACATAATAATTTAAAAAAATAGTTAAAAAGAAAAACATATAAAAATCAGCATCAGAATATGTCACATCAGTATAATTAGCGCTAAAATATAATTTGTTGGAGAATAATATAATGATATAGTGATTAATTTATGAGTAATTATTTTTTACCAATTTAAACATCCACTAGTAAAACAATTAAACAAGCATAACTTGTGCAAAACTTATGAAACTATATTCTTATTTATTGAGGAACAAAGCATTAAGTTTATTTTTTAATTGGGTAATAGATAAATTATATTTTTCAATGAATGAATGAATTAATTAGGTTGATCCAATGCAGTGAGAAACAAATTCGGAAGCTTCAAATAGCACGGTATGGAACCAACAACTTCACACTTGTTCTCTTTCCTCTCTGCTTTCGTTGCTTCCATAGCAGTCCACTCTTCCAACATTCATTGAAGAGTGGCTGTTACATAACCATAATAATTAAAAATAACTCTCTCTCTCTCTCTCTCTCTCTCTCTCTCTCTCTCATTCTTCACTACTTCCTCCCTTTAATAATCTCCTGGATCATTTTCTTATTTCCAACTTAGCTTAGATTACTTCGTCATGTTCATGTTCGTGTAAAGCTCGCAACTTTGCATCTGGGTGGTGAGGAACTCAACTCTCCTTTTATTGCTTCATAATTATATCTAGTATATTTGAATTATTATTATTTTTGCAATCAAATATATTGTGAATATTTGGAATTGATAGTTATTTGTTAGACATGCATTAGGAACTAGGAAGTTCTGAAAATTTCAATTTTAGGTTCAATTTTTTGTTGTTTGGTTTTGAATTTTAAGTTTCAATAACTGAAAGCTTTGTGGTTGTGATTTGTGAAGGGAAATGAGAACAACTGACTAAGCTTGAAAATAGGAAAAAGAATTGGTCTTTTGATTGATTTCAACTTGGGTTGTGAAATGGAGTTCCCTTCCCTCTCTATGAGGGCATGTAAAAGTAAAACCATGGGAGGTTGGACCCTTTTGTTGCCGCTAGTACTGCTGCTATGGAGTTCTGTTGTGCATTCGAATTCAGATTACTTGATTGGTCTTGGAAGCTATGACATCACTGGTCCTGCAGCTGATGTCAATATGATGGGGTATGCCAACGCAGAACAAATTGCATCTGGTGTTCACTTCAGGCTCAGGGCTCGTGCTTTCATTGTCGCCGAGCCAAATGGTAACCGGGTGGTGTTTGTGAACCTTGATGCTTGCATGGCTTCACAGCTTGTGACTATCAAAGTTCTTGAGAGGCTGAAAGCAAGGTAAAACAATGATTTGGTATTATGATTACTTTGCAGAAACTATGATAGATTTCTTAGATTTCGCTGTGTATTTATGCATTTTTTCCATTTCTTAATTATTTACCATCCTTAATTGCATGCCTGAGGTTGTATTTCGCTTGGTTTGGCAGATATGGTGATCTTTACACTGAAAAGAATGTAGGTATTAGTGGAATTCACACTCATGCTGGTCCTGGTGGTTATCTCCAGTATGTTGTGTATATTGTAACATCCCTTGGATTCGTTCGCCAGTCATTTGATGTCATTGTTGATGGAATTGAGAAAAGCATTGTTCAGGCCCATGAAAATCTCCACCCAGGATCAATATTTGTCAACAAGGGTAAGGAAAAGAAGTTGTATTGTTTTTCTCTTTCCCAGTAAGGCACTTGTCCACTCACATGCATAACCATGGCTTCCATATTATTTAAAATTTATAGTGGTTTTAAGTATTTTTCTGTTTAATCGTACTGGGTTAAGATGAAAAACTATAGGAAGCAAATTGGTCAGTTTGTGTTTCATTTTGTTTTGACTTTTCGGTTTTGTGTTATGTCTATAGCAATCTAGAAATGAAAGAATCAGGAAATTACACATGTGCTAGATGAGACACAAATTTTTCTATTTTT
Organism: Arachis hypogaea; assembly: GCF_003086295.3. Classification (NCBI taxonomy): domain Eukaryota; kingdom Viridiplantae; phylum Streptophyta; class Magnoliopsida; order Fabales; family Fabaceae; genus Arachis; species Arachis hypogaea. The sequence goes on along the minus strand of NC_092042.1, from coordinate 1,089,501 downwards.
TCTCTCAAAGAATAGTATCCAAGTATGTTGACTATTATGTCAACTTTCTTCCTCTATATGGTGATATCATAAGGTTATAACACAGTTATCTTCAACTTACAGGAGAGCTCTTAGATGCCGGTGTAAATCGCAGTCCTAGTGGTTATCTCAATAATCCTGCTGAAGAGAGAAGCAAATATAAGTATAATGTGGATAAAGAAATGACTCTCTTAAAGTTTGTTGATGCTGAATGGGGTCCTGTTGGAAGCTTCAATTGGTTTGCTACTCACGGAACCTCAATGAGTCGTACAAACGCATTAATTAGTGGGGATAATAAAGGCGCTGCTGCACGTTTTATGGAAGACTGGTTTGAGCGAAAAAATGCTGTAAAAATGGATAATGTTGGATTTGAAGATGGTGGCATCCCCCGAAGAATCTCAAACATAATTCCCAGCCTTAACGATAATCGTGAGTTAGTTATTGTTGTTTATATTTTGACTTAATATGTGCAATGATGATATAATTGATTGCATTATCTTAGTCCATAATTTCTAAGTTCTGATAAAGTGCCTCTAATTCGATTCAAAATTTGTGAGTACAGACCATGAACTACTGGAAATCGCAGCCTCCTTCCAATCTCCTCCTGGAAGACCAGTAACAAAATCTTCGAGTATTGCAAGACGCGTAAGAGGTGCCCTTAGGCAGGTTGACAAGCCTAAATTTGTATCTGCATTTTGTCAATCGAATTGTGGTGACGTTAGTCCAAATGTCCTTGGAGCTTTTTGTATAGATACTGGACGACCTTGTGACTTCAATCATAGTACTTGTGGAGGGAAGAATGAATTATGCTATGGCCGAGGACCAGGGTAATTATTTATTGCATTTAAACTTTTCTATCAAGTGCATTAAAAATTTACCTAACCTTTTTTATTACTATATCACATCCTATCACCAATGTGCAGCTATCCAGATGAATTCGAAAGTACACGTATTATAGGAGAGAGACAATTTAAAAAAGCAGTGGAACTATTCAGTGGAGCATCTGAACAGATTAAAGGGAAGGTTGATTCTCGACATGCCTACATAGACTTCTCCCAGCTTCAGGTAAATCTTCCGAATTCCAAGGTAGTAAAGACATGCCCCGCTGCAATGGGATTCGCATTTGCTGCTGGAACAACAGATGGACCTGGAGCTTTTGATTTCACGCAAGGTGATGATCAGGTAACCACTGATTTCATACTTTATGTTGACAAGTTCCATTATCTTCAATTCATGTTCTTAAATTGCTTTCATTGTCTCTGCTTATTCTTTGTTCTAATTGTATGCCAGGGAAATCCTTTTTGGAAGCTGGTCCGCAACTTGATTAGAACACCAGGCCAGGAACAAATTGATTGCCAGAAGCCAAAGCCCATTTTGCTTGATACTGGTGAAATGAAAGTACCATATGATTGGGCAGTAGGTTACTTATTCATCCTGAACTTTAATGAATTCAAACACTCTCACAGATAATTTTATGTCACTATTATGACTACTTGTGGTTTTCCCAAGACACTTATTTTGCTTGGCTGAAAGATGTTCCTTATAGAAAACTATGCACTTGTTTCAACCATTCAGATATCGCTCGTACTAATTAAAAGTATCTTTTTTACTTGCATTAACCTTTCTTCTCTAATGTTCATCGCAGCCTTCAATACTTCCCATCCAGATCCTCCGAGTTGGACAGTTTGTTATTCTTAGTGTACCAGGAGGTATGGACTCTTATTCTTAATTCCTACGATGGTTAGCATTTCGATCCTTCACATTTTGAGACAACTAGTTTCAACTATCAATGACCTCATTTCAATTAGAAGCACTGTATATAAATCAATATTAATCAGAAATACACTCCTTGGATCAAATTTTTGAACATTTTTGAGCTTATAAGTTGTAAGAATATGCTGAAATGTTACTGATACCATGATATCTTGATGATTTGGGATGTAACTGTTTCAATTCTGACAGAATTTACAACAATGGCTGGAAGGCGTCTTCGTGATGCAGTGAAGACAGTGCTAAGTGGTCACAAAGATTTCGGTAACAACATTCATGTTGTTATAGCTGGGTTGACTAATACTTACTCACAGTATGTGACAACATTTGAAGAGTACGAAGTGCAAAGATACGAGGTCAGGCAAAATTCTTTTGCAGAGAGACACGAATCACGTCATCAAATTGTTTTTAGATTATAGCAGTAATGTATCTGCTTTCTATTTTTCTGTATTGTCAGGGTGCTTCCACGCTTTTCGGTCCACACACACTCAGTGCATACATTCAAGAGTTCACGAAGCTTGCAAACGCTCTCATCAGTGGCCAGCCTGTAGAACCAGGGCCACAACCCCCGGATCTCCTCGACAAGCAAATAAGTTTGCTGACGCCGGTAGTGGTGGACACAACACCTCTGGGCTCAAACTTCGGGGATGTCATCTCTGATGTGCCCAAGAACGCTACCTTTAAGAGAGGCGACATGGTGTCGGTTATTTTCTGGTCTGCATGCCCCAGAAATGACCTAATGACAGAAGGTACATTCTCACTTGTGGAATTCCTCCAAGGAAAGGAAACCTGGGTTCCTACCTATGATGATGATGACTTCTGCTTGAGGTTCAAGTGGTCGCGGCCTTCTAAACTCAGCTCGCGAAGCAAAGCAACCATAGAATGGAGAATTCCACAGGATGTAGCTCCTGGTGTATACAGAATAAAACATTTTGGTGCTGCAAAGAGTTTGTTAGGATCCATTCGCCATTTTACAGGTTCATCAAGTGCATTTGTAGTAGCATAAATAAAGGGGAGGATGGTGAATACTCATTATACATGCCTAAAGCTATTCATTACTACATTGTTGTTGATTTCTTCTGATACTGAGTTCTCTAGCAGAACACCATGAATCAAAGGTTGAAATAGTTGATTAAGTTGTTGTATTTATTAACAATTGCTCTTCAGTCTTCAGACATGGTTAATTATTTATACAAGAAGAATACATGCAAAGAAATGTTGAGTTGTTATTTGTGTCTTGATTTTCAAATGGTTAAAATTCTGACTCTGAACATTTCTAAATATTCTTAGTACAAGTCTAACACTGCTGAGGATCATGACTATGTTCATTTTGTTAATATTGAAATTTGAATTGCTAAAATGAATAAATAAGATTCTCAATTGTATTTTTAGTTCAATTAAGGAACATAAAATTTTCCCTTTTTCCATTCATGAAACTAGTTTGAGCATAATACTTGGTTCTTTACAATTATTTATGTTCTACAAAAAATTGGGTTCTTAACTTAATTATTAATTATTAATGATGGTCATATATAATAATAAGAAAGGACTAATTGGGATACAAAAGGTATATAAATAATATTTAATAGTATAAAAAAATATTATTCTGTAGATAAATTACAATTGAATCTTACATTTGTTTTTGAGAACAGCACACTAAGAATAAGATATAAATAATAGAAATACAAAATAATTTTTATATTTTATTTGGTGATAAAATAGAACAAATGATAAAAATTTAATTTATTCTCATTTGTTTTATTTAAAAAATTTGAGAAAAAAATATAATAATAAAAAATATAATTATAAAAAATTAACAAAAATAATAAAAAAAATAAAAATAAATTTGTGTATAAACATAAAATACACTAGTTTAGTATTTTGAACACAATATCTCTCTTCATATTTCATCTGTCAAACACGATTTTGTGTCTTAATGTCCTCTCTCAGTGTTTTTTTGGGTAAATTATATTTAAAAAGGGTAAAATTGGAAAGGCAAGTTACGTAAGGAATACGACGTCGTCTCCGAGAATCTCCAGCTAGGTAGCTAGCAGCTTCAGCTGCAGAAGCGTGTTTCCGTCGCAGCGGAAGAACAATTCTCAGTTCTCAATTACGGTTACTGTGTCTGTGTGTTGACGACGAAGCATTTGAATTGAATTGAATTGAATTAGTGGAAAACAAAAATGTCAGTGCAGGAGTACCTGGACAAGCACATGCTCTCTCGAAAACTCGAGGATGCTGTCAATGCCGCTGTTAGGGCTAAAACCCCCGATCCCGTCCTCTTCATCGTAACCTACTCTTCACTCTTCTCTCTTCTCTCGTCATTTCTCCGTTTTCCTCTTCTCTCAATCGATTCCTTTTTTTTTTGTTTATTCAGTCGAATCACATGAAGAAATCAGTGCAATCAGTCATCACAAAAGTGAAGGCACGTCAGATCCTCGATAGCAGGGGAATTCCAACGGTGGAAGTGGACCTTCATACCAACAAAGGTGTTTTCCGCGCCTCCGTCCCCTCCGGCGACTCCTCCGGCATGTACGAGGCCGTCGAGCTTAGGGACGGCGACAAAGGCGTTTACCTTGGAAACGGGGTTGCTAAGGCTGTGAAGAACATCAATGACAAGATTTCTGAAGCGCTTGTTGGTATGGATCCCACTCTTCAGTCACAGATTGATCAGGCCATGATTGACCTCGACAAAACCGAGAAGAAGGTCCCTTAATTTCTCACATTCTTTCCCTTTGAACAACCAATCACTATTTCTCTTTGTTCATTGTTTTTGTTGCTGCTGATTTTTAGTTTTTTTATTATTTTTTTTCAGGGTGAACTTGGAGCTAATGCTATTTTAGCCGTGTCCATTGCTGCTTGTAAAGCTGGAGCTGCTGAAAAAGAGGCATGCTTTTCTCAAGCCTTTTATCTTTTGGGGGGGTTAAATAACAAGAAGTTCATGATCGTTCAGTTTTTAAGGTGGAAAGCCAGTATGATTGTTTCTGTAATTTCAGGTTCCACTTTACAGGCACATTGCTGACCTGTATGGAAAAGTCAGTCCCATGCTTCCTGTTCCGGCCTTTACTGTTATCAGCGGCGGAAAGCATGCGGGCAATAATCTGGCCATTCAGGTATAGCTTCTGTTTCACTTTGCTTCATTTTTTAGCCATGCTTATAAGTGTGTGAGTAATCTTGCCGTAGTTAGGCTTATAAGTGATTAAGTTCTGCGTTCTGTCTGCTGCTTCGGTGTGTAGACGATTCTTTCACACATGTAAAGCTTTCTTATATGGTTTGTGTCGTTAGGAAATAATGATCCTCCCAACCGGAGCAAATAGATTTGTGGAAGCTCTGCAAATGGGCACCGAGACCTATCATCACTTGAAGGTGATTTTACTTATTTATCTATGTTCTGATTTCCCTTTGATCTCCTCAAAGTCCAATTTGTTGTTTCTCAGCCTCATTTTTCATTGGATTAAAGAATCCTAGCAGCCACTAGCAGATAATATGTTTAAGCTGATACATTAATTTTCTGGTTGATGATAAAAGGGCAGGCTGTTATAACAGAAAAATATGGTACACATGACTGTAATGTTGGTGAAAGTGGTGGCTTTGCTCCTAATGTCTCCAGGCAAGCTATTTTATTGTTTGTTATGTAGTCTTTTACTAAAAAGGGTATGAAAGCATAATTAGTTATGTTAAAGATGCAAGTGCTTAATAATAATACATTTGGAAAAGATCCTAACAAGTGAGAATAATATTAATTTTTTTTTCATTTTGCTTAAATCTAAAGTTATTACTTTCAGAGTTCTTTTGATTTATTTCATTTAGCTGACTTAAGTTAGTATCATCAGCTTTAGAGAAGCCCTGGATCTTGTAAAGGAGGCAATTCGCCGAGCTGGTTATACTGACAAAATACAGATAGCACTTGATGTTGCTGCTACTAACTTTTGTATAGGTAATTGGAATTTTCAGTCTCTTTTGTACCTCCAGATGTTCAGAAGATGGAATATGCTGATACGTGCTTTCTATAATATTGCATAATGCTATTAAAATGAATTGCTTTATATCAATTGTCTTTACTATTTCAGTGTCACTTTCAAAAAAAAATAGATGCAGTTTCTGTTACAACAAAGCTACTATCCTTCCTACAGATGTTAAAAATTCTATTACACTTCTGAGACATCTTTTACCTTTGACTACCTTGAAGCAGTATATGTGTTTCCCCTGATATAGGTACAAGATATGATCTGGACTTCAAATCTCCTCAAAAGTCAGGACAGAATTTTTTGTCCGCGGAGGATATGGTGGAGTTGTACAGGGAGTTATGTAATGGTCAGTAATTTTTAAACTATATTTTTTTTCCTAATGATATCATACATCGTATAGGCTATACTTCATGCTTGTTTTGTATCTTTCTTTCTGAATATGCAGATTTCCCAATTGTATCAATAGAAGATCCATTTGACAAGGAAGATTGGGAACATATCAAGCGTTTCTCTAGTACTGGAATTTGTCAGGTGTAATTTCTTATGCAATTGATATTTTGTATGAGTTAATGCACATTCAATCTCTGTCCTAGTTAAGTTGTGCTAGATGTTATGGCGTAAGCCCTATCTTTTGGTTATTACAGAACATTTTAAATGAAAAATAACTTCTTTGTATTAATGCCACATTTTCACAATACAGAAAAAAGTACAATACAGAATGTCTGTTGCCTGATTGTGGTTTTAAGTTTAGAAATATACTGACATGTTACCAATGAGATGTTTGCTTGATCTACTGGATACTTCTTTGAATGGTTTCCCCTCATTCCAATGTTATGCAGGTAGTTGGGGATGATCTTTTGATGTCTAATGCAAAACGCATTGATAGAGCAATACTAGAGTATGCATGTAATGCTCTTCTTCTTAAGGTAACTGATTATAATTTAAATGAACTTTGAAGGGGTTCATTTGTTTAGTTCAAAATTGTTTCCACTTTTTCTTCATAGAATTAATCCTGTTTCATTAATAGGGGTGTTGGATATCCAGAGTTTGCAAAAAGGTTGCTTTTTTGTGCAAATACATTAGAAGATAGAGTTTACAAAGCCACTTTATATAAATATTAGCTTGACTGCACCTTAGTTTTTCCAGTGCATTTTAGCTTTAGTTTTTTGGTCATTTAAGAGGATATATAAATCCTTCTCTTTGTACCCTTCCGTGTGTATCTTTCCTAAGAATGAAACAACAAATGTGATGATATCCCATTGTAATGTAGATCAACCAAGTTGGAACTGTTACAGAGGTCATTGAGGTGGTGAAGCAGGCAAAGGAAGCACATTGGGGAGTGGTAACTTCTCATAGATGTGGAGAAACTATAGACTCTTTCATAGCTGATTTATCTGTTGGCCTTTCCGTTGGTCAGATAAAAGCAGGAGCTCCTTGCAGAGGCGAGCGACTAGAGAAGTACATCCAGGTCTCTTTCTTATTTCTTATGCTGATGGAATTAGTGCACTTTTGTGGCTTACTTCAAATATTGACCTGCTAACCATTATTCTTCATCCGACTATCGTTGCAAAAAGATGGAAATTATTTATTTAGCATGACAAACCAGTTAGACACCCTTCTCTATCCATACTGCTAAACTTCATGCACAAGTCTAAGCAGAGTTGTGTGAACTATCTACTATCTTGATGGATGTAGACTTTTTGGTTTGCTTACTGTCATTTTAGGGTGTTAGTCATTCAATATTTTAGCCTGTAGTACTATGATTTGAATTTTGAATTTCGCTCAAGAGTTATGATTTGAATTTTGATGCAGCTACTGCGAATTGAGGAGGAGCTTGGAGATCAAGCAGTTTATTGTGGTGTAGATTGGAAGCAATGATGATGAACAATTTAATAGGTTTTTTTTTTTTTTCAGATACGCCTTTTTTACTTTGTTGAAGTTTGATACGCGAGGTCGAAGTTCATTCTTGTACCATATTCAACAGCATCAAATGTACTATTGTCTTGATCATTCCCGCTGTCATTTTTTTTTTGCTGTTACTCTTGGGGTTCTTTTGGTCGCTATGCCATCAGTTTAGCTAGTCTTATCAATGAGTATTCAAGAATGTTTATGAGATAGTGTGGCTTGTTTATTTGGCTTGTTTATTTATACATTGATATATTGGAAATATACTAACACTAATACAAACGTTAAATTTTATGGGTTTTCACATCAAAATAAAAATTATTCTCTGATCAAATGACTTCTATTACGGCTATTCTTGGCTCTACGCCTATTGTTGGAGTGTTAGACTCATCAAGTAAACTCTAGCCTTTATGATAGACCCATTTCCAAGCTTAAACCCAGGGCTAACACTAACAGGAAAGCCTACAACATATCCAGGTGGTACTGTCCCACCTGAAAAACTCACCACACTGCATATACTCTTTATGGAACTCAGCTCCAGGACTTGCCTCAAAGTGACTTGGTGCAAGTTTAAGTGAGAATGCAACCAAATGAAGCAACAACACAGCCTTAGCCAGCCTTAAGAATTCACTGTAAAACTTTGTCCTTGGATGGTTTCCTTAACAGACTTGACTCTGCTGCTCCAAATTGCCAAACAAGGACTCCTCCATCTTTGGATGGACAATGCTAAGGTACTTGGTTGAGCAGAACCTGCCAAAATGGCATGTCGGTAAGATTCCAAGGAGCTCAGCAGGATCCATGGACTTCATGTCTCGGTATTGTGTGAAGCAATCGCGGCGAAACTGATCAGGGTTGAGAAGGGTGGAGAGGCTGCCGTCCATGTAGAGCAATTTCAATTCAACTTGCCATACACAATTTAATTAAGGAAAATGGACCCATGGTGATTGCAAGTTCGGAACATAGGATTCTTCTATTGAAAGAGCTTGCATTTTTGTCATGAAAGAGAGGATTCTATGCATTAATGCCATTCATGAACTAGATCAAACCCACCGAAATCTTGAAAGAAAAAAAAGAAGCAATTGTCCAATGAGATTTATTTCATACATAATTTACATTCCATACAGCAATTTAAAAAAGAAATTAAAAGAATATAATGAAGCATAATGCATGCATGTCCCTTTCCCGGTACTCACAAGTCACAATTCATTGCATGGAAATGGACAACATATTACTACAAAGAACAACATTGTCCTTGTGAGTGTCAGAGAGGCCCATTCCTCTTTAAGCCGTGACATGAGTGGCATGCAATGAAAGCATACTCCAATGTAAATGAGAACATATCAGTGTCAGTGCATGGTTTACTCTTACATAAGCAGGAAAAAGAAAAAGTAGAGGACTATAATGCTATCCATGTGATCTATACAACCAATATCCCTGACCAAACTCACCTAACATCAGTTAAGAGGTGCAATGAGCTTTGAGATCAAGTCATTGATCTTTCATATAAAAAGATGACCAAGAGTGAATTGTTACGAAATTAATATTATAAGCCATCAATATATACCCGTATCAGATCAATAAATTATGCATGTACCAACTACAAAACTCTCAAAGTCCCAAGCATGTGCAGTATGGATTAACAATCAATTATTCAACTTTAGGGACACAGTACAATCCTAATAATTATAAGCATATAAATATAAAACATTGCATTAATCCAATTTAAGGCTGTAGTAATATAAGCAGTATTAGTAGGTATTGTTCATGGCTAAAATTAAATATTCATGTGATGATTTCGTGCGAAGATAATAATTGAAAATCATTTTAAAATAAATACATGCGTTTGCCGGGAGTCGAACCCGGGTCTATTGCTTGGAAGGCAATTATCCTAACCGTTGGACTACAAACGCTGTGGATGCCTTAGATTCTAATTTTTTGTTTTATATACTCTAATTTTCAAGTAAGGTCTCTCTTCCTTGTAAGCCTCTCGTACCTCCATCCATAAATATCTTACAATAATTTAATGATGATACTATGCTTGTCGCAATCTGATTACTTTGTTATTGAGAGCTCATTATGACCATATTTATCACATATTCAATGAAAATACGTTCATATAATAAGGCAATAAGCACTGAGCAAACTTGGTAGATTCTTGAGCTGGCAACCCTTTAGAACTTTCCTTTTTTTTTTAAAACCTATATAGGGAATTAAAAAAATATTATTAAAATTTAGAGATCCCAAGTCATACCTAATCTTTTTCAAGTGCAAGCTACGTACCCTATAATTTTAAGAGAATTCACATAGAAAGCTGTAGCTACCCATCCATATATATTTATTTAATCCATTCTATAAGGTTTGGTTAAATCAAAGTTTAGACTTTAGACTCCATCCAAACTCATCAATTAGTTTGGTATATTTTTTCAAAAATGATATACAGACATAAAAATACGCTACCAAATCAGTCAAATAGTTATTATATATTTTCAATTTTTATTTTGTGCTTCAAATGTATTAATATAAGTTGTTAATTTGGTAGTTAATTTATTAAACTATTCTTTTACTTTAGTTTATGATAAATAATAAAAAAATTTTGTGGTCCACAAATTCAGTCCAATAGAAATTCTGTTCTAATTTTAGTCTTTATTATCTTATCTTATTTTTAGTTATCTTCTTTTCTTATTTTATCTTATCTTTATTTTTATCTTTCGTAAGCAATGCACTATATATATTTAGTTTTACCTTCATAATTCAATGTTCAATTCAATTCAATCATTCAACAATCAATAAAAATTCTTTTCTTATCTTTTCCTATTCTTTCACAAATTTAATTTTATCTACTCTAGTAGAATAGAGTTCCATATAGCTTCAATAGAGAGAGAGAAAAAGAGATATGGCATCAGTGTGTGAGGATGAATTACTTCACATATTCTCCTTTCTTCCAACAAAATCAATATGTAGGTTTCAATTTCTTTGCAAATCTCTTTACGGTGAACTTCATGGAGCCAAATTTAGGATGAACCATGCACAAAATATATCTCTAAAAGATGATACTTACATATTCATTCAACCAAAAATATTTTTCAATAACTTCAACAAGGATGAATTATTCCATCTGTTACCGCCCTTGCCGTTGTCGTCACCGGCCGAAAAAGAATCGAATTTCTATGAGCAGCTGCCTAGAAATTCGTTGCAATTCTTGAAGAATGTAAGAATTCTTGCTTCAAGCAATGGTTTAATTTTGTGTCAAAGTAATAGTAATAAGGAGCTATGTTTATGTAACCCTATAACACAAACATGGCTCCCAATTACTACTCCATCCACTCTATCTGAAAGTCCTTTTCATGAAGCCAATGTTTTCTTCAAGTGCATGAATAATAAGGGTTTGGATTATTTAGATGATTACTTGATAATTTTGATTGAGGGGACACCGGAATGGGGGCAACATGTTATTATTAAATTATATTCGTCAAAAGAAGGTGTATGGAGAAGAATGGAGAATGATTTTTTTGTTGGTCCAATGAACATGAGACTCAATAATTCCGTTTATCTTCAAGAAAAACTGTTTCTGATTTCAAATAGTCCTTCTGTTTTTAAGAAGGGTTCTCATTATCTTCCACTATATATAATGGCCTATGATTTTGCAGCTGGCGGCGAATCAACTACGATCAACCTACCAGAAGATACTTTAGAGGCTTCTCTTGATTGGAATTGTGATCTAAGAATTTTTGAATGGGGAAAGGAGAAGAGTTTGGATCATTCTCTTTGCTTAGTTAGGTACATAAAAGGTTGTTTTACTATATGGATTTTGATAGATTCAAAGTCAAGTAAATGGAAAAAGATTTTAGAAGTTAAGGTTGAAGAGATAGGGTTGAAGGAGGAAAACCCTAATGTTCAAGGGTTTAGAATTATTAATGGAAATTGTTTGGTTTTTGTAACCGGGAGAAAAGTGTATGGATATTATTGTTTCAATGATCAAAGTTGTTGGGGATTGAAAGAAATATGTGAACATAAATGGGATAATATTAGAATTAATTTGATCCCTTATTCTCCAACTCTTCGACCTTGTGGAATCAATATGGCTTGAAATTAATTCAAGCTCTAATTTTAGTATTGAGTTTGTTTGTGTACAAGTAGCAGAGTCTGTTTTTTAAGATTGATGTAATCCAAACGATGAATTTAATTGATATTATTTATATTTAAGTTTAAATTAAATATGATATATATAATTTTAAAATTAGAACTGAATTTATGTATTTTGTTGGGTTGAATTTGTAGACCACGAGACTTTTTTATTATTGTCATGTGCTAAGGTAAAAAAGTAGTTTAATATAATTTTTTTATACATATTTAATATAATTGATTATTTTTCAATTAAATTTAATTACGAGACTTTTTTATTGTTATCATGGGCTAAAGTAAAAAAGTAGTTTAATATAATTTTTTTATATATATTTAATATAATTGATTATTTTTCAATTAAAATACATTGGTTTCTGACTAATGTGTGGCAAGTAACACTCTCAACGGTAGTCATTGCATGCCTGTCCCTCTCTTGTTGGGCTTTTTAATTTCAATATGGTACCGGAACTTCTAACAGACGCCGTTATGGGGGAGGGAGGGGAATGACGAGAGTGTGGTGTCAGTGACCACCCAACTCGCACCGTGCGAGTTCCACTAAGCAAATCTCACCGTGCGAGTTCCGTCCAGCAAATCTGACCGTGCGATTGCCACCACCGAAGACACGTGTCGCGTAGCAGGAGCCACCCCAATTCGGTGCCCTTATAACAGCTCCCTCACTCATGCATTAACTTCTCTCACCCTCCGAGACATCACTCTCCCAGCTTTCGTTTTCAAACCTGAAGCCCCCATTGTTATTCATCTTCCTCCTCTCATTTCTGCATGTTTCAATACATGAAAGAATGCCCAAAAAAAATAAAACTAGAGATGTTGATCGACCTGAGCTTCATATCATGCATTATCTCAGTCACTCTGATTATGTAAGTTTTTTTTTAAGGTTTTTAAATTTTTTTATTTAAAAGTATTAATGTAAAATATTTATTTGTTATGATTGTTGTTATTAGAAGTGCAAATTAGAAATATCCATAGGATAGAATGATTATTACTATTTTTTAGGATTTATATGTATTTTTTAAGATTTATAGAATTTTTGGAATTAATTTTTAGAATATAAGTATTATTGTTAGTGAAATTATTGTTATTATTTAGTAAGTTTGGGACGTTTTTTATAGAGAGCACGGAAATTTTAGAATGTGAATTTTGAATGTTTTGTATTATTATTATAGTTATGTTTATGTTTAAATATAAATATAAGGAAATTAAAAAAATTGGACCCCCAACGGTTATAATTGTAACTAATATTGAGAATAGGTTTAATTTAATTTTTATAGTTATGTTTATGTTTAAATATAAATATAAGGAAATTAAAAAAAAAATTGGAGCCCCAACGGTTTAATTTAATTTTGAAAATAGGTTTAATTTAATTTTTATAATTCTATTTAAATTATTAAGTAGGTATATTGTAATGAATGAAGGTAAATGTTCTTGTTGTTGTGAGTTAGTCTTAGTTTGGGAAACTATTAATTAATTAGTATGAATGATGTTCCAAAAAGAATTTAGGCATAAAGTAATTGTTATAAATGTTTTTTATAATTCAGTGAAATATCTTTAGTTAACTAATGGTATATGCAGTAGTAGGTGGTTAGTGGGTATTATTACATATTATTCAAGATAAATGTGTTACTGTGGAGAGATTTGATTAGGTATTTATGTATTAGTTATCATTATTATCAATAGTTGTTGTGGTATAAAATATTTTTATTTTAGTAGTAACCTAGTAAGTGTTAAGAAGTTGAGTAATACTTTGTTATGAACTTTGCAGAAGTTAAGAATGTTGACATGTGAGCATCCTGTTCCTCCGGATCGGTACAATGATAGGGTAGAGGAGCAGCTACGACTTACTGGCTTTTACCATGCATCACAGATTGGGGTAGTCCAATGTCAAAAGGCATTGGTGAATGCTTTAATCGAGAGGTGGCACCCCGACACACATACGTTTCACCTTCCCATTGGTGAATGTGCCGTCACTCTTGAAGACGTTGCTCTAATACTTGGTCTTCCAACGGACGGACTTCCAGTTACAGGGATGACATTGAGTAGTTTCGAAGCGTTGGAGGCTGAGTGTTTGCATCAATTCGGAGTTGCACCGCGTAAGTCGGAGTGTAGAGGCAGTTGCATTAAATTGAGTTGGCTTCGGGACCTTAAAGAAAATTTACCCTTGACTGATGAAGTTGGTATACAGAGGTATGTCAAATGCCACATTATGTTGCTTATCGGGACGATCTTGTTTGGGGATAAATCAGGTGCAGCAGGTGTGCACTGGAAGTTTCTTCCATTGCTACGTGAATTTGGTAGTATTATACAATACAGTTGGGGATCTGCATGCCTAGCACACCTCTATAGGGCATTATGCCGGGCATCTCGAGTTGACTGTAAAGGCATAGATGGCCCACTAACACTTCTTCTCGGTTGGGCTTGGATGCGGCTCCCATATCTATCGCCGGTTCCTAGGGAGCCCCGCAGTTTCCCGCTAGCAAACAGGTAATATAATTTTTAAATGTACCACTTTATTTATATTTATAACTCAATTATCAACATTAAATGTATCGTATAAGGTGGCGGAACTGGGAGCGGGGTGACCGACGATATAGATATATGAAGCTAGCTGACTTTAGGAAGGCCTTTGATGAACTTCAGGAAGGCGAGGTGAGTATTTATTAAAGTAGTATTACTTTCCTATTTAGGGCCTGTGTAAATCTTATGAACCAAAGATGATGATGACTGTTATGTCGGGCGTAGTCATGAATTTCCTTTATTTTTTTTTCAGTTTGTCTGGGTTGCGTATGCTGTGGATCGCGTGGATCCTAACATAATTCCTGCTGAAATCTATATGCACTCGGTTGTGTGGAGCGCTACAGTGCCTTTGGTATCATTTGAATGTATTGAGTGGCATGCTACCGATAGGTATAGGCGACAATTCAGACTCGTTCAGGGAGTGCCTGAGGAGGTGCGGAATCTAGATAAGGCGCATGGAGAAGTCCTCACTGGTCCTAAGAATTTTAACTGGGCCACGGCACCTACTCATTACATGTGGGTGATGCATTGGACCAACAGGTATCATCACGTTCTTTCCGAGCTTCCCATTCCTTCACAGCCTCAGTTGGAAACTTATATGCATTGGTACCGAGGAGAATATGGGAACCGCTTGTGTTTGTCAAATCTTGTGGGTGAAGAGGATGATGAAGGTAATCAGGATTTGGATGGTGGTAATCATGATATGGATGAGGGTAGTCAGGATATGGATGATGACAATGATGAACAGGAGCCACATTCGCCTGAGGTACCACCTACGAATCCGCTTCCACAAGAACAACCTCAGTTCTCAGGCCAGTATGTACCGCAGTCACACTTCAACCCATCATTTACGCATCATCAACAACATTGGGGTATGTCACAGTTTAATATAATACATATTAATTACTTACCAAATTATTATAAGTTAAAAATAGTTACTAATTTAACATAAAAGCAAAATAAAAACGTCATGCAAAAAAAAAATTAGCTGTCGAAAGAAATCGCGTGATGGTGGAATCTATTAATAACATAACTAAATTTAGTAAATGGTTACCAATGTTGACGACCAATTTTTGGAGGTACGGTGCCTTGAATTTCCGCAGAAAGTTTGACTCAATATGCCTGATGCAAAACATATGAAAAGCTCTAGGAGGTGACCAAGCTCCATTACTGCGCTCCACAGCTGCATTGATGGATTCGTGTCGGTCGGATATTAGACCAATACCATCCCGAGTGACAACATGTTGACGAAGGTTACTTAGGAAAAAGTGCCATGCATCAGAAGTCTCTCCCTCCACAACAGCAAACGCAATTGGGACAATATTGTTGTTCCCATCTTGTGAAACTACCACTAGCAGACAACCCTTATACTTTCCATACAAGTGAGTCCCATCCACCTGGACAACTGGTTTACAGTGTCTGAATGCCCTAATACAGGGGTAATAACTCCAGAATACTCGGTGCAGTACTCGAATATCACCCACCAATTCATCCCCTTGATAAGCAGGCATAGTCTCAAAATGGACAACAGCTGACGGCTCCCTATGACACATGGCCTCAAACCATATAGGCAACGCTTCATACGATGCTTCCCAACCTCCAAATATTTTTTCTACTGCCCTTTGCTTAGCCAGCCATGCTTTCCGATAACTAATGGTGTACTTAAACTTCGATTGCACTTCTGCTATAACCGACTTTACCTTTAAGGACGGGTCCGCCTCAACCAATGGCTTTATCGCTTCTGCAATTGTGAGAGAATCCAGCTTCGAATGGTCCTGTGAAATCATGGCTCGGGTACATGTGTGACTACCATTATACCTCCTTATAACCCAACAGTACTTCCTGCTGATCATGCTAACCCTGATAAGCCAATCACACCCTGATCCGTACTGCGTACACTTGGCATAAAATGTCAACGGCTCAGACTCATACACCCGGTAGTCTACACTTCGTCGTATGGTATACTCTTTTATCGCCTTAATAACAGCTTCCCTCGAACCGAACTCCATACCAACGGCAAACTCACCATCTGCGACAATAGGAATCTCTGCATTTGACAACCAGCATAGGAAAAATCAAATAAAGAGACATATATTACAAATCTGACAACACCTTATTATGTCACTCTAATTAAAACAAAAACACCAGCAAGTCATGTAAAAATTAGACCATAAAGGCCGGTTCGACCGTCGCACGACATGAACCGGAACCTAACCGGTCCGGTTCACTGGATTTTAACCGTTAACTGCGAATGATATTTACAAACTCATGTAAATTTTACCTACCTGCAGTCATATATCCCGGAAACTCCGGAACATGCATGGCTTCCAAATCCAAAACTCGCATGAATGATGGCTCCTCAAACGGCTCATCGTTTGCGAGTGCATTTGCCACCTCTGTTACATCTGGCGCCGTAGCTCCTTCACCTTGATCTTCACCTCCATCTCCATCTGGACCAACAAACTGGTAGTTACTTTCGAACTCTTCTTCGCTGTCAGTATTATAATCTTCTCGTAGAATATTTCGGTCGGCCTCAGATTGTTCAAACTCAATATACAACTCGATGAAGGAGATCTGAGCCCGGTTTTCAATATACATTGAAAACATCTCTTGCATGCTCGCTTCGTCCGTCACATATCTGCTTTGAAACTGGACGAATCCACCAAATACCTGTATGGGATATCTGTATAGAATACATGATATCTTTCTTGCTCTCTCAGAATCAATGGCTTCAGAAATCACCCCTTTCAGCTCTTCAAATGAGATGATAAAGGGAATAACAACATCTAAGGGTTTTTCACATATAAATTTTACTCCTTCCGAAGTTTGTAGTAAAATCTGACCAAAATAATACACCTTTAATAATACTCGGTCACTCATCTCTCTCAAACATATAAAAAGAAAAGAACATAGATTTGGCAAGTAGAGTTCAATTTTGAATCACCAGATAATAATAAGGAAATAAGAAAGAAGAAACAGAAGAGTATGCGGCCGTTCAAGTTGGGGAAGAAGAAGACGCGAGTGACCTACTTCCTTACTGCGTGCTTTTATATGGACCATTTTAAGGAACTCGCACCCATCGACTAGGTTAACATGACACAGCTAAATATTTACAACTCAAATCGCACCATGCGATTTCCTATTCAATTTCCTGGAATAAACTTCATCCCCACTCAAAACGGAGGGTGCGAGTTCCTACCAACATCCACCCCCTACAACTCGCACCATGCGATTTGTTGCACCGTTGTAGCACACCCAACTTTAAACGGAGGGTGCGATTTCAGTTGCAGAAAATCTCATTTCTCCTTATCATACAAATCGCAATGTGCGATTTCATGTAGCATAAATTTTCATTTCTCCTTCTCATACAAATCTCACGGTGAGATTTCTCCACCCTCACAGTGTCAGAAAGCTATCCCACATATGCGTGTATTCCCCCATACTTCCATATCTGTGAAAAGCTCCCCTGTAGGTTCCATATCGATAAAAATTAGCCTAGTTGTCCAATACCTTCTATTGAAAATAATTAAAAAAATTATTTTTTTCACGTTAATATTTCAAACTATTTATATAGATTATTGATTAAAGTTTATTCACCAAAAAACAAATTTAGTAGCTGGGAAAAATAATATTTCTGTTTTATCTACGAACAATCATGAAGTTTGATTCTCTATGTAGCTATAAGCTATGCATCTCACTTAGAATTAGGTATGAAATATGTCTATATTTTACAGGTCCAAATAAGAACGTTGAAAGTATCGTAATCTAAATATGAGTTTATATTCTTCCTCAAACAAAAATTTCTTCTGAAGTTATTCGAATTTTTGTATTTTTTTTCTAATATTTTTTTAAATAACACGAATTAAATTTTAAATTTTTCGATCATATAAGTTTTAATATGATATCATGAAATTATTTTTTAAAAAAATAAATTAATAAAAAATACATAAATAATTATATTTCTAATACATATTGTATTTAGTTTATTAATTTATTAAAACAAAATTAGTTAAAAATATCAATTTAAGAAACTAAAAAAATTATTAATCATTAGAATCACATAATGAAATTAAAATTATAATTTTAAAGCAATATATATAATTTAAAATAGAAGTTAATATGTTTATAAACGAAGATAGTAAATTGGCAAATATAATTTTCGGGAAAAATGTATTTTACATTCTAAACTGACAAATGATTACCAGTTCCTTAGCAGTAATACTTTAAACCATTGATACTTAAATATATTTTGAGGAAGCGGGTTGCTGGTTAGAGGTGTTAAATAAATAAGGGGAAGAGTTAGAACTTAGAAGTGACTCCTCATGACATGAGAGGTCAATTAAAATTAGAGAAACGAGTTAGTTAATATTTTAAACAAATCAAATAAATGTTAATCCAATTCCATTCGTCGGAGTTAACGAATTACACCAATTAACTTGTTTTATTTTATCATAATTTTAACAATTTTTTAATTTGGTATCCTTTTATATATATATAGAATATTTATCATACATCAATATGTTTTTATTGTAAATTATTTAAAGTCTAAATAACTAATTAATAAAAATAAAATTTTGTATTTAAAAAAAGATTGTATACACTTAAGAAAAACAACCAAATCAAACGAACTAACCAATATATGTTCAATCTAAATTCGTTTAACTCGTAAATTATACAAGCCAAATTAAATTGATCTTTTCTTAAATGAGTTTTGACGGCTCTATAATGCTGGTCATGGAATTGGGATCATAAGCTGGGTATTGCAATGAGTTGGATGAAAGTGATCGGATGATAGGTTTCTTTTATTTTTCTTGTGGAGATAGACATAATAATTGAAAAATGTTGTCATTGGATTATTGAGTTAATATTTAATTTAGTCTTTAAATTTATATATAAATTTTAATTTAATTTTTAAAATTTTAATTATTTTTATCTAATCTCTAAATTTTATAAATATAATTAATATTAATTTTTGAGATAATTTTCGACACACAAATATTAATAGAACATTAATATACACAGTTAAGTGTTGTCATACTAAAATTTTAAAATAATCCTATTTTAGTTGTGATATTTAAATAATTTAAAAATAATATTATATTACTTACTTTAGAAAAAATTTCTATAAACATTAAATATAATGTTATTTTTGAATTATTTAAATTTTTGTTAATGTCTGTACGTCAAAAATTATTTTAAAGACTAATATAAATTATATTTTCAAAATTTAAGAACTAAACAAAAAATAATTAAAATTTTAGAAATTAAATTAAAATTTATGTACTAAGTGATAAAATTGAATATTATCCATTGATTTATTACTCCTCTTAAATTTGAGCTTGTCAATTTAACTATGAAAAAGAAAACATAGAATAGATAATGACAAAGCAAAATATTCATAAAATATATAAACAAAACCACTACAAATAATGGTAACAAGAGACACTAAATTATACATAAGTAAGAAAAATAGAAGAAGAAATCGATTACGAAACTACTATTGCTGTAGAAAGAATAGACGACCTTCTCAATTCTCAAATGAGTGAAATGACACCCATAGAGAGTAGGGGTGTACATGAGTCGGGTGAAGTCGGATTTGATGGGGTCTAAATTCGACTTGAAATATATACTGGGTCTATTTATTAGACTCGAACCCAATCTTAAATACGATGAAACCAATACATTTTCGGGTCACAATTATACCGGGTGAAAATTGGGTCGTTAACATACATTAAGTTGATACTTTCTTGTAAGATATCGTGTAAAAATATCCAAATTTCCAAAACTCTAACCATTATTTAACATGGTAAAATTTACTTAAAAAAATATAACAAGAATCAATCCTTCTTTAAAATTAAAGCATAACCACAATCAATACTAAAGCAAAACCACAATCAATACTAATATTGTCTAATAATACCAATATTTAAATTAATACAAATAACACAATATTATGCATTAGTCTAAAGTCTTATGCATTCTAAACATAAAACATTAACTTATAGTCTTATAATGACTAATAACACAAATATTAAGGTTTACAATACTTAAATTTCACATAAGAATAGTCATGATCCATCACTAATAATACAAAATATTAATTGTGCATGATGACCGGGTCACCGGATCGATTTCGGGCGATCCGAGCTATGACCCGGACCCGACCCGAAATAATGATCGGGTCTATTTTTGAGACCCTTACCCGGTCATAAACCCAATAAAATCACACCAAATTAATCTTTAAAGTATTCGGGACCGAGTCGGGCCTTCGGATCAGGCCGAATCTATGCACCCCTAATAGAGAGAATGATCCTAGAAAAAGAGGAGTAAAAATTTGCTATATTAATTCCAGTTTAAGACAAATTAGACGAGTGGGACATCATAAAAAAATGCACGTAATACATAGGGCAAATTACCCATATAAGCTAATGCCTAATAGTACATCATAATTTCACAATTCAACCAAAAAAAATACATAAATTAATCAAATATACGTTTCTATTTAATTCGAATTAGAACAATTCGAATTACATATTTACAATAATTCGAATCATACTGATTCGAATTACACACACCTATACAAGTACTAATTCGAATCAACTTAGTTCGAATTACATATACGCTATCTATAATAATTTAAAAGAGAGTGATTCGAACTACACGTACATTTTGTGATATAATTTAAAAAAATTTTTGTCCATTCTTTTAAATTATTATGAATAGCGTGTGTAATTCGAATCACTTTAATTCAAATTAGTGTGTAATTCGAATTAACCTGATTCGAATTAATATTTGTATGCGTGTGTATAATTTGAATAAATGTGATTCGAATTACTATGAATGTATAATTTAAATTGTTTAAATTTAAATTACATAAAATTGTATATCTAGTTGATTCATGTATCTATTTTTTTTTTTTACTAAATTATAAAATTATGGTGTGTCATTGATTTATACAGATGATTTTTTCTAATACATACATGAACTTCAAATAAAGTTTAAATTTTATTATCATTCGTGTAGTTATTTACATTTATAATTTAGCAGTTGCTTTTTAATGATGTTTATTTTAGGTTTAGAATTATAATATTCTATATATCAGCTAAGAATAAATATTAATTTTTGTTATTTTAGGTAAAAAAAATTATTACTATATTTTTCTTTTATGAGAGATGTCGTCATATTTTATATGTATGGAAAGTTATAGTACACCATATTCTAGTGCTAGCTATGTTACCATCACTATATGACAAAAAGTACGTGAGTATGTGTCAAAATGTCTGAGTACACATGATAGAGGGATTTTCTTTTTCAATTACAATGATAAGTAATAAATAAAATTAATAAATAATTGAAGGTTTGAACTTTGAAGCATTTTGTTTGGTGAAAACTCAACTGGAGTCGATTTTATGTAAATTTGATACTTGAGAGTCGTTAAATAATTTGATTAATTTGATTAAATTTTTATCTAATGATTCTTAGATCAACTTCATGTAAAGTCGGCTCCACATAAATTTTCATCTTATCATATATGCATTCAAAAAGAACCTCCGTCAACATTCCTACTCAATTAAGTTTGTTTACATAAATTTTGTTTAACAAATTTTAATTATCTACATAATTATTTTTTAATCTAATTGATCATGTAAAAGTTAATTTGAATATTCTAGGTAAAAAATTTTAAGACAATTTATTATATTTAAATTGTATGAAAAACTTATTTTAAGTAATATAATTATAAAAATAAATTATATTTAATACTTAATGTTAAATCAATATAATATAATAATTAAAAAAATAATATTTTTTGTTATAATTATAAGCCTTAAAATATTATTTCACTTATAAATGGTTTTTAACTTAAAATGATTAATTTTGATATAATTTAATTTAAAATTTTTTACTAAATATAGCTAACATATATCTTAATTAAAATTATAGGTTAAGATTATTAATGATTTTTTTTTTTACTAAAAGCATATAAAATTTATATTTTTAGTACATTTATTAAAATAAAAATTCAAACATTTTTAAAGTAACATAACATGACATATTTTATATATTTTTTTAGATATTAATAAAATTTTAGTATAACACTCAGTTATTATCATTAATATACGAAAAACGTATTATCTGCTCTTATTTTATAAAATATCAGAAAATTAATAAGTGAATGTTACATCAAAATTTTGTTCATATTCAAAAGATTTGCCAACATATGTCCTAGCTAAATTTACAAAATTAAACCCTAATATAAACTTTAGGTTATTAATGGAAAATTTAAAATTAAATAATAATAATAATAATAATAATAATAAATTGAATAGTGCAAAAGTCAAAGAGAGAATGAATGAGTGGCAGATCTACAACTGCTCTCTCTAGTGCCTAGTCTCTCCTGCTTAATTAGCTGCTTCTTCTCTCTTCTGATCTCTTCTGAATCTGCATCTCTTTCTCTCTCTCTTCCAATATATATCATGCCATCCTATTCCTACATGGCTATATTATAGCCCTGCTCTTTCCCTCTCCCTCCATCTATCTCTATCTATTATCCGTTATACAATACATTATTCTAATCTAAACCCAACCTAACAAATCAATTACAAACTAAATATTATTATGATCATCAACAATAAATAAAAAAAGGAGAAATTTCCAAACAATGAAGAGAAATGCATCTTCTAAAAAACGAGGTCAAAGAAATTATATTTTTTATATTAATCTATTTTTAAAAAGAATATTTTATTTTAAATTCCAAATCTTCTAAAATATTTGAGTTAAATAATAATTTTATGATAAAATCTCACATTCAATTAATTTTATAATAAAATTAATAATTAAAAATTATTAAATAATAATTTAAAGTGAAAACTCAGGTAAAGCTGACTTCACGTGAAGTTGCTATTTGAGAGCGGTTAAATAAAAATTTAGTCTAATCAATTAAAGTTTTTAACAGTTTTTAACTATCAACTTCATGTGAAGTCGATAATAACTAAATTTTTACCATAATTTAATCAATTTTATCAAATTATCTAATAATTATCATCTGTTAACTTCAAAAATAATTGTAAGTGAGTTTTCAATTTTTTTATTTTGTTTTGTTTAAAAGGCAAGAGCATTATTGAGTGGGTTCGTTCCAAAGGGAAGGGATGATATTAATAAGAATTGAATGCATGTTTGGTATTTCTCTCTGATGTCCGTTACAAGAGAGATAGGTAGGTAGGGTTAGGTGTGAGGGGGGATAGATGCAGGAGAAGCATTAGGGGTAGTAGACATCTATATATATAAGGGAATGGGTTTTGTGTCAGAATTAGAAAGACAGAAAGACAGACAAATCAGAAATAAGACATAGAAGCAGGAGAGACTACCATAGCCACTAAACAATACAGATATATAGATCAGATCATAGCTACTCTACTATCATACTTTCTCATCTCAATCTCAATATGTCCCTCTCATTTTGTCCTTCCCCCAACCCCCTCTTTCAATTCCCTCTTTTCAATACTAATTATTTTTTTTTTGTTTTACCATAGTATTATTGAGTCCGATATTAGGAATGAACACAGATCGAATTGAATATGACTAAAATTTAATTTGTAAAAAAAATTATCGAATTTAATATTCGTAATTTTTAAATTTAAATTCGATCTGATCTAATATGTATATTTACAAATATTGGATATCTAATATATCTGCAAAACACACAAAAATATTTTTAAAAGTTTATCTTTTATTAAAAAATATTAATAAAATTTATTTTTTTATTATTTTAAATATATTTACTTTTAAATTATTATTAAACATATTTTTCTTAAATAATAAATTAAAATAATACAACATATATGATCATTATTAGTTGAAATAAAACATAAAAAAATATTAACTTATTTATTTCTTTATTTTTATGGATACGCAAATATGCAAATTTGATACGCAAATACCTGCCAAAAATTCGCAATCCGATTCTATTAGTGTGCGGATTGGATCCGATCTATTTATAACCTTACGGATCGGATCTATATCCGCAATTTTTTGTTCAAATTCGAATAGACACCACGAATATGCGAATCGAATCCAATCCATGATCCGATATCACGGATTGAAACTCTATTTAAGAATTTGCTGAGTTACTGCATATATTAATCAGAATTTAAATAACTAACACTTATTTAAATAAATTAGTAAACTCACTACTAAACTAATTTAACTTGATTTCAATATTACTCATTATTATCCATTATATTATACACCAAGCATCATACATATGTTACATATTAAACAAGTGATGTCTTTTATCCTTGGTCTTGTGTTTTGATAAAAAAATATGTTGTCTATTTTTACATTTCTCTCTTAAAATAGTTATTATTAAAGAAGTTTCAAAATGTTAAATATTATATTATAATTCACATCTTATTTATTACTAAGCTGGCGTTTAAATCCTAATATGACTGTTCATCGAGGTACCTTGCTCTGCCCCTTTTCAATTATAATGTTGATATGATATAATAACAATAAAACAATTATTAACTAAAAAATAACATAAAATAATGTTTTTTTTTTCTGCATTCTTAGCTTACACATGCAGTGTCCTTTTCATTTAGACTTAACATCATGGTGAACAGTTTTGTCATCAAGTAGCAGAAACATGGTTATGACCAACAAGTCAAGTATGGAACCAGAATACTAGTGTACTTTGTATATTTGATCGATATATGGTAAATAATAGATTAAGATTTCATACTCAGATGCACGTGTCCCAAAAAATGTTGCTCAAAATAATAGGGATTCAACAAGTTATAAATGTTACATACTTACACCATGCTCCTATTAAAAACCAAAATCATACTTAATTATTATCAAAATAAAAACCAAAACAAACAAACAAATGAAGTGGTAATACATACAAACAACACCACTGCTTTATTGTCTATTTTATACCAATCAGAATCATATTTTCTATTTAAGATTTCTGGTTCAAGGCATTGTCAATTCAAAAAGTTTCTTTTGTTTGTTTTCGTGTAATGTCTATCTTCTATCATTCTCATTCCAAAGATCTCAGTTCTACAGGAATTCAGAAATAGTCAAACAAATAAGTCTCCGTTCACTTCACAACACCGAATTATCTTTTCAGAACCCCCCAAAAAATAAACTATATCATAAAAATTAATTATTTGCACCGATGTGATAGTATATGAAAATTAATTTTTTTTCCCTAAGTCAGAACATGCATGCACCGGTATCTTGCTGGTTGATTCGAAACATGAGAGGTTGTTAATAACTTAATAATATGGATTCTGATGAACATTGGGGATCTGACCTAGTAGAAGCACGAGAAAGGATATAGTAGTATATAAATTATTTAATGTGCCCGTGTTGTTAATTTAATTATTAATTAGATGTGGTCCATATAGTCATAAAATCTAGGGTCTTAATTTCTTATTTTGCGCATGTAGGCGTGCTTCCCTACATGAATTTTCTATTTCACTTCCAAGAAAAGCGTGGCAATGAATTTTATTATTTGATTACCTTTATAAGCATCCAATCAGCACTATAGTTAGGGTTAATAATTTGAATACTCATTCTTCACAAAGTACAAGATCACTTATCCCATGCATGCCCAATTTCCCATGATATTAATTATATCTTTGACAATATAAGGGTTAAATAAATAAATAATGACAACAATGGATGGATGTGAATGTGATTCTTGTGAGGGTAGATACAAAATGGAATCTAAAATTTGGAATAATGTGAGGCCAGCCGAACAACATGAACAATGAAATCTCTACTCTCAAGCTAATTAAGCTAAGAACAATAATACTATACACCAAAATCCAATAACTGTATAAAGGTGTCATTCCAAGAAATCGCCACGTGTCTTTCATTTGCCACCATGGCATTACCCTCAGGTGCATTATCCCTAACTTCCAACGCGCAACAGAAAACCCCAGCAAGTTGCTCAATGTTCCAAACCCTTAGCATCCGAGAGACCCCGGAGTAAGTTAACACATAACCCAAGTTGATGCACGCTAACAAACCCCTAACCCACGGAGGCCTCAACCGGAACCTACTCAACCGCTCGAACGTGCTGGCGCGTCGCACCGTACCATAACCGTTCCTCTCGACAATCACAAACGCATCGTGACGCGCGTCCAAACTGCTTACAACGAACCCCGTAACAGAACCCACGTCGCGTATAACTTCCTCCGGGTTCCACAAACTAAAACAAACTAATCTCGAGCTCGTGCACGCCACGACGTAATCTGGTTCCGTTACTCTCACGCGCCCAACTGGCTCAACCAATTCTGTTAGCATGTGCCATCCCATAACCGTTTCCGGATCTGTTAACGTCCCGCCCACTGATACCAGTTGCTGGTTGGCCGCGTCCCATATTTGGAAAGCCCGGCCCGGAAGGCCTGCGTATAAGCCCACCCACCACCGACTGTTTCCCGCGAACTCAACTAAAACACCGTTGTTCACCACGTCACCTGCAACCACCTGTTGCGGTGGTTCGTTGGCCACGTTGACCGACGCCACGAAAATATCCCCGTCGAGTCTAGCAAAGGTGAGCGTGCTGTTAGAGAGGATTATTCCGGACACGGACCGGGAGAACGGGCCGAACCGCGGGCCGTGGTTAGTCCGGAATGTGCTGACGTGGGCGAGAGTCTCAACATCGAAAAGGCGGACCGTGCCGTCCGCAAAGCCGCAGGCGAGGTGGCGGTCAGAGAGAGCAAGGCAGCGGCATAGGAGGGTTTGACGGTCGCCGGCGCCATTGGGAGGCATAGAAGGATCGAAGTGTGGGACATGGAAAGAGGGTGCTCCCAATGCAAAGTTCCTAGCCGTCCGATGCCAGTAGATGTACTCCTCTCGCCACGTGTCGCGTATTAAGTAGGCCCGGCGCCAGATCAATCTGGTAAGTCTCTGCCACAGTGGATCCAAGTGTGAGACCCCTCGCCATGTAGAACAAACCTGCATGCACATAAAATAATAATAATAATAATAATAATAATAAAAAGTGGACCAACCAAAATACAGAGCAAGTCCAATTAACTTTCCAAGCATACAGGGTGTTTTGTTATATTAAGCAAAGTCACTAAAATGATCTAGCCATATATAGAAAGTTTAATACCGTTTGGAATCTTATGTGTATCTAATATTCTTCGTTTATCTACTTTATTTTACTTTCTGTCTGCTTAACCATAAGTAGCATATTATATTATTATATTAATCCAGCAAGAGAGAGAAGCAGTGTTATATCATATATAGGCATGAAGGTAGGTGCAGTGAGTAGCATCATCAGCGGAACAGAGAAGCAGGAGATAGATAGATAGAATAGAGACACATGAATGGAAATTAAGTTGCCTAATTAATTAATACAGACAATATCTATCTATACATAATACATGCGCAGTGTACTTGAGTTTAGGGCTTGCTCCATCATGATGCTCATACAAACAGTACCCTACCTATATAACATAACATATACTAATCCAATAATCTCACATAAAATAATAAGGAAGAAGAGAATATGAAGGAAGGAAGGAATGGAGAAGAAGTGAAGTGAGAAAGGATGAGAGAGATTGATGTGGTCCATACCCACAGATATGGGTAAGATAATAACGAAACTAGCTTAGTCAAAATATTAGTTGCTGTTTGTTGTATGTAGTGTAGGCATGTGTTGTGTATCAAATCAAAGTATAAACATGGTATCAAAAGCGTGCTTCCCCACAAACATTTCACTTTCATTTCCGAGAAAGGTATGCCCAAGTGCCTGTCTTGTTCAAACCAGCGAATCTCTACTTCTATTCACGCACACAAAGACCGGTCCAACAAACACCAAAGACAAAAACATCAACTGCTCATCAATCCACCAATGAATTATTCCTACTTCAAGCTCTAGGATTTGGAACAGACACTACAAAACTCTCTACACTCAAATGCAAAAACAAATTCACTTGCATTTTTCTTTTTTTTTGTTAGGTTTAGTTATTGATGAAAACGTAGGTGCAGTCGACTTCACGTGAAGTTGATAGCTGAGAACTATTAGATGAAAATTTAGTTAAATCGGTTAAATTATGTAATAACTATCAACTTCATGTGAAGTCACTGCACTTGAATTTCTAACTTAATTATTTATATATGAAATTTATAGAAAAAAAATAAGGTATATACCTATACCTATACCTATAGATGCTCATCCATGATATATAAAAGAATAAATATATTTATATTCAGATATATACTAATTTATTTTGTTATATTCTGCATAGTTGCTGGTTCAGATATAAAAAGGTTGATAGTTTCTAGTCAAAGCTAAGAATAAGCACGCACCATGTCCCAAGTCACAAGTATGATGTGTGTAAGAAAATTGTCATAATTATTTACTTATATGAATATGTTATATGAGACAATATTTAACTTATTAGGAAAGAAAGCCAAAATAATGATAGGTGTGAACTCCGCAGATATATATACAAAAGGAATGGGAAGTTGTAATGACAACCTTGCCATGGCATGTGCCTTTTGGCATTATGCACAACCTTCTTTTTGACCCATATATATGTACTTTCCATTAAACATGTTTCAAGTAATTAACCAATGCCTAATCACTATTAAAACCCTAATACATATAATAATATAATATTGTGAGGGCGGCCGGGGGTACTTCATATCTAATTCTAGATCTTCATATTTATTTATCAAGATACTAATAATACACTATACTTAATGTGTATTAATTTTGAGAGGTATAACTTAACTACTATATATGGAAATGATGCACTTGTAAGGCACATAAGTAAACTACAAATGCATATCAACTTATGTTCATATATTTAAATCTTAAGATAGCTAGAAAGGCATGCAATGGATCTTGCTAGCCTAGGTAGCATGAATAAAATTTAAAAAAAAAAGTGAGTCAAAAAGGATGAATTCCAAGAAAGGGAAATGGCAAATTGGAATGCAACACAAAGAAACCTTTTTAATTGGATAAATGAAAAAGGAGGTCCCCAAAACTAGACATGTTTTGGAGCAAGATATAAGCTATAGCTAGGTACTATCAAGTAGGAACATTGCCAACAAGAAAATCCAAGCCCCCCTTCCATCTTTGAAAGGGACACTTTTTTTTATTTATTTATTAAGAAAATGACCCACGTAAAAGTAGGTTCTTGATTGCTTTCTCATCATAATACAAACTGTTTCTCTTCTAGGATGCTTGATAAGTAGTATGTAGTAGTAGAAAATATATATCTTCCACAACTTAAACCTAATTTATTTTGAAAAGAAATAATAAAATAGAAAATAGAAAATAGAAAATAGAAAAAAGAATCAGCACCTGCAGGTTGTTGCAATGGTTTTCATGTTTGACTTGACCAATATTTTGTCGAGTTTACAACCCGTGATGATGGAGGAGATTGATTATTATTATTGTTATTATTTTTATTATTGCATTGAAAAAGAAAAGATTGTTAAGGGAAGAACCTGAAACAAACGAGCAACGGCAGGAGCAGCAGCCAAGCGACCATGGCGGTTGGAAGCATCAATGGCAACTTGAGCAGCGAGTATTTCGAGAAGGACCTCGGGGAGAGCCTCGTTCATGGCACGTAGACGTTGCTGGCGAGCAGTGGAAGACTCTCCGAATTCGCGGGTGGACCTCCGGAAAGAAGAGTCGGGGGCAGCATTGGCGTCGGAAGCAGCAGCATTTGAAGGAGGAGGAGGAGGAGAAGGAGAAGATGTTGATGATGAGGATGATGATGTTGATGATGATGATGATGGTGATGATGACATGAGAATTAAAGAAGTGGATGATGGATGATGGTGGGGTTTAGGGGAGAGAAGAAGAAGAGAAAGAAAGAGAGGAAGAAAGAAAGAAAGAAAGAAAGGAAGGACAAAAAGGTTGGAGATAAGGACATAAACTGAGGGTCCCAAAACCGATCATTTCAATTTCTTATATCTCTTTCTAATTTCTATACTCTCTCTCTCTCTTCTCTTCTCTCTATACTCTATTCTATACACTATACTATATTCCAATACCATCATGCTCTTCTCCTCCAAATAAAATACTCGTATTTCTATCAAATTCGTTTTAGATAACGGTTAGAGTCATTAAAATTTATTATTTTTATTAGATAAAAATTTACGTAGAGTCAATTTTATATGAAGTTGATGATTAAAAGTTTTTAAATAAAAATTCAGCCAAATCAGTTAAATCATTTAACCGCTTTTAATCATCAATTTTATGTAAAATTAACTGTACATCAATTTTTACTTTTTTATTATTATTATATAATATTAAAAATATAATTATTAATGTTATATAATTTACATTTTTTAGATAAGTAATTTTATGATATATTATCAAAGTTTTATATTTAAAAAGTTTAGGATTTAATTTTTAGTTAATTTTAAAAATAAAAAAATAATATAAAATAACTAAAAAAGATCTATATAAAAATAAAATAAATTTAAAATAGGCTCTTATTTAAAGAAAAATATTAGAAATATAATCATTAATATTATAATTTTTTTAGCTTAAATTTTTAAAATAATAATTTCATGATATTTAGTCATTAATTCGATTTTTTTAATTTAATAATATATTTTATTTTATATTTTTAAATATTAATAATTAATTGATATTTAAAAATGATAAATTTTTATAATTCTCTAATATTCTCCTTAATTATATTGTACTACTGCTATTTATTTCAAAAATAATAAAACAAATCAATTCAAGATAGATTAAAATTTAATTATAATTTATTTTATTTTATATTTATTTTTAAATTATTATTAATAAAATAATTGAATAATATTAAATATAATAAAAATATAATTATAAATGTTATGTATCAGTCAACGGTATAATTTGAAAACACTAAGAAATTTAGATGATAATGAATAAATAAATAATATTAATAATTTAATAATTAAAATTTTGAATAATAATAGTTGATAATTATGAAAAAAAATTGTTATATTTTTTAATAGTTGTCAGTTGTTAATATATACCTTTTGGTTATGAATGTCTATGGTTCTTTACTTAAGTTCAAAGTATAAGGTAATTATTCGAATGATTTTATATAAAGATAATAATTATTAAAATTTTAACATTTATTATATTAAATCATTTATAAATTTATTATTATTATTTATATATAAAAAAATTATTATTTAAGTAGTCACTTAAGGATAAAGCCAACTAAAATCAAGGAAGTGTTAATTAATGAGGTCAAAAGTCTAAGTCAAAGAAAATATCCAATACAAATACACATTAATATATTTAATTAAATGATTTAATATAATATATCTTTCATGAAAACATATGGACAGCCACCGTCTAGGTATAGAAAACTAAAAAACTAACACTGCTGTAGTTGCTATTAGTTAACCACTTTTTTATGCTGTTTAAAAGCATGAAAAATGTGAGACTTATAAACTAATAAAAAAGCACAAACATGTTTAATAAATGAGAAATTAAAGATGCTGGACCCCAACATCACATAACACAAACTATAAAAGAGTAATTAGGTTGCGTTTGTTTAGAGAGACAAATCGAATACTGAAATATAAATACAGAGATATAAAATTATATCTAGTAGAAAAGACATGAATAAAAATAGTGTATCTAGAGACACCGAATTAGTATATTTTATATTTATCTTAACAGAAAAAACACAGAGACACTAATAAAAGATACAACTTATTTTTCATTTTTTTCATTATTTTTGTTAATTTTTTATAATTATATATTTTTATTATTATATTTTTTATCTCAAATTTTTTAAATAAAAAAAATGAGAATAAATTAGATTTTCATAATTTGTTCTAGTTTATCACCAAATAGAATACAAAAACACAATTTTGTGTCTCTGTCTATCAATATCCTATCCCGTTCTCAGTGTCTTATCATGTCCTGTTCTCGTAAACAAACGCAACTTTAAATCTTGAAAAAGAAATTAATGTATCGAAAAAATTTTATAATAAAAAAATTTAGTCAAAATTAACCAGAATTTATTTTTTTAATATTTATTAATTACTATAATAATTAATAAATATTAAATAAAATAAATTTTAACTGTTTTTTTTGTTGTTGTTTCTCTAACATTATAGTTTGTATTTACATAACTTTCACACACGTGATGAATTGAATCAGAATTAATATTATTATTGAAAGAAATATTACGGTAAAAATTCAGGTACAGTCGATTTCACGTGAAGTTGATAGCTGAGAACTAAATAAAAATTTTGTCAAATCAATCAAATCATCTAACGGCTTTTAGATATCAATTTTACATAAAACCAACTACACCTGAATTTCTACCAAATATTATTACATTGATTTAGCGAAAGTCTTACAGTTTTAAGTGTTGAGTGACATAGTCTCTTGTGCCACAAATCAAAAGAAGAAAATTGTAATGAATAAAGTGTAGGATTAGAGTCTGTAATAGGATTTTGAAAAATAGTGATACTCACAAACTTGCATAATCCATCTTTTTTATATCCCTGCAAAAGTATCTTGTTAGCAAATTCATATTTAATTACACATTGAAAAGCGTAAAATTAAAAAAAATATATATCTTTTACAAATTTTGACACACTAATTAAATTATTTATAATTTCAGAAATGTGTATTAATTTTTGAAGAAAAAATCACTTTTTAGATTCTAAAACATAAATTAAGAAGTTACCAATATGTAGAATAGGAATATTTTCACCATTTTCAAATTGGACTTGGTCATCTGGTCCATGGTCCATTGTATTCAATTTCAGCTGAATTTGCTTGGAATGAAACTGATTATGCTACGTATATATTAAAATTAGTCAATAATATAAAATATATGTTAAAATATAAATATATATTAAAAATAAATTAAATTACATATATATTTATATATAAATATATAGACTAATTTTAGTATACAAATAAAATTTTTGAATTGCGGGACATGATCACATTCTCTACTTATGGCAGTGAATAAGTCTCTAATTTTGTATTGATTATAGTAAGCAATATTTGATAGTCTTCATCAAAGTCTTATTAAATAATTTTAATGTGTTCTTCAGTTGAAAGAGGATTTTCCAAAGTTGTAATAAAATCTGTAATATGCTTGATTTTAATGATTTAATTTGTTGGGGTTAATTTTTATTGATGTATTTCTATTATAATCGTAGAATTTTTTTGTGTCTTTAAATGGGCTTGCCTAATAAACACAACTATATGCTATATGGTATGAAGTGCACATATGATATATGCACAATATTAATTATATTATTTAAAACAGGTGTAGTGCATGCCATATTGCCATATACAAATAGAGTTTCGTTAGAGAGATAATAGACTATTTATACAATATGTATAATAGATTAATGAGTGACAAAATGAATATCTTCCACTTTAATACCATGTTATAATATCACTCATCTCAAAAGCTTCAGTTGATAGAAAAAAATAACACTAATGGTTATATCTCTAATACTCCCTAAACCTCCATTGTACACATTATACAAATATTTCGTTGACTCCTCATACTTTTTCATACAAATAACATCATTATTGCAAGAATTGGAAGTGATTATTAATCTATTATTTATTTATGATATTATTAATATTAATGTGTCAATAAATAGTATTTATTTCGTGTATTTTTATAATAATACGTTATTACAAAGGCGACTTTTTATTTTATTTTACATTTTTTTTTGGAAGTATATATAAACAAAAATGTAACTTTTGAGTTTTGAATATGGTCATCGGTAGAAGCTGCATATATATTCGCATTCGAGGCCATATTGAAGAGAAGAAAGAGACAAGAGAGGAATATGATGATGTCTACATATCTGAACTTTCATAATTTTTTTCATTTTAGTACTCATTTAATTAGAACACAAGCAAGTCAAACATTTCGTTACAATATTTTTACATAATAATATTTTATTATATTAAAAATAGTAAATTAATTTTTTGTAATCATAAACCTTTTAAAAATAGAATTAAATTTTGATACAGCATAAAATTATTATTATATAATGTCATATTAGTAAAAATAACTACTTTCTATATTAATCGTATGTGAATAATCATTCAAAATAGAGAATGATTGTGATTATACGAAAATGTGTAAAATATTTTACACTATTAGTACATTAAAATTAAATTCTTATAAATACATAAAATGAGAGATACATTGAAAAATTATAACAAAAAAATTTATTTTAAGTTAGAAATAATGTAATTAAGCAGAATTTGTAAGTATATTGCCAAATTGAGTCTTGTCTATTGATTTGATGAAAAAGGTTTCTTCTTTAGCACCACTTGTAATAGACTACATTATTATTAGCCTTGCTTTCCACATTTAGTTGGTCTTCATTCTAAATTTCCAATTAACTTTTGCACTATAATCATTATTCAAGGAAAGCACAACAAACATGACTGAATGTTCCCGTTTATTAATTTTATTTTAATATTTTACCATGAGAAAATCTTGGAGAGTGAGAGCAATAAGCGCTAATTAAAGTATAACACTTTTTATTTTTTATATTGGGTTGAGAATAATATTATTTTGGATCGTAGATTATTGAGGTGTTATATTTAAAAGTGACATCGATTAATTCGGAGTATAAAAATTGAACTCTTCTATTTATGCGAGGTATAAAAATTGAATCTTTCGATATACTTAACAAAAATAAGATACAAAAATTAGATCTAATAATTTCTGTACTTTTTATATTTTTAAAAAACACTCAAAATTATGATGTTAAAAAATAAGTGAAAATTCAAGTACAGTTGATTTTATGTGAAGTTGATAACTGAGAGTGTTGTTAGATGATTTAACTAATTTGACTAAATTTTCATCTAACGATTTTCAACTATCAACTTCACGTAAAGTCGACTGCACGTGAGTTTTTACCAAAAAAATATCACTCATCTCACATTCACCCAAAAAAATATTAGCCAAAGTATAAGCGTGAAATTTACTGTCCCCTCATTTTTGTGCCACTATTATGACCACAAAACATATGATTTATAATGATTATTAATCCATCCACAAACCACAATCGACCCTATATAGAATCTAGAGAAAAAGGTCATACTCTAGATCATGCCTTCAATTTGTTGCTAATGTCACTAATTATTTTTCTTGCTTCAACTTGGTGTCTACTCAAGCACATGCATAACGGCGCAAACATCAATAAATTGCAACTCTTTACTCTTGGACTTTTTTCTCTTATAAGTTGAAAGCTTGAATAATTAGGAAATTAATCACTTGCATATTTGTTTACTTAATTACACGGGATAGTTAAACAAAGATCACTTGGTTTATTTGTATTTTCATATTTTGTAATATATTCATTTAATTAGATTATTAGATCTGAATGAGAGATTATTTTTCAATCAAAAATATAATGCTCTATATAAACTTTAGGAAGAAAAAAGTGTAGGACCTTTTTACTTATCCAAGTCCGTCATTGGACCTGGTCTCTTCCCTTTTACATCATAAAATCTTCGTGAAGTCAAGATTCTAATCCTATCAACTTTACTTTTTTCTTCTTTGAAACTTCAAATAATATATATATATATATATATATATATATATATATATATATATATATATATATATATATATATATATATATATATATATATTCGCTCTTTTATTACTTACTCTTTGTTCAGTCTAACTTAATTGGGCTATTAATCCAAAAAAGGGTTAAAATTAGAATATTTTTAATGGAATGTTTTTAAAATATTATTTTTATATTTTTAAGAAATAAATAAATTTAAAATTAAAAAATATATTAAAATTAATTGATAAAATAAAATTAATATTATCTTAGAGATACAGTATTATATTAATAAAAAATTAATAAAATTTTATCACTTATATAATTATATTGATGAAATAATTAAAAATAATATAAAATTCTAACTAAATTAATTAAGGCTAAGTATTAGAAGAAAACAGATTTTACTTTCAATTTTAAATTTTCATTTTATAACATATGATCTCACAAATATTTATACGTCATCTTATAAGACAAAAAATAAAATTGAAATTAGATCTAACATTGAAAATGCTGTTAGTTAAAATACCGACATTAATTAGCTAGGTTTTATTTGTCATATTTTGCAAAATAAAAGTGTTTAATAACAAAAAAATTAATAAAAATAATCAAAATATATTTTATTTAATATTCATTAATTATAATAATAATTAATAAATATTAAATAAGATATTTTTTTGTTTCTCTAATATTATCCTTTGCAAAAATTATTTGTCAAATTTGAGGAAAGAGCAACTAACTAGGAATGTTTCATGGGTGGTGAACAATATAATGACTACTACTCTTCTTTATTTATCAACTCTTTCTTTTTAGTAGTTCTTATTTCCTTAGCTTCCCTTTAATCACTAGCATAAGGTAATTTTGAAGTAAAATAATTTATATTGATAAAAGTTTTCTACCCTTAAAGATGCACTTGTTGAGAAATATGACATTATCATAATTCTTCAAATTAAAATTTCAAATAAATATTAAAATTATTTTCCGAAAAATAAAACATAATTCAAAATCTGCCATGAATTGAAGAACAATCACTACAATGGCAGAGTGGTTGTCCTCGTTTGACTAGTTTGTCATATATGGTTGAACAATGGAACATTATTTAAAATCTTCAAAGCTGAATTATGCATTGAAAATATGATACTATATAACAAACAAAATACCTAATTGGATAAATAAATTCCTAACCATAAAAACATTCAATTGGAGAAAAATTATATACGTATTATTAAATAATTGATAAGAAATAAAAGAAAAACTATGTTGTTCACACACACATATATACACAAAAGATATTGTAAATATAATTTGTTAAGGAAAATATAGGGTACCAATATATTATCTGCCAACTTATTGCTAACAATGATTAGTTATTATATTTTAAACACATATATAAAGAGAGACATCCAAAAATATATCTATAAAGACACTTCTATTAAAACATAGCTATAAAAAAGACATTTTTATTAGACACATCCACAAAGACACTTTCATTAAACACAATTATAAATAAGAGTTGGCAGATGTTGGCAGAAATAATGTTGGTAACGTAGCGGATTGATTTGTTAATTAAAAACA
This sequence comes from Arachis hypogaea, assembly GCF_003086295.3. Classification (NCBI taxonomy): domain Eukaryota; kingdom Viridiplantae; phylum Streptophyta; class Magnoliopsida; order Fabales; family Fabaceae; genus Arachis; species Arachis hypogaea. The sequence continues at coordinate 1,052,050 of NC_092042.1, read as the reverse complement.
GTGAGAGAGACACATAAAGTACGCTTAGAAAGTTACCACTCAGACAGCTTTAGATCTTTTATAGATGATATGATGAACACTTTACTGACTTGGAGAGAAAATAAAAAACCTTTATGTGTGTAGAAAAACACTATTTCTACACCCCATTTTTAATATTTTCCACTACTCATTCTTCTTTTTTGGTTCTTTAATATCTTCTCACATTTTAATTTCTTTGTCACATTTTTTTTCCCTATTACATTCTTCTCATTCTTTTTCCAACCTATTATTACATACTCTTTTGTCTCTTTTTTATATAGTTATCAAATTTTTTCTTCTAAAAAGTCATTATAACTTTTTAAATTTTTTTTTTTGGAAGTTACATATTTTTCTGTTTAAACAGTGAACATAAAGGATTTTCTTTTTGGACTTTAAAGTGAAGCTCTTGAACGGATCTGGTCCAGGCTACTTAATTTATTTTGGGCCATTCCTGATTAGCCTAATTTGGGTTTGGGTTAGTTAATTAGAATTTTGAGATTAGATTTCCATTGTTCCTAAAACACCTTGTCTTTGTAATAAAAATTAGTTAATTTGTTTTTGGTCTACTCTTTTGGGACCTTCATCTTTTTGGAAACAATTGAGTAACTTTTTTTTTGGAAGGGGTAACTAAGAAGGCCATAAACCCCTTTTTTTGTTTAGGCCCCGAGGAATACCAAAAAATAGAAGGCCATAAACCCTATAAAAAAACTTTATTTCCACTGCCTCAACGAACACAAACACAAAGGAAATGCCAATAATGCCCCTTTCGTTGTGTTCGTTACTTAATCTGCAAGTCTCTACGGCGTCGTTTTGGAGGTCGGAGATGGCAGGAATTACGAGCCCGAAGGCCTACTGAAGGGGAACCTCGTCGATTGGAACACTGCTGAGTAGAGGGGTTACTGAAGGTGGCAAGAATTTGATGGCTAAGGCCGCCGATCAGATTAGGGATTTGGGGAATCTGAATCTCAACCTGAGGTAGGTTTCAAACCCTATTATGGCAAATTGTGGATCTTTGCATACTCATACTAGTTATTTATTCGTGTTGGAATAAAGAAACTTTTATTTGAGTGGAATAACGAACTTTACAGCGTTGATGACTACTCCAAAAGAGGGTCCTCTCTTTCCCGCCATTTCTTACTTACTACTTACTACTTACAAAGCCCCTTTGGCAAAAACAAAAACACCCATGCAAAAACAAGAAACATTCATTGCTAAGCTATGCCTTTCACATTCATCTTAGATGACAGTTCCACTTGGAATCAATGCATCCTTGATTATTGTCACAATCCCACTTTTTATGAAGTACCCATCTGTTTCCCTTGCAGCCTCTTGCACATTGTCGCCGTTTACGATCTGAATCACAACATTGCACCTAAAAGTTAGTTACATTATCTAAAAACAAATAAGGGTAGAAAACTCATGTGTACAATCTTCTACAAAGGCATTTGATTTGGAGACTGTCGCATGACACAAATACAGAACAAAGTTTTCTATCTCTGTATGTTGTATCCTGCGACGTTGCTAAACGAGGACTTAGTGTACTAAGTTCATCAGATTATATACAAAACTATGAAAGCAACAACTTTTGAAGATTAATAGGACAAAATGGCATATGTTTACCTTGACATTTTCCCCAATGCGTGCATTCTTGTCAATGATTGCCCTTTTGATATGAGAATTCTTGCCAATACCAATTGGAACACTGCCTTTAGCCGCCAGGAACCTCTTGTCAGCCTCAGTCTGGAAACACAAATCACAAACAAATATTGAAGTTAGAACTCATAACTGCCAAGCAGAATTCAGTGTTGCAACTTTCATAACAGGCTTTACTTTTTAGCCATATTACCTCATAGTAATCAGCCCCCATTAACAATGTGTCTTCAATGATTGCACCTTCTGAAATGCAAGATCGTAGACCAACGACAGAGTGATGAATTTTGCAGTTCTACAAACAAAATATAGACAAGGTTAGTTTCCAATAAATGAACTAATCTCACTGTATACATCAGCCTCGTGTTCATAAGAAAAAAAAATCGGTAGGTCACTATTGTTCTATTCAGCTTACCTTAATAACACATCCTTCACCAATGACACTATCTGTGACATCTGCATCAAGCATCTTAGATGGAGGCAAATATCGTGGTTGGGTGTAGATTGGGGATGAACGATCATAGAAACTGCAATCAATATGCCGAAAAAGAACATGAAAATGGCATAATTGAAATTCATTGAAAGTAGAATGATTATATCAAATGGCCATATATGTTCACCTGAAGTCTGGAACCGGCTTTTTAGTGATTCCCAAATTGGCATTATAGAAAGCTTCAATGGTACCAATGTCTTCCCAGTAGCCATCGTACAAGTAAGCTTGAACCTGCGAATATTTACAAACATAACATGAGACCCTTGGAAAACGAAGCTCTGAAAACGTTTAGAGATTTGCTAAGAAGGTTATACTACCAACAAACAATAGCAAGACATTTGCTATAACAAAAGTTTCAGCAACACATAGTCATGCTGAGTCCATGAAAAACAAATTCTTTGCATTTTATATTTATGCTATAAGCTTCTCAAGTTATACCCTGTCCATACATGGAAATAACAGGAAACCTCTTAATACTAAATACATGGAAGGAACACATACTCTCATTCCAATAGAAGTTGCACCAGGAATCACTTCGCTCCCAAAGTCATTTGCACCGGGAAACTTGTCACGCAGCAGGTTTAACATCACATCTTTGCTGACCACATATATACCCATGCTAGCAATATAAGGCATTTCCTTTGCTCTCGCATCATCAAGACCCAATATAGTGGTATCAACCTAGCAGGAAAAAAAAATGATAGAAGCAATCACTTTAACCGACTGTGCAGATAACAATTGCAGAAAAAATTATATTCATTGCACATTGTATATGCTTACCTTCATAGCTCTCAACTGTTCTCCTTTTGGCTTTTCTGCAAATTCGATTATACGCCCCTCCTCATCAATCTTCATCAGACCAAATGCAGTGGCACGCTTTTCATCCATTGGCAATGCAGCCACAGTGATATCGGCATCACTTTCCCTGTGGGCTTGGATGAATTTCTCATAATCCATCCGATACAAATGGTCACCAGCCAAAACTAAGAATTCCAAAACGTTGTGCTCCTCAAAAAGCCATAAGTATTGCCTCACAGCATCCGCAGTACCCTGCAATGATGAATGATGACCTTAGATTTGTTGAAATATCACATGAAGTGCCAAAGTTCTAAAATACAAGATGATTGTAACAAATTCATTTTCAAAAGCATAACAAAATCAAAGGAATTAGCACAATACACAGGATTCCACATATGCAGTCAAGGTTGTGATTTTACCTGGAACCAATTTGGATTCTCAGGACTCTGCTGGGCTGCAAGAACCTCAACAAAGCCCTCATTCTTGTAGCCACCCATGTTGCTTGCATAGGCACGGGAAAGGTGCCGGTTAAGGGATGCAGAATTAAACTGTGTAAGAACATAGATCTTGGACACATTGCTGTTTAGGCAGTTGCTAACAGGAATATCAATGAGCCTATAGTTTGCTCCAAGAGGAACAGCTGGCTTCGCCCGCTTCTTGGTCAGCGGATACAGCCGAGTCCCAGCACCACCTCCAAGTATAATGCCAAGAACACTCTAAAGAAACATAATCATCAAAATTCAAAGCATGTTACTTTGCAATCACCAGTGAAAAAACAGAGCCATGAATATCGATCAATCGAAGACGATAGTGTCTACCAAGTTAGCATCATATATGAATGACAAAAACAACCTGATCCAATTTAGAAACCAAAAAATTCTCTACCTTTCATCCTATATATAGAGTGATCGTAATTCGTAACATTATTAAGCAAATGAAATGAAAATTAAGCTCCAATTACACATAAACCACATTCTAGGTCAATGATATAACAAACATGAGATCGTAAAAGATCTCATCTTTACACAAATTGTGAAAAGAGTAAGAAAGAAAAAGAAGTGGCAGTGAAAGCTCACTCTGCTAGCATCGGGATCAAGACAAGTTTGAGAATTCTGTGAATCAGAAACGGCCTTGGGAGTGACAATCAGAGGATTGCGGGTGCAGGTTGACGTGCGTGACGCGGCGGAAAGAGAAGAAATCTTGTCGCCGGAAAGTTGTGAGGAGGAGAATGAGAGGGAGCGTGGGATGCACTTTCGGAGTGCGGCGTTGTTGGAGGCAGAAGGAGAAGAAGAAGAAGAAGAAGAAGGAAGCTTGAGAACGCCGATGGCAGACATGGAAGCCATTGGTGTGGTTGTGTTGTTCTTACAGCTCTCACAGAAAATTGCGAGAGTTGTGTGAGTGAGTGTGTGGCTATCAATGTGTTTTCTTCTTCTCTTTCTTACTCTCCATTTGTGATCCAGATATTTATAATTTTTTTATATTTAAAATAAATTACCATAATAATATAATTATAGCAATCATGTTAGATCTTAGATGTATTAAAATAAATAAATAATATAAAAATAAATAAATAATATATATTTATACACAATATATGCTGATTGAATTTTATAGTTGATTTGAGTGTATAAATAATATTTTTATAAAAACGTCTAAAATGTTTTTTTTAATGATATTTTCTAACAATTAAATTTTAATATATGTAATCGATTAAACCGTATTATTTCTGTCATAATTAAATTGGACAAACCGATTTGACCAAAAAATTGATGAACTAAATTTAAACCGATATAAATTAATATTTTTTTATAAAAATACAATAAAATGACTAAAATACTCATATATATATATATATATATATATATATATATATATATATATATATATATATATAACCCTAAATCTTAACCCATTGCTACTTAGAGAAAAAAAAAAGGTTAAAATTTATGTCAAAATTAATATATATAAGAGTATTTTGTCATTTTCTAAAATAAAAGTATTGTAGTTATTTTTTATAAAAAATAATATTAATTTAAATTGGTTTAAGATTTAGTTAATTAATTTTTTTGTCAAATCAATTTGTCTAATTTAATTTTAATAAAAATAATATAATTTAATTAATTATATGTATTAAATTTTAATTACTAAAAATATCTTTAAAAAATATTTTAAATGTATTTATGTGAGTGACTCCTTTTTATAATTATATAATTGAAGGCTGATCATACTAAATTATACACACATGCATAAAATCTAACCATCAAAGAGAGGAGACTGAATTAGTTTCATAAATTATATATTTTAGAATTGGTAAAAAATCACGTGCAATATAACATGAAGACGATTGTAAAAATCGGTAGATAATTTAATAAATTTAGTAAAAAAGACCTGGTATTATTAATTAATAATGCATGCAAATTATGTCCTTATTTTTTAGTTTAAAATTATGTATTTAAAGACTTATTTCAATTTTTTTTCCCTTATCATGTCTCATATTAATTTGATTCGAATCACATTGGTTCAATGGTAAAACTTTCAATGCATGAATATTAAGTTTTATTTGAACGAGATGAACTACTTAAATTTTAGCGATACGTTATATGGTTATTATGGTATATATTAAGAGTGATATTCATAATTCATACTACTCGATCGTTATGTATATAAAAGTGGTACATATATTTATTTTTTTAATATTTACTAGATTGAGATACTTATTGTATTTATTTGTAGGAGTGACTCATTTTATTGAAAACTTGTGTTGACACATTGTGGTAAAACGACAATGAACATTTGGCATGATAGATTGGCAAGTGGAGTGAAAATAATAATAATATAATTGGTTGGAGGAATGAAAGATGATTTGTGTATTTCCAAAATTGATTTTGCAATTTACACCGTCCTTTTAATTTCAATTAGGACAAAGACAATAATACAACAAGAGAGGCTTTTTAATTTCAATATGGTACCGGAACTTCTAACAGACGTCGTTATGGGGGAGGGAGGGGAATGACGAGAGTGTGGTGTCAGTGACCACCCAACTCGCACCGTGCGAGTTCCACTAAGCAAATCTCACCGTGCGAGTTCCGTCCAGCAAATCTGACCGTGCGATTGCCACCACCGAAGACACGTGTCGCGTAGCAGGAGCCACCCCAATTCGGTGCCCTTATAACAGCTCCCTCACTCATGCATTAACTTCTCTCACCCTCCGAGACATCACTCTCCCAGCTTTCGTTTTCAAACCTGAAGCCCCCATTGTTATTCATCTTCCTCCTCTCATTTCTGCATGTTTCAATACATGAAAGAATGCCCAAAAAAAATAAAACTAGAGATGTTGATCGACCTGAGCTTCATATCATGCATTATCTCAGTCACTCTGATTATGTAAGTTTTTTTTTAAGGTTTTTAAATTTTTTTATTTAAAAGTATATTGCCTTTTATTTTTATAAAAAAGATATTGATTTTTACATAAGTCAACAAGTAGAAGTGTAGAACCCGTTCTTCATCCTTTTGTAGTCTTTTAGACTCTTTTTACTGCCTTATAATCGATCATCTTATTATATCATGATTATCATCCATCCTTTAGACTCTTTTTGAAGAAAAAAGGTTTGTTAAAAGATTTAAAGGTTAAATTTATTTACTCAATACAGCGAATGAGGTTCATTTTATTTTGGATTCATTTATGGACGCTAGTTAAAAGACATGAAATAGAAAATTTTAATTCTTTCAGAATATTGAAAACTTAAAAAGAAATGATGTTATTTTCTGTTTATAAACTAAGAGAACACTGTTTTTCATAGGCCCGAGGATATTTATAATCAAGCCCTCTATTATATTTTACATGTATATATCCAATTGCAGAGAACAGCCCAAAATAAAATAGTAGAGCCCATATTGTTCCACGTACAAAAATATGAACATACCAAGCACGTTTCTAAATTATGACAGGAACAGATTTTGTAGGTAGCATTCAAAATTTCAAATCAAATAACTCAAATTATTTGCACCAGTGTGGGGTGTGTTCAGCTGAAATTAGATTGTGTTCCAGGACTAAAAACAAGGAGAGATTACACGAATCAAGTGTTATATTTATAAATATATGTAGAGCAGCAGATAAATCAAAATTTCAGTGTGTAATTTCCTAGACTACAAGGGTGCTTAATTTTGATTTTAGCCCATAATATACACATAAAAACATAGCAAGAAGAAAAGAAATTACAAGCGAGTGATAGCTGATTTAACCAATCAGCAAGACAGCAACTGATTTAGGGTGTTAACTGTTGACAAAAATTGCAGTCGCAACCCGAGTTTTTTGGCTTGCGTCACCTCGATCACTGCCTCTAGTTTCTTCCTCGTCTCTACTATCTCAATGTCTGTATTTTTTTTTCCTAGGAACGATTACGAAAGGCTTCCCTATGGTATAATTCCTTCACCTAAAATACTCCAATGATGCCAATGGAGCAAAGATAACAAAAGACTCTAATAAGAGACTGAAAGAAAGCAGCAATAGGACGAAACTTGGTTCAAAAGATATTACCAAGGAATTCTCCTCTCTCGTCCCATGGGCGATTTTCAAAAGACTTCCCAATAATGCTGCCTTTATTATTCAGATCACCATCCTTCGAGCAGTAGTGCGGAAAATAATCGTTGAACGTTTTGCTGCCTAGTACGTCAACTCCATTAAAGAGAAAGCCTCTTAGCAAATCCTATGGGATAAAACAGGAATTAAGGATCCGTAGCACTAGGATGTAACAGAATAAGACTAACCTCAAATTTGGTCTACCTTTGCAAGTGTTTCCCCAATCAGTTTCTTCAAAACACTCTGTCCAGGATCCTACTCACCAAATTTTTTAGGTAATAAGAATTAGACATGGACATACTAAAACGCAAGTTCTTGTTAGGTTGGTTGATCAGTGTGTAACAGTTCAAAACTTGAACTGAAAAGCATCCATTTTATTGTTTGAAAGACAGTGGATGTTTCCATCATATACAAGCAAGACCATAATGTTTATCAAAGTTGTGTAATTCTATTTCATAGGTGGGAAACTGGAAAGTGACTTCTCTCTGAATTATTGAAATCATAAACCATCATAACTATGACATCCATTTATATTCTTATGGAAAATCACCAGTCATTTAAAAAGTCAGAAACAAAATAGGCAAACTACCTTTTCTGCTCTCCACACCAGATATCTATGTTGAGCTTCGAGATTCCGGGAAATCTGGGATTCATCAGTCTCTTTATCGGATTTGCTTACCAACTCCAACCATACCTGCAAGAATAATATTCAAAGGTCAAGAATTAGAAAGCCTACTGAGATTACCCTTAGCAAAACATGATTTATTAATGTACCATGCTGCTGGGATTACCTTGTAATAATCCTTGAATGCAGAATATAGAATTTCATATTTTTCTGGGCTTGAATTGAACTTTGTCCAAATGACAATTGGTGAAAAGAACTTTATAGATTCACTTGTGAGCTTCCCTCCCCATGGAAAAAGCTGTTAAACAGTTGAATGGTTAAATGTTCCTATATTGAAGATACTTTTAGCGAGAATCGTTTCATGAATGTTCCACTAAATTATTTCCAGTTACCTCTGCATATTTAAGGCCAAGAGGAATTAAGCTTTTAAAGTACTTCTCCTTGTAGTGACGTTGATTAATGACATCATGCAAAGGGTTAAGGTCCCTGTAACCATAACAGCAAAGCTGCATTCTTAGAACTTGTGTTCCAATTTCTTTTTTTTTTTTTTTTTTTTTTTTGCTTTGGACAACAATTAGTGATCCGCATTACAAATTTATACATAGTATGTTGTCCTCAATCCTCGGTGTTTGAAAATTTAAAGGGAATAGTTGAGAGTTGAGAAAATTTTATCAGATTGTCAAGATAGAGAACATCATTGATACATTTCCCAGAAGCATATTGCAATAGATATGGAAGAAGATGCCAACTTACAGGACGACAATATTTGTTCTAGCGGTGGTGAAAAAGTTAGCACAAAATATGGGGACATCATATTCTGCTCTTGGAAAGACAGTGAAATCCAAAACCTGCATAAAAATGAAGCACTAAGCATATAGTAAAACTTTAACCTACCTCCAAGATCATCGAATATGAAGAAAGATTTCAGAATACTTCAGTAATGACTTCTCAATTTTATTTTATTATATAATTATAAGTAATCTTCTGCTACTTATTTCCCCGTGGCGTAGTTGCTACTTCAAAATAGCTGTAATATGAGTATATGACTAAGGAGGTAAAAAAGAATACTAATATTGGAGGAAATATGCAGAGACATAGCATTTAAAATATTGAAAGTGTAAAACCAATCATATATCAAATTAGATATGATGCTTAGAAGAAATTTTGAAAAGATACCTGCATGGTTTCTGTCTCAATGATCAAACTCCGTAGAAGCCGAATCTCGGCAGCTTCGAATGATAGCATACTAATCTCTCCTTTACCATCCTTCGGCTCCAGAGAATTATACTTTTCCTAGTTAACAGCACAGGAAAGTGTCATCGAAGGTATAAAACACAATAACACAATTTCAGCTCAAATTATTAGCCATAATTAAACTAAATTTTAAACAATAGTAGCAACAATTATGAATGAAAAGCTCAATAGCACACAAGCTTATAATAATATTTAGTGGTTTAGTAGTTAAATAACTAGCTATAGTAAAACAAATTAATTAAGGCACTAACTAATAATCAAAGTAAAAAGTTGTCGCTGTATATAGGTAGCATAACGGCACAGGATGTGACTGAAACACATAATTAAATGATATAATAGTTTACAGTTAAATTAAATTATATTATATATGATTAACCTAATCCAAAAAAAATTAAAAAGTGGAACCTGTAGAGGCGAAGAGAACAAGTGAGTGTGGCTTGTGGTTTCATCCAAAGCGAAATCGACGAATTTACGATACGACACTGAAAATGTTCGCGTGGAAATGGAAGAAAGTGTTGTTGCTCTCTTCTTGCTGCTGATGCTCCAGTCACGAGTGGAAACACAACAAGAATTTTTTTCGGTGCGTAATAGTGCTGTTAATTGTTGCAGACACAAGCTTGAAGAAGACGAAGAAGAAGAACAACCACCAAGCTCCATTGAAATGAAGGTGAAAAGACGTAAAAACCCCCAGGTTCAGTTTCAGTTTTCGGTTTCAGCTGGGTTTTGTTTTCCGAATTAACCGTTTGTGGAAAATGGAAATGGCCACGATACTATAATTAGAAAAAATCAGAGACATGTGACTGCAAACTCTGATAAGTAACAAATTCTGTTATTTTTTATTTTTACTTTTTTTTAAATTGTTAATTTTTTTGTTACGTAATGGGCCAAAAGGTCAACCCATCATTCTTCATGGTCCAAAATTCTCATCGCTTTTTCGCCCAATAAAATAATGTGGGCCTCTTTCCTCTGGCCCAAACAGATAAGGACACATGTGTGCTTGTGTAGTGCTACTTTATCTATAATTCTGAGATCCAGTAAAAATGAAATTAAATTATATTGTGGTTATTATTTGTTAAATCTAAAACTTTTATTTCACATTAAAATAAAAAATATCGTAGTTAGTATATTCTATTAAAAAATTATGTAACTATGTCATTTTATACCAGCAAATAAATGTGTAATAAAATAATTACACCTTTTATCTTAAGATGGACATAGTAAACGAGAAAGGTTTTTTGTTTTTATTATACAAATTGAAACTTCTTAAAAAGTTAGGACAATCAACATTCAAATTATGTTATGGGATATGAAATGAACTAAAGTTGATTCAATAACGTGGAGGAAGATAAAATTTGAACAGGTCACTACTCCCAAAATATCGAAACTGAATTATATATGGACGTTATGGAATTGATCTCAAGTAGAAACCAGAAATACCTTAACACACAAATTTTATTTTAAAGAATAACTGAAAAGAAAATTAAAAATTAAAATAGATGAGAAATTGTCACTTCCTTGGGTAGGAGGAATCTCTGAAACAAGAAGAGTACGTAGTCTATCAAGTCACGTGCATCTGTCCAAATTGGCCATATGATGATGATGATACACAAAAATTTTACAGTGAAAATAATATTATTCATACATTATTAGTTTTTTTTTGTTTTCCAAAATAATAATAATAATAATAATGATAATAAATTGTACATTAGTTTTTTAAAAGTTATTCATAAGTCATAACTGAAGTTAGTGGTAGCACTCTTTTTTTTTGTTTATTTAAAAAAAAATTATTTTTTTAAAAATAGGAAGACTCGAACTTACAATCTCTAAGTGAGTATAAAAAAATTATGCTATTTGAGTTATAATTTGTTGGAAAAAATAATTTATTTGTTAATAATAAATAAACTTGTGAAAACATAAAAGGACATATCAATAATAATTAAATTTCATTATTAACGAAATTATATTAAAAAAGGTACATTTATTGTTAATTACATAATTACATCCACCAAAAAATAGTAAAAAATACTAAAAATAATGTTTAAATAAATACTTTTGGAACATCTGAATTGAAGGCCCCACACAAGGCAGGAAAAGAGAGTATATCCTAAATTACGTTCCTAATATTAGAAGCTACGAAAATATTGGTGTTTATCCGTTCCGGTGAAAATTATAAGCCCGATAAAATGTTACAAGATAATTAATTAATTTGGTGGCGATTACAAAGTTTACTTTTGGATAGTAACTTCTTCATTCTGGGGGTTGCTGGTTGTTCATACTTGTTTGCATGCTACGAGCCACATAGTTATTTGTTTCTATTGATTCATATATCACTATCCAAAGATGCCTTTGTCAGCCAAAAATCTTATAACGTATACAAGTTAGGAATTTAGCGTCCTGATTGGGAGAAGTTTCTTCCCCATGAAACAAGGAATAATCCATCAACAAATAAAACTCCTCAATCCCATGCAAAAAAGCAAAGACATAAGCTAAGGTTAAATTACCATTAAATTAAAAATTAAAAACATACACACGCATACACGTTATAATTAATAAGCTAATAGCTATTATTATTATTTTTTTTTTTTTGCTTTCAAAATATATAAGGGATGGATGAGAGATTCCATGGTTATTCACTTGTAGCTAAGAGAGTAGTTAATAGAAAAATGTCAGGTTCTATCCTATATATAGCGTTTGATTTAGAACCCTTATGGCTGTCTTTCATTGTTTGCTTTCATGTCTTTGTTTTCTGTTTACCTTTTACTTGCTTGTTTGTTTGTTCTATGGATGTTGTTTAGGGATTATTTATCACAACTTACTTGCATTGCGCTAATTAATTGGGCAGATTTCATTCTCTAGCTATAGACGTTTTCTACATTAAACAAATATTATATATTATGAGTGTTTGTGATTACTAAATTTGATGTCTCCTTGAAATTTCTTCCATCAAATCCTATCCCTTTTTTGTTCCACCAATTACATTTTACCACTTGTACTAGTAAGTATAGTAGTATAACTAATAATGGATTAGTTGAGTTGTCAGCTCACTGAATTGACATGTCTATTTCATCAAACTTCTCTCTGTCCAGATCGTTACACCTTTCATGTGGGTTGAAAGATGAAGTATTCTTTGTAGTAGCGATCCTTATATATCGTATTAACAATTGAAAGATGATCGAAAGAAAATATCTCTATTTGACAGGACTTCTTCCTATACCTATGAATTGGATTTGTTTTTGTCTTTTCCTGAATCTTTTTCATAGTTCGATAAATAATTTGATAAGTCAATGATTTTTTTCATGTTTCAGGATACGGTTAACCAACATGTTAACTAATCGATTCTTTCTAACTTGATTGTTGGTTGTATCAATGCAATGCACTCAATACAAAATTCCGCAAAGTTTAAGAGTCTAATGGATCTTTATAGTATAAGATGAAGGTTCTTCACATGTTATTAATTAATATATTCACTTAATTAAATGTCGGAGATTTGAATCTTGCTTTGTGTATGTAGCAACTCAATGGTCAGCGACAAACTGTGCAGATTTTTGAATAGAGCACAAATTTCTAACAAATTAGTCATTGATCTGTCGGATTAGAAAATACTATAGAAAAAAAACTATTAATTTAAGTAACCAACTTGAATTAGTCAAGTTCTCAACTTACTTATTCGCTTAAAAAAGTGTTGAGAGTTCGAATTCCATTTTATACATATAACAACCCATTAGTCAATAACAAACCGTGCAAGCTTTTAAATAACAATACTAATTATTCGTATATCTCCACATTATAGTGAAATTGTTACAACACATTTACTAAAACTATACTTTTTGACCTTTCTTATCAATAAGCGTTTGATCTAAGATACATAAACCTATATATATATATATATATATATATATATATATATATATATATATATATATAAAATATAAAAATTTGAAAAACAAAAAGGAAGTGTCCAATGCAATGTGAAGAAGCAAAGTGAAAAGAAGATGAAATAATCATTTGAAGGCATGCATGATGATCGATGAGAGCAGTAATAATGGAGGAAGCTAAGGATGATTGGGTGTCTTTCCATTATTGAACACATTGAATTCGTTGACGAATAAATAATGGTGATGACAATGGTAGAAGCTGTTATAAACATAGTAGCATAGCTAGATAGCTAGCTAGTTGACCAATTACTATATGTGGGCGCAACTTTACAACAACAAAGTACAAAGCATAGTTGTTGGTGGAGAAAGAATAAATGTAGAAAATGAATGAAAATCAATGGTGAGTTACTTATTAGTTTTAATTAATTTTTTATGGTTCCCAACTTTATAAGTTATTTATTTATATATGTATATGTATATGTCTTTGTTGTTTTGCACTTATCGAGTTGCTAGGAACAAGAATTAGGAAATAGTGCTTCTCCTAACAAGTGTGTCCAACGAACAAGTCCAACCTAATAAAAACAACCCCTTATGACACCCTCTCTCTATTGCACAGTGGGCTCAACAATCTACATACTCCTTAGCTTAATTCCACACAAACATATAAATATATTTAAATCAAATGTCAATCATTTTTTTTTTATCAATAATAGTGTTAGATTATTAATAAGTAGAAATATATTGCAATAATATTAAAAACACGAACTTTCAATATTGTTGAAAGAGAAAATTTAACTACTCTTAAAAAAAAAAACTATTTAATACTATTTGAATTAAATGAACAAGTGTATATATGTTGTGTGCCACATGCCTACTTTTTTTTTTAATGGAAGTCTACTCTTCTTATTCTTATTTTAACACTTAACAAGTTTTGTATTTTAATTCTGAATTTAATTAAAAAAGTAAGTATACAAACCAACTTTTAATTATAGCTAACTGTTCCTATCCTGACCCAATGATAAAAGCCCAGATCCAAATAAAAGGCCTAATCCGAAGGATTAAGCCTAGCTAAGCACGGATCTTCATATAAGAAGTCGGTGTCGATTACGACTTACGCTAAAGAAGTCGGACATGAGATTAGCGGGCAGATAAATGCTCATTCAAATGAGTAACCGCCCCTAAAATCTCTCTACCCGCTTCATCAAGCCATATCTTAACCTCCCTAAGATAAATGGACGGTTAACACCCAAAAGATACGGCACTACTCCAACGGTGGTTATTGGCTCACCACTATAAATACACTGACACCCCTCAGGTATCTCTAAGCCCAATACTCTCTAGACCTGCTCACACTCTTACTAACTTAGGCATCGGAGTGTCTTTGCAGGTACCACCCCCTCTCCTCGTACAAACAAGTCGGACGGAGTCACCCGAGTTGCGCATTCATTCGGAAATCTCCTCCTCCACACTTTTAGGCCAACCTACACTATCTACTCTATTAATCTCAGGTTACCTACCGTAACACTAACATTAGCCAATTTTTTATTATAAAATTATTTTTTTAATCCTCTTTTTTTGAAAGATTTTACTGTTAGGATATATTATTTAGCATTTAAGATTTATAATTAAGATAAAGGGATCGTTTTAAAAAATATAGAATGATATTGATTGAAAAAAAATTGATTTACTAATTGAACTTTAATTAAAAATTACTTATACCTAATAACTCTACTCCTTAAAAATTTTGATGTGTGAGAAAATTAATTTTAGAGGCATTTCAATAATGATTGACTAATTATGGTATTAAGGTTATTATTTTACTATTTTTTTCTATTTTTCTTTGTTAGTATTCAAATTAACACACACACACACATATATATATATATATATATATATATATATATATATATATATATATATATATATAAACTATGTTAGATATATACTAACATTAATTATTAGTGTAAAATAAATATTGAAATATAAAATCTACTTAATATACTAAAACTGGATTTTCCCTCAGCTACTAAAGGTGACGTGTCGATCTCTCATGCCTCTGTTTTCCCTCCAAAACGAATAAAATTTTTTTTCTATTCTAAATTATTTTATTGTAATTATATTATAATTAATACTAAATGAATAATATATAATTATACTAATTTAGCAACATATCTTCATTATAATTATATCAAATCAATATTTAATGCACTATTAAACTATTTATCAATTATCAATTAAAAATACTTTTAATAATTTTAATGATAATAATAATATCAGTAATAGTAATAATAATAATAAAAAATCTTTGTTACCCGATTCACGTATATCAAATAATTTTTTTAAATTATTTTATAAAAAATATCTTTAATATAATTATATTGTAATTAATATTTAATGAATAATATATAATTATACTAATTTAGAAACATATCTTCATTATAATTGTATCAAATCAAAATTTAATGCACTATTAAACTACTTATCAATTATCAATTAAAAATACTTTTATTCATTTTAATGATAATAATAATATCAGTAATAGTAATACTAATAATAAAAAATCTTTGTTACCCGTGATATGATAAAATTAATATATAATTATACTAATTTAGGAACATATATTCATTATAATTGTATCAAATCAATATTTAATGCATTATTAAAAAATTACCTTAATAATATGTAATTTACATATTTATTTTTGTTTTACTAAAGTCTATATATAGTGTTTTTCTGTGGTACATGAATCTAAATTTGAGAGTCAATTCATAATTTTATATTTAGTATTTTTTCTTTTTTACTACTTCATAGAATAAGAATGTATTCTTCGTTTTTTATTGAAGTTGATCCTTTTAAGGTACAATTTATAATTTTTTATAATATTTTTCATATACTCATTCTATTATATTATTCTTTTAATAATTTTTTATTTGTTGTTACTCTAAGTTATTCTTATCGTCTAATGTTCCGATTGTCTTTTGTCACAATTATTTACAATGCATCACATCCATGAAATACCTCATCGAGTTGTCTTCACTGAAACTGGGTTTTTTTCCGACTAATGAAAGTGAGGTGTCACTTTCTCGTGAACCCATTTTCCCTCCAAAATGAATGCATTTAATGAATAATGCATAATTATACTAATTTATGAAAATATCTTTATTTTAATTATATAAAATCAATATTTAATTTATTATTAAACTACTTATCAATTATTAATTAGAAATATTTTTTATTATTTTAATGAATAATACATAATTATACTCATTTAAGAAAATATCTTTATTATAATTATATAAAATCAATATTTAATGCATCATTAAACTAATTATCAATCAAAAATATTTTTAAATATTTTAATTATATTCATATCCTTCTAATTCTTATTCATTATCCAATGATTTTATTAGTGGCAAGTTGTTAACCCATTTATATTGATAATAATAATAATTTTATTAGGATAAATATCAAATTCTATTCCTAATATAAAAATATAAAATTTGATTCCTTCCATTTTTATTTTACCACTATAAAAGACCATGTATGCTAGAAGAAAATATCATTCGTTTACCAATTACTCTTTCATTTGATAGCTTTTACAACAATTCTTTTTCTTCCTACGAGGTATCGTTGCAAGAAGACAACTATCGTAGATACAAACTACACACTCTCCAACTTTCGTGCTTATCATTCGGAACTCTATAAGATATGTTATCTATGAAGTATTTATAGATCATGTATGTATAAATAAAAACTGGTTTGTATTTAAATTTAAGTCATTTAACTGTTTGTGATATATTGTAGTGTGAAATTGCTTTCAATATATGTTATGTAATGATATTATGTTCTAATTTAAGCTTTTACTTTAGAACTGTATTATGATTTTATCTCATTATTTTTTCTTAGATATCAAGTTGACGTATTTTTATTTATTATTATTATTATTGAAACGAATGTGATATGAAATGTACCAAAAAAACTCTCACATTTAATTTATTTTATTGTAGTCTTCTATCTATTCTATTTATTTTTATTTTCTTCTTATTCATTTTATTTTCTTTTCAAATGTTATGTAATCTATCATAATTTATACCAATCTACTTCTATTTAATATACTAAAATTGTGTTTTTCTCCAACTAATGAAAATGAGGTGTCACTTTTTTGTGAACCCATTTTTCTTCCAAAATGATTGCACTATTTCTCTCTTTTAAATTTATTTTTAAAAATTATCTTTAATTGATATAATTATATTATAATTAGTATGTAATGAATGATACATAATTATACTAATTTAAGATAATCTCTTTATTATAATTATACTAATCTCTTTTAAATTTATTTCAGAAAATTATCTTAATTATAATTATATAACAATATTATACTTAGCATTTAATGAATAATTCATAATTATATTAATTTAAAAAATATCTCTATTATAATTATATAAAATCAATAATTAATGCATTATTAACCTAATTATCAATCAAAAATATTTTTAACTATTTTAATTATATTGATTTTAATTATATTAATATAATTCTATTTTTTATTCATTATCCTAAAATTTTATTAGTGACAAGTTATTATTTTAATGGTGACCTATATAATAATAATAATAATAATAATAATAATAATAATAATAATAATAATAATAATAATAATAATAATAATAATAATAATATAGAAAATTATATTTTAGAGAAATATAAATTGATTATTAATAATTAGTTATTAATAATAATGATAATTATATGATTAATTTTTAGTAATCATTAAATATATTTAATATAAATAACCAAATTTAATTAATTAACAAATGAAAGAAAATATTATTGGACGATTGTAGAAGCAACAATATATACATATTAATAACCAATTTAATATTAATAACGATAATTATCGTTATTATTCAATAATAATAATAATAATAATAATAATAATAATAATAATAATAATTTTTTCTTTTATTAGAATACTCATCTAATTGAATTAATATAAATATTTAATGAAAATAAAGAATGGATTTTTTGATAAATTTGTTAGTTGATCAACCGATTCATCTTATTTATTGTGATTGAGATTGATATATAATCATAAAGATTTTTTTTCCTCCATTAATTTTAGTAAAGAAATCCATGACGTAAAATAAAATAAAATAAATTTAGTATCTACTTTTTTTCTCAATATTTTTTATATTTACGGTAAATATTAAATGTAAAAAAGAAAAAAATAATATTAATTATTATCACTTTTATTTGTTTACATTCATAATTAAATTTAATATAATTATAGTAAGTTTCTATAATTATAACAATTTATATCTGTTACATATATAGCAATTATATTATATATAATTATATATCTCCTCTTTTATATATACTTATTAGCAAGTATTTCTATTTATATAATCTACTTAATATATTAAAATTAGATTTTTTTCAACTAATGAGTGAGGTGTGAATTTCTCATGAATTCATTTTCCCTCCAAAATGAATGCATTTAATGAATAATGCATAATTATATAAAATTCATATTTAATACATTATTAAACTACTTATCAATTATCAATCAAAAATATAATAATAATAATAATAATAATAATAATAATAATAATAATAATAATAATAATATACTTCTACTTAATATACTAAAATTGTATTTTTCTCTAACTAATTGAAGTGAGGTGTCAATTTTTCATAAATTTATTTTTCTTCTAAAATGAAAGAACTATTCTCTCTTCTAAATTTATTTTACAAAAATATCTTTATTATATTTATATTACAATTAACATTTAATGAATAATGTATGATTATACTAATTTAGGAAAATATATTTATTATAATTATATAAAATTAATATTTAATGCATTATCAACTAATGAAAGCGAGGTGTCAATTCTTTATAAATTTATTTTTTTTCCAAAACGAAAGTACTATTCTCTCTTCTAAATTTATTTTAGAAAAATTAAAATTCCATGTTGAATATAGGTGGCAAGTAAAAAAAAAATAAGCAAGTTCATGGAATCAAATCATATTTCTATAACATATATAAGAATGTATATTTTATTATATAAAAATTAAATTTCTGCACTTCATGATGGGCGTGACATACTTCTTAGCGTGTTTCTTAATTTATTTTTTATAACTCATTGAATACAATTTATTATAGCAAATTAATTATATCAACTAATTGATTTGATTATGTATTTAAATATCACACTATTTATTATAATTTATATCAATCAAATAATTGTAATTTATTATATCAATTATTTTAATTCATTAATTTATAAGGTACATAATAACATAGTTGATTTATTACTTATAATGATTAAATACAATAAATACATATTAATTTAGTTAAAAAAATCATTGTCTCCTATGTTTTCCTATTTATTTTTTCTAATTCATTAAATCCAATCAATTATAATAAATTAATTATATCAACTAATTAATTCAATCAATTATTTTTTAATTTATTTTTTGAATTCAATAAATCAAATAAAATTAATTATACTAATTATTTGTATTGACTAATTAATTTGATTAATTCTTACAAATATTTTTGTTTAACTTATTTTATTTATTTAAATATAACTAATTTGTTATTTAATTTTATTAGGATAAATATCAAATTCTATTTCTAATATAAAAATACAAAATTTTATTCATTTCATTTTTATTTTACTACTATAAAAAATCATATATGTTAGAAGAAAACATCATTCATTTACCAATTACTCTTTTATTGGGTAGCTTTTACAACAATTCTTTTTCTTCTTGTGAGACGTCGTCACAAGAAGGTAACTATCATGGATACAAATCAGCACACACTCTTCAACTCCCGTGCTCATCATTTAGAGCAATATATGATATGTTATCCATTAAGCATTTATAGACCATGGTATTATCATGTTTGCATAAATAAATAAAAAATTCGTAATTAAGTTTAAGTCATTTACCTATTTGTGTGGTATATTGTAGTGTGAAATTACTTTTAATTTGTGTTGTACAATAATATTATGGTTTAATTTAAGCTTTTATTTTAGAATTGTGTTATGATTTTATCTCATCATTTTTCTTAGATATTAAGTTAATGTATTTTTATTTATTATTATTGAAGCAGATGTAATATAAAATTTGTAAAAAGAAAAAAAAATTCATTCAATTTATTTTATTATAGTCTTCTATTCTTCTATTTCTTTTTATTTTTTATTCATTTTATTTTCTTTTTAAATATCATATAATTTATTATAATTTATACCAATTAATTAATTATAATTTATTATATCAGTTAGTTTAATTCATTAATTTATAATATACATGATAAAATAGATCATTTGTTACTTATACATTTATTTTTTTAAAATCTAAATCTGAATAATTATATTTTCATTTTTTGTTATGAACAAAATATTATTAATAATGAATAATAATTAACCACTCATACTTTTCAAAGTGTTTGGATGATTTTTATATTTATTAATATTAATTATTGATTATTTTTTCATAAATAAATTATATTATAATTTGATGTTATTTCATAATTGATTAATGTTCATGAAACTATGTTACTCTAAATTTTATATTTTATAAATATTTTATTTAAATATAATTTTTTACCATAAAAATGTATTATTTTTAATAATATCATAATTTTATTTTTTTAATTATTCTAATTGAATATTTTATCAAATACTAATTAAAGTCATTCTTCCATTAATACTAAAATAAAGTTACAAAAGGGTCCATAGGATAGAATAAGTAAAATAATGTGATACCCACGTTGCAATATCCAAATGAAACAACTTAGGATTTAAAATTTTTATCTTTCTCTTTCTCGCCGTTTATTATATTATCTATTCTATCTATTCTATTATATAAAAATCGAATTTTTACCTTTAATGATAGAATCAACGTAGCATGCTTCTGCTTTATTTTGTTTAACTCATTAAAGTCAATTCATTATGATGAATTAATTATATCAACTAATTGATTTGGATAGATATTTAAGTATCACACAATTTAAAATTATTTATTTTAATTATTTGATTTAATTTTTATTATATATAAATTTAAGGAATAAATTAAAATAAGATAATTTATTACTTATTTAAATTGAATACAACAAATAAAAATTAATTTAGTTAAAAATTTAATATTTTCTAATCTTCTATACATAAAAATGACAAAACAAAATTATAAAAATAATCTTTTTATCACTTTTGCTATTTTAATTTTATTTTCTTTGCTTTTTTTTTATGTATAATTTTATTTTATATTAACTTTGTTTATTTAATAATAAAATATACTCATATTAATTCTATCATATAATAGAAGTTTAACCCAAGTTCAAAATGCTAAAACAAAAAAAGAAAACAGTGGATATATGATTAGAGAAAAATGTATAATAATGACAAAATATACTAAAACTTGGATTTTTTCTCCAACTAATAAAAGTGAGGTGTTAATTCCTCGTGAATTTATTTTTTCTCTACAATAAAATCATTATTTTATTTTCTAAATTTATTTTAGAAAAATATATTTATTATAATTATATTACAATTAACATTTAACGAATAATGCATGATTATACTAATTTAGAGAAATATTTTATTATAATTATATAAAATCAATATTTGATACATTATCAACTAATAAAAGTGAAGTGTCAATTCCTCATGAATTTATTTTTCCTCCAAAATGAAAGTACTATTCTCTCTTCTAAATTTATTTTAGAAAAATATATTTATTATAATTATATTACAATATTACAATTAGCATTTAATGAATAATGCATAATTATAATAATTTAGAAAAGTAAAATAAAGTCCAGTAATTTATCTTCCGACTGCACACGTGTATAGAATAACTTTTAAGAATGAGTCATGTATAGTAAATACGGTCGATAATTGTAAAATTATATACTAACATTGATATAATATTATTTCACGTATATGTTTTGCATGCATCAAAGAAAATAAAGTGTTGAGTTGTTTTTTAGTAGATTTAGATTATTTATTGTTTATTAGAGAATTTTATGCATTAGAATTCTCTAATAATTTCTTATTTATTTTGAGATAATTTTGATATGTTCTTACTTGACAGTAAAACAACATATAAAACTTTGTTGGTGGGTCTAAATATTATTAAGTTATTTATGGTCACATTGAATATATATGTTTGATTTATTGAAAAAAGTAGATTACTAAAACCAATTAATAACTATTTTAGAATTAATATATTTAACTAGCTTAAGAAAAAACAAATAATACATAACATGTTATATTTTTATTAATCAAATTATTATAATTTAAATTAATTTTAATAAAATAATTTAAAATTATAATTTCAATCTTATCACGTGCATGGCACGGGTGATTAAACTTGTATATATTAAAAATGAGTTAATTATATATGTGTTTGTATAAAAATATAAAGTAATTAATTTTAATGAATAATTTTAATATATAAATAATATTTTTGTATATATGTATATATAATGCGACTTTACTTTTGGTTTGCCTAACCGAAAAAAAGAAAACTAAATCAAATACTATTTCGGTGAATAGCATACATTATGCATCCTCGCTATTTTCTTTTCCATTTACCAAAAAAGGTGTATAATTAATATATAATTCTAGTAGCCACGGTGTATTCTCTTTGTTTCTGAAATGCAATGTTTGGTGCATAATTACTAAAAAGATTAGAAGAAAAATTTAATCAATGCAAAACACATTTTATTGTCTTTAACCAAAGCTAATAAGTATTATTGCATGCATTAAAGAAATTAAAGATATATAACACTTCACAAATTACTACGTACTATATATATACATATTTAAGACACATTGAATTAATTTAGATGCACAAGCTCTCTCTAATTTTTATATTTTGTTATGTCAAAAAGTATTTGACTCGATTATATTTTATTTTTTTTAAGATGGTAGGTTATATTTTATTAATTATTGAAAAATGAAATATAAAAAAATTTAAAAATAAAACAACGTAATAAAAAGTGGAGATTTTTTAAAATAATATATGGAAGATATTCATCCAACAGTGTATAGTCGAAAAATGAAGAAAAATTAAAAAAAAGAATAATAAATTAAATTGAATAAAACTAAGAGATTGTCTTATAGATATGACGATTTAAACTGAGAGTTCTTTGAATTTCATATAGCAACTTGACAGAATTTGCTAGAACAGATAGAATTAAAGTAGAATCTTCAAAAATTAACTGATTGCAAGTTCTTCAGTAGTTTGAGGATTACAGTCAATATTCTTTAACGAATTAAACATTTTTGTTGATGCAGTCTATCATGTCCCAAAATTATTAAGATTTTAAGAGAAAAGATAGTTACCAAAATAACTTTGAGATCATACTTCTTTGTTACTAGAATAATCGATCAAACAATAAGTGATTGATTTTATTATTTCACGATAGAAATGACATATTAACGATATAGATAGAATGTGGTAGTGAATCTGAGGAAGCATATTTATTTCCTAAGAATGAAAAATTAGAGAGAACTATGAAGGCTAATGATGATATTATTAGATAGGAACTTTATTATCGTAGAGAACATACATGATTTATTATTGAACTCGATCATTCCAAGGTAGTACATATATAAGTCAAGCTAAAACTTTAATATATAAGAAAACAATTTCAAAACCTGTGCATATATATATAGAATCCAAAGTTTTACTTGGACCGTTGGAAGAAGAAACTAAGCCGAAACATAGAAAGATATGATAAAGTATAATTATAAATTTAGAGGGTCAACCTTCTTGCTATCTAGGCTTATTTTTGTTTATGCATGTAGCGTACGAACCTTATGCTAAAATCAATAATTTACATCCCTAAACTATAAATATCATCAACCTTAAAAATTAGTGATATAATATATATAAAATAAAAACTCACGCGCAGTTCATCCGAAGTTAATAATTAAAAATTGTTAAATAATTAATTTGATAAATTTAACTAAATTATAATCTAATAATTTTTAATTATTAATTTCACATCAAAATAATTACACGTAAATTTTCACTTATATATAAACACAAGAACATCATCTTGTGACTTTTCAAGATATAGTAACTTTTGTACCTTATTTATTTCTTGACAGAACACCAAATAAATAAGAGTTTTATTAAATGCATTACGAAGTAGGAAGTGGTCCAAATAAAAATCTTACGAAAAGATACATATACACACATGTCTGCATGGATGACTAGTGACTAGTCATTGCAATGCAAAAAATTAAGATCTTCATCAATTCAAAGATAAGAAATCCTCTTTAATTTCTTCCTCCGTGATCTTTCTACGTCTCACATACAACGGTTCTCTATCTATTCTTTTGTTGTTTCTAATTTGCAGCAATAAATAAAAAATAATAATGCAAACAAGGAAAGAAACAAAGAAAGAGGAAATCTAGTAATATATATTACATACCCTGAAACAAACCCTATATTAGAAAAGAAACAAGAGTAATAAAGCCATAGGCATTGGTTCCAGTATTTTGCTTTGGACCATTCTTTTGGCCACTTGCTCTAATCCCTCGATACTCTCACTATATTTCTCTCTCTTCATGCACACATTACACATACAAGTCCAACTATAACAACAAACCAACCTAACAAACAACTATATTCAATGTCATAATATACTGTGCCTGTACGTATAACCCTTTCTTTTTCCTCACACAAGTCAAATATTTCTCGCAACTCACAAGATACAATTAACCCTGTACACACAACTTCTTTTAAAAAATAACTTTTTGACTCTCTTTCTTTTCTTGTGTGTTTAGGCTTTAGAGAATTACTCAACATAATATAAAATTAGATGAAAACTCAGTTGCAGTCGATTTTACGATCTTATATGAAATTGATAATTGAGAGTCATTAGATGATTTGACTGATTTGACTAAATTTTTATTTAACGGCTCTCAGCTATCAACTTCTCATAAAGTCAACTGTACCTGACTTTTCATCATAAAATTAAGTTTCTATCTATTTTTATAAACAGAAATTCTAGAAGCTAAACTAAGGTTAACCATTTCTTATTAATAATTTAAGGAAAAGTATATGAACCAACTAATAATCAGCCACGTTCAAAATAGGAGGAAAGATATGCTAGTGATAGAAGAAAATCACGGAATAGATGCTTTGATCATTCATTAGGTAGTTCCATATAATTAATTATGTTTTATTAATGCGTAACACATGAAACATAGAAATCATATCCAAAACCATTCAATTTATAAGAAAAAGAAACATCCGTGTGCCTATCAATAACAACATCCGATTAAAGTCACCAGTGTCTCTAGTTTACCAGTTGGCTGATTCTTAGCTTATATAGAGTTGGTTTCCTAACATGGTTGATAATTTAATTCAGACTAATTAAGCTTTTAATATGCAAAATTTACATACAAATTGAAAGACTTTTGCAAATGTATATATTAGTTTACACATATATCTAATTACATAATGATGCATCAATAAAAATAATTATCTTTTATATTAATCGCGTGAATAATCATCTAAAAAAACGGATGTAACAGCACAATTATGTAAAATATTTTGAATAAAAAATAATGTGTTATAAAATTTGAGTGTGAATATTGGAAATTGTTTTAAAAGTTGGAGTTAAACCCCACACTTTAGGTTAGTAGTTAGCAGAGTTATGTTATTTCAGATTTCAGTTTCACACATTATTCTTCTTCCCTCTTAAACCCTTCAAACTTCAAATCCCTTTCTCTCTCAACCACCGTGAAGAAATGAAGCAAGAGAAACGGCAGCGGTTCTTCATAAACGACAACATCGACATTCTAAGGGAAATACTTAAACGACTGGACGGAGCGTCGCTGGGAGTGGCGGCCTGCGTGTGCCGTCTATGGTGCAGCCTGGCCAGAAACGACGACTCCTTATGGGAGCACCTCTGCTTCCGCCACGTGTCAGGTCCACCAGCAGCGTCGGTGAAATCGGTAGTGTTGGCGCTCGGAGGCTACAAGAGGCTATACATGGTGTGCGTGAGGCCTGTACTGAGTCGACTCGGTGCTGAGTCTGAGTCGGATCGGAGGCGAGTTAGGTGGAGGCGGGAGGAGGTTCCGGTGGCTGTGGTGGTTCAGCTCTCGCTCTCGCTGTTCTGCATTGACAGTTATGAGAGGCTTCACGGTAACAACAACGCTGCAGGAGGAATCATCCCCAGCGACGCGTCCGCATCGTCCCTCATGTTCCTCTGTAACCCCATCAACGTCTGATTTCTCTTCCTTTATTATTATTATTATTATTATTATTATCTTTTTAATTTAAATAAAGTTACAAGAAGCTGCTCTATCTGTATCAATGTGCCGGCTATTTTATTTATTTATTCTTTTTCTTTTATATATAAAATTACTATTATTACTAATCAATACAAGCTTCAAAATAACAATGCTTTATTAGTACTTTTTTGCTCTTTCTTTTATTCTTTTTTTCTCTTTTGTTTGGACAGAAAAATGTTTCTACTTAATTAGCACTATGCAATTATGCAAGTATAGTCAGATATTGTTTACATTCTTAAGGCTTAAGGCCTTGTTAATTAGGGAAAAAAAAAAACAAGAAACTCTATAGCATGAGCTTCAGTTCAACAAGTAGTACTGTAAATAGTAGAAAAAGTGAAAAACAAACTAAACTTTTTTTTTTCACTATTTTTGGTCAACTTGAATGTGATAGGCTCATTATTTCTTCTTCTTCTTCTTCTCCTCACATATAGCATTTGCCTTTCTGTTATTTTTATAGAAATTATATTTTTAAAACACATTTTATAGAACTTATTAGTTATTACAGTGCTAAGGACATAAAATGGAGCGCAAATCTGTCATTCGAACCTAAAAAAGTTTGCACCTAACTCTAGTCAAAATTTAACACTTATGATATATACATTTGATGAAACTTTTAATCTAAGTATTTGTTTAGAAGCATTTCACTGATATCTCTTACAAATGCCAATAAACTATAGCTCAAATTGCGTAGTTTTTTCATCTTCATTTAAATGTTTTGAGATCGAGTCTTGGTCTTAATTTTTTTTATAAAAAAATACCCCTTACAAATTAAAATAACACAAAGTTGAGATTATAATCATAGGATACTACCGGGCTAAAAGAATTTAACTGACCAATAGCTACAAGAATAGTTCTAATTTGGTAATTAATAATTAAGAAATGGTTTGTAAAGTAATATATACAAAGACTTAAAATCTCAATGTCATTTGGAATATTCTTTGCTTTCATTCGGCGATATATTATTTTGTTGATCTTTATTTTTGGAATAAGCAAATGAAGCAAGGCCCCATCACTTACACTATTAAGAGAAATCCTACTATAGTATCATAAGAAGAGAAAATGTCCAAATAAAACTATGGCTAACTAGGTAGCTAGTAGCCTAGCTAGTAGTATAGTATAGGCATATGTTCATACAAAAAAAGGTAGGAGACATATTACAACAACAGTAATGAAAGCAAGTAGCATATTTAAAAGGGGGTGTGTGTGAGGCTAATTAAGTTAGGTTTTATTATATATCTAAATGTTTAAGCTTTTGAGAATGATGATTATGATAAAAGCAGATAAAAGTTAGGCTTAAGCTAGCTTGAACAAAATTTTATCATAAAATTTAAACTTCAGATGTTACTTTTTAGAGGGAAATTCCGAAATGTGAACTATACACCGAGGTTGGTGAATACAACCACTACAGTTCTTTTTGGTAAAAAAAAAAGATTTTTATTTTAGGTACATAACAATTAATATTTAGCTGAAACTAGCAAATATCTTTGGGCCCTTAGCGTTAGCCCAATAAATGACTTAAATGGTTGTGGCTAGCCCAAAAGTTAAAAAGAAATTAAGAATTCAGAATTTGTAAATGCTTGACAAAAAAAAAAAAAAAGAATTTGTAAATGCAAGTTAAAAAGAACTTTAGATTTGTGTAACTAGAAAGTTTTATGTTCCAAATTAGAAAGTAATAATTTGAAAAATAAGCTAGGTGAATCATTCAACAAATTTATCATTTTCAAGTTCATATATAATCCAAAAAATAAATAATGTACTATTACGTGTATAATTGATATATCTATGGGTAAATTACAATAACTTTTTCTCCAAATCATCTAATATTACAAACAATACTTTTTAATTTGTTATATATTGATTTTGTTTTAAATAAAAATACAAGTGTAATAATATCTCTAAACTTCATATAAAATATTAGTGTCACAATTGACAATGAAAAGATACTCTGACAAAATTTCGCTTAACTTCAAAGGAAAAAAATCAATATCAATACTCTATTTACATATTATAAAATATTCGTTAATTATTTTTCAATAAATTTAATTTAAAATGAAAATAAAACCTGAATCATGTATCAGAAATCAGTCCACAACACAAAAAAATATGTGATCAGGAGTTATCTTCTGGGAATTTTCTTGCTAATTTGAATAATTCGCACGAAAAGGAGTATATTCCTTTATTTTTATTTTACAACAAAAGATATATTATTAATATTTTATATATTTAGTTAACAAAACATATATATTTTTGTCATTAAACCATTATCAATTCGGTCTAAACAGAATAAACACACAGTATATTTTTTTATCAAAATATCACATAATTATAAACGAAATAAAATATAACACAAACTATTAATAAAATAAAGAAGGTATTTTCTTTGTTTTTACAAAAATAATAATAAAAAAATTAGTCAAACTAAAAATCAATGAAAATTGTGGAGCATTCAGACTGAAAACTCTCCAAACCATCATCCAACATTGCACCAACCATAGGATACTGTCTAACATCTAACTCCTACCAAAAGTAAATATTAAAATAATTTTATATGATGATAATAATAATAATTAATTATAATATTTAGGAAAAAAAAACTTATTTTTATATTATTATTATTTTAATGAAAAAGATACGCACCTGGGGCGCAAGTTAGCATGTTCCAACAATGTTAATAACAGCGTTTACTAGCTCTGAAAATTATCATTTTTATTTTATAAAAAATTTTCCCTATTTTTATTTTCATTTTTTCCCCCTTTACCTTCGCTTTCGAAATCGGCGTTTGTCGGAAGCTCCTATTCAATATCTCATCGCCGCCGTCACCGCCGCCACTAACACCGCCGAGTCGGACCCACTTCGGATCTTCCGGTAGCCATTCAAATCGCACTTCTCTTAGAATTTTTCAATCGCAAAGGCTTCACCTTTACTATTAATCACACACCATACAATCGGGTTCTGTGTTTCCCTGTTTTTTAGTGCACTTAGCTCAGCTCAATTTTGCTCGATCTCCCAAGTACACGTGGCGATCTAGATCTTCTTCGACACCCCATTATAAGTTCCAATCTCAGTGAGTATTTTCTTTCTGCTCTTTCTCTTTTTAGCTTTAATTATTGTGCTTTTTTATTTTTTTTGGGAATAGGTTACGGATGTGAATTTTGGGGCTTTTGTTGTATATTTTCGATCTATGTGTAAAAGTTTTAGGTTATATCAAATTTAGCGGAATTTGGTTGTTAATTGAAAGATGGGTATTTTTGGATCATTTCTGTCACTCTTGGAGTGGTATCATGATATAAATGAATTGTTGGCTTTTGAAATTGGAACTGTTTAGTTTCTAGGGAGGTTTAGGGAAGAGATGGGAAAGTAAGGTTTCTATTTTTCCGTCATTGTTTTATAGATTTTATGTGGAGGATTGAAAATTATATGTTTAGGTAGTTAAGTAAAGAGCATGATCCGTGTTGTTTTGGTAGTTTCTGCCCACAATTAGGGCGTTTTGGTGCACCTGATTTCAAACTTTATGTTCATATGCTTATGAATTGGTGTTTTGGATTTAGGGTATATGTGTACTTACTTTTTTAGTTTATTCCAGACCTGTTGTCAGGCATGGAAACAAGGTTATACATGATATTGGAGACGATGCTGGGTTGGTCATAGTTTCTGTTTGAGAATTCAGCTGTGAAGTGGTTTGATTCCTAGATGGAAGCAGGGAAAGAGGAGGCACTCAAAGCAATAGAGATTGCTGAGAAGCGATTTGCTCAGAGAGACTTTGCAGGCGCAAAAAACTATGCCATAAAAGCTAAGACACTATGTCCTGGATTGGAGGGTATATCTCAAATGGTGACCACATTTGAGGTTTACATTGCTTCTGAGATTAAACACAATGGTGAACTAGATTATTATTCGATTCTTGGATTGAAACCGTCTGCTGATAAAGAGGCTGTCAAGAGACAGTACAAGAAGATGGCTGTGTTGCTTCATCCTGATAAGAACAAATGTGTGGGAGCTGATGGGGCATTTAAGCTTGTTTCCGAGGCGTGGACTTGGCTGTCAGATAGTGCTTTGCGCAGTACATATGACCTCAAGAGAAATGGACAGATGGGTGGGATTACTCAGACAAATTTGTCTTCTCCCCATGCTACAAGTTATAGCAAAAGTTCCAATTTGCCGACTTCTCATGGTAGGCACGACACCTTTTGGACAATTTGCACCTCTTGTAAAGTTCAGTATGAGTATCTGCGCAAGTATGTGAATAAAAAACTTTCGTGTAAGAACTGTCGTGGCACTTTTGTTGCTGTTGAAACTGGGGCTGCCCCAGCAAATGGTTCATTTCCATATTGTCCTTGGTCCTATGTGCCAGGAAATGGGTATGGAAGTCATTCCTATGATGGAGTTACGTATGTCCCAACCACTGCAGCGACCTATTTCAACGGCAACGGGGTCGCAGGATACCATTCTGGCCATGGGTATGAATATGTTTCAAATGTTTCATTTCAGTGGGGCTCTTCTGGACATGCGAATCAAAATGGACCAACGACCTTACCTACTGATTCTGTTTATCAAACCAATGGAAGTGTGAAGAGGGGAAGACCAAAAATCAAATCAGTTGATAAGATGCATCGTGTGGCTGAGACTGCGATCAACGCAAATTCAGATGTGTTGTTTGTTTATAATGAACAACAGGATCTTAAGATGAGTAGACCAGACAAGAAAAGGAAAGTAGTTACCGCAGCCAATTTTAAAAATGGCTATGTTGAAATGGGGTCAAAATGTGCTTCTGAATCAATTTTGGCTAATGGCAATGAAAGCCTTGGACAAGGCCAGAAGGTTTCATGTGGAAGTGAAGTTCAAACCAAGCAGTGTTCCATGGCACCAGCTTTTGATGCGAGAAAATTATTGATTGAGAAGGCCAGGACTGAAATTAGAAAGAAACTGGAAGAGATGAAGTTGGCTTCCGAAATTGCTGCTGCAGCAGCTGTCAGTGCAAGAGAAAAATCTCAAGCTGAAGATGGTCAAGTAAAAAGGGAGACATGTAGAAAAACAGTTCTGAATGCTTCTGGGCATCAAGTAGAGCGCAAGAAAATTGGTCCAGCCGCTATAACTGTCCCAGATTCTGACTTCCATGACTTCGATAAAGATAGGTCAGAGGAATGCTTCAAGCCAAAGCAAATATGGGCCTTGTATGATGAGGAGGATGGAATGCCACGATTATATTGCCTGATCCGTGAGATTATCTCAGTTGATCCATTCAAGATTCACATTAGT
This sequence comes from Arachis hypogaea, assembly GCF_003086295.3. NCBI lineage: Eukaryota > Viridiplantae > Streptophyta > Magnoliopsida > Fabales > Fabaceae > Arachis > Arachis hypogaea. Next base: position 1,020,171 of record NC_092042.1, on the reverse strand, counting down.
TACTTAAGTTCCAAAACCGATAGTGAGTTTGGCTCGGTAAACTGGCTTGATTCGGGTTTTACCAAATCTTGTGGAAATTTCAGGGCATGGAATTCTGATGTTGTTGACCAAGTTAACATCTTCTCCCATCTTTTGAGTAAGGAGAAGGCTGGTCGAGGTGGTTGTGTACGCCTATATCCCAGAAGTGGAGATGTTTGGGCTGTTTATCGAAATTGGTCACCAGAGTGGAACAGATCTACTCCAGATGAAGTGAGGCATCAGTATGAAATGGTGGAAGTGCTGGATGATTACTCTGAGGAACTTGGTGTTTGCGTTTCGCCCCTTATCAAGCTGACCGGATATAAAACTGTTTATCAAAGGAATACAGATAAAAGTGCCATTAGATGGATACCAAGGAGAGAAATGTTGCGCTTTTCGCACCAAGTGCCATCATGGTTGCTGAAGGGGGAGGCAGAAAATTTGCCTGAAAAGTGTTGGGATCTTGATCCGGCAGCGACTCCGGATGAGCTTCTTCATGCAGCAGCTGCAGAAGCTGATGCTCTTTAGGGCATTGGGGAGTAATATTTGGGGGGTTGCACTTTAGCATACTAAGTTCTCAATATTTTAGATTTAACTGTTACACTGTGTCCCACTTGGTCAGATACCAATGAGGCATTAACCACGGGTCTTTTTAGAGGATGAAATTTTTATTTTGTAACATTAATCTCTATTTCTAGACACCGAGATGTAGTAGTAGTGATTGCTTGTTGGGTTAAGTTTCTTGTTGCCATAGGAAGTGTAACTCTTTGTTAAGAGGCTCAGGGCAGATTTGTCATTTGATGATAGCTCTGCCTACTTTGTAACTCTACTTCTGGCCACTATTTACTGGCAAAGAATTCATTCAATGAAATGAAGGCTGAAATCAAATTTAAATGCAACTTCTTCAGAGACAATGTTATTGAGGGGAAAAAATTGAGGTAGAGAATTTCTGTGCTGTAACCTTCTTGACAGAACTGAAGGTGAATTCAATGGTCAAGTTATGAATTCTTTTGTCTTTATTGTTGTCTCGTTGTGTTCATAGTTGCTTTCCCTTTGCAAATTGGTCATGTTAGGAAAAAGATCGTCTAAAGTGTAAAAATTTGTAGTGAAAAATTAGAGGTTAATTACTATTAAATTTGCAACCTTTACTATTAAATTTGCAACCTTTATTAACTTAAGAATTTCATCCTGTTATTATGTAATAGCATAGTTAAAATATATAATTCTCAAACTAAATACTCCATTGCTGAGTGCTAACTTACATATTCATTGGACGGCCACAAATTAAGGCAACACTCTTGCCAATGGTGTGTTTCTCATCCCCCCAACAATCCAAAAATACTAAGTCTGTGAACCATTTCTGATGGGCCTAAGTTCATATTTCAAGTGAACTCGTCCAAAAACAAATCATAAAAAGACAAGAATCATGCCATGATAATGATAAAAATGAGACAAACTCCCACATTGGAAATGAATTCTCTCCAGTTTTTTTAACACTTGATAAGATACACTGTAATTTTCTACCTTTAATTCTATAAGTGAAACAAAAAATAAATAAAAGAAAGAGTAATGAATGGTTAGATTAAACATTGGATACTATCCAGTTTTTTTTTTTTTTTTTTCACTGGAGAGGATCCACTCCCTAGAACATTAAAGTTGCATTTGGTCAAGGATAAGATAATGCGTGGAACTAACATTAATTAGTTAAACATAGTCATAGACAGACCAAGACTTGTCAAAGTCGTCGACTTAGGCTGCTTTTGTTTGTTTTATTAACTGTAACTGACCTTGAGTGAGAATTTCTATGGCTGCTGCCTTGCATGTTGGAAGAGAAATGATAGTTGCCAGCTCAAGCGTGTGTCTTCAAAGCGCATGCAGAAACCCAGGTTCTTATAACACAATTAGCTTTTTGTTCGGTTTTCTTTACCAACTTTACCGTTTTGTACTATGAAAATGGTGTATATCATTGGTTTATGCTTAAAATGTCCTTGGATTTGAGTTTCTTAAGTAGAGTTTTAATGCCTTTGACATTGCCATGTTGAAATCCATGGTAATTGTAAGAGAGCAAGATATACTTGAGTTAAAAAGCTACCAAGTGAATATCAGTACTTAATAATGAGAAGATTATTAGTAATACAAGTCACTATTATAATTTATGAACCTTATGTAGACAAATATAAGAGTGGACCAACTTGTAATTAATAGCTAACTACCTAACTAAACTAATTCATGACATCTCTAATAATTAGTGTCATAGTATTCCAAATATATCTGTGCACAGTGATATGGTTTTCATGAACATCGAAAAGCTTATTGCAAGGAAGTGATCAAAGACTGAGGATTACCATATTCTCTGATTGTTGTTTGAGATTGATCAAAGACTGAGGATTACCATATTCTCTCATTGTTGCTTGAGATTGGAGCAACGGGAACACTGAACTACTTGGAAGTGTTAATTTTGTGTTGGAAAGTCAACTAAACAAGGTAAGTTTAACACAAACTAAGTTACTTCATGTTTTTTTAGCATATAGGGAGCTAAGCCAGAGTTTTTTTTTGTATATGAACTAAAACCAGAATTCTTATGTAATGATCAAAGACTAGTTAATAAGGTGTAAAGACATATTTAGATCTTTATTTTCAAATATGTTAATCGAGCTTTCAAATGAAAAATAAAAATGTGAGAAGCTGAAGAAGCTGATGCTCTTTAGGGCATTGAGGAGTAATATTTGGGGGGTTGCACTTTAGCATACTAAGTTCTCAATATTTTAGATTTAACTGTTACACTGTGTCCCACTTGGTCAGATACCAATGAGGCATTAACCACGGGTCTTTTTAGAGGATGAAATTTTTATTTTGTAACATTAATCTCTATTTCTAGACACCGAGATGTAGTAGTAGTGATTGCCTTGTTGGGTTAAGTTTCTTGTTGCCATAGGAAGTGTAACTCTTTGTTAAGAAGCTCAGGGCAGATTTGTCATTTGATGATAGCTCTGCCTACTTTGTAACTCTACTTCTGGCCAATATTTACTGGCAAAGAATTCATTCAATGAAATGAAGGCTGAAATCAAATTTAAATGCAAATTCTTTAGAGACAATGTTATTGAGGGGAAAAAATTGAGGAGGTAGAGAATTTCGGTGTTGTAACCCTCTTGACAGAACTGAAGGTGAATCCAATGGTCAAGTTATGAATTCTTTCGTCTAAAGTGTAAAAATTGGTAGTGAAAAATTAGAGGTAATTACTATTAAATTTGCAACTTTTATTAACTTAACAATTTCATCCTATTATGTAATAGCATAGTTAAAATATATAATTCTCAGGCTAAATGCTCCATCGCTGAGTGCTAACTTACATATTCATTGGACGGCCACAAATTAAAGCAACACTCTTGCCAATGGTGTGTTTCTCATCCCCCTCTTTTTTTTTTTCTCCTTTTTGGTGTTATCTTCCAGATAGTAAACAATCCAAAAGTGCTTATTTTGTATTTGGATTTTTAGTTCTAAAAGTGCTTATTGGTTTTGAAAATTGCACGAGACATTAATATTATTACTTTTCATAAGTCAAAAGTTCAAAAAAATTACTTTTGAAGCTTTCCAAACGAGCCCTAATAGCAACTTATAAATAAATTATTTTGTGTTTAGATTTTTAGTTATAAAAGTATTTATTTTAAAGTTTTAGCATTTGGATAAATAACTCAAAAAATACAATTTTTTTTACACAAGAAAATAAAAATTAAAATAACTATCATAATTGAATGTTTACATAACCTAATCACTAAGATCATAATCGTTTAGGCAATTGATTCTTTATTTGCTCTCTTATTAGTTCCATTTTTTAGACAATTGGTTCTTACCACGTAATATCATTAAAAATTGGTTCTTCTACTTCACCTTCACCCATAACGGTGTTCTTGTATGTGGTTAATAGTAATAAAATTTTAATTTACAATAATCTTGATGACAATGCCAAAGAAATTATTGTGTAGTTAGTGTTTGCTATTTTATTGTGTATGATATGGTAGGTGAACATAAAAAACAAATATAAAATGTGTGTAAATGTATATTTTGTTGTTTTTTTATTTATTTTTTACTCCTATTAGCCTCCTTCTTTATTAGGGTCAAGAACTTGTTATAACAAACTATAAAAATAATAACAAGCTATATAAAAATAAAATCACATATGAAAATAATAAAATTAAAACTGAGATTTCATACCACACACAATTAAATACAAATTTAATAATAAAAATAGAGTGGTAAAATGATAAAAAAAATAACTGGAAGAAAGATATGCAGTAGGTGGTTTGTTTTAAAATGGTGGTGGAGGGTCAATACTACAGCAGATGAATCATTACGTGAAAATGGTGGTGAAATGACACTGTTTCTAAGAGATGAAACCTTATGTGAAAATGGTGGTAGAGGACCAGTATTTCCAACAGAAACAGAAAACATTTTCAAAGAGCCAAATTTTTTTTGTTTTGAAGTCAATTTTTTTTAGGAAAGTGATAGAATGACTTATACGAAAATAAGAAGTCATATATTTCTACTTCTTCAAAAAACCGTGAATTAACTTTTCGAGAAATTAAAAGCTTTTTTTTTTAAATGATGCCAAACACGCGTATTATTAACTATAACTGATCTTTGAGTGAGAATTTCTATGGCTGCTGTCTGCTGCCTTGCATATTGGAAGATAAGTTAAAAGGCTACCAAGTGATAGAATTTTAATGCCTTTGACATTGCCATGTTGAAATCCGTGGTAATTGTAAGAGAGTAAGAAATACTTGAGTTAAAAGGCTACCAAGTGAATATCAGTACTTAATAATGAGAAGATTATTAATAAAAAGTCATTGTTATGGTTTATGAACCATATATAAGAGTGGACCAACTTGTAATTAATAGATAGCTAACTACTTAACTAACTAATTCATGACATCTCTAATAATTAGTGTCATAGTATTCCAAATATTCTATGCACAGTGAGATGGTTTTCATGAACATCGAAAAGCTTATTACAAGGAAGTGATCAAAGACTGAGGATTACCATATTCTCTAATTGTTGCTTGAGATTGGAGCAACAGGAACACTGAACTACTTGGAAGTGTTAATTTTGTGTTGGAAAGTCAACTAAACAAAGTAGGTTTAACACAAACTAAGTTACATCATGTTTTTTTAGCATATAGGGAGCTAAGACAGGGTGTGTTTTTGTATATAAACTAAAACCAGAATTCTTATGTAATGATCAAAGACTAGTTAATAAGGTGTAAAGACATATTTAGATCTTTATTTTCAAATATGTTAATAGAGCTTTCAAATGAAAAAAAAATGTGAGAAGCTGAATCCACTTATGCTAATGTGTATTTTTGAGGAAAACAAAAAATGATATTTTCTAGCACATCATTCACCTTTCAATATTGTGTGTAGTTGCTACATCACATGACAAGTTCATCTCTTGTGCTTAAGTCAGGTTGCATTAGCTGAGTCTTGATGGATTGCATTATTGGTTTTGCCTCTTCCATTGCAAGAGATTTGGCATGTGGTGCAGTTGATGAATTGCGCTATCCCTGTTGCTTCAACAATTTTGTCGACGACATTCAACGAAAGGAAGATGCATTGATAAGAACAAGGAATGGTGTAAAAAGCCGTGTTAAACATGCAAAGAAACAAGCAATAAAGAATACTGAAGTTTTTGATGCATGGTTAGAGGGATCCAGCCCTCTCAAAAACAATATAGAGGATCTGCTCAAAAAAGCAAGAACAAACAAGAGCTGTTGTTTTGGACTTTGTCCAAATTGGATTTGGAGATACCATCTTGCCAAGAAATTATCAAAGGAAAAACAGGAAATTGAAAAGTGTATTGAAGAAGGTAAAGAGTATATCCAATTTGAACGTGTAGCTTCGCTGCCGCCCACCCTACATCTCTCTGCAGCAAAACGTTTGAAATTTGATAGTATGCAATATCCTTATGAGCAACTTATGGAAGCACTTAAAGATGACAAGGTTACTACTATTGGATTGTATGGCATGGGAGGTTGTGGTAAAACCACCATGGCATTGGAACTTATGAGGACTGCAGAAACTGAGCATCTTTTTGATAAGGTGCTTTTTGTGCCTGTGTCAAGTAAGGTCGAAGTTCGAAAAATCCAAGATAAGATTGCTAGTATGCTACAGTTTGAGTTTCCAGAAGATGGAGATAGGGAGAGAGCCCAACGTTTGAGCCAGAGACTAACTCTTGATGATGAGAGTACCCTTGTGATCTTGGATGATGTGTGGCAATTGCTTGATTTTGGTGAAATAGGAATACCTTCGGGTGAGGATCATGGAAACTGCAAGGTTCTGATCACCACACGATCCGGAACAGTATGTGGTTTGATGGATTGCCAAAGAATAATTCACTTAGCAACTTTAACTGATGAAGAAGCATGGTTTCTTTTTCAAAAGCAAGCAAACATATCTCTAGACATGGATAATAATCTAAAGCAATTGGGAAGACTGATATCAGATGAATGTAAAGGGTTACCTGTTGCTATTGCTGCCATGGCAGGGACTTTGAAAGGCAAGGCCGAAGATGATTGGAGGGTCGCATTAGACAGACTAAGAAGATCAATTCCAGTGAATATCGAAAAAGGTTTGCAAAATCCTTACAATTGCCTGCGAGTAAGCTATAATAATTTGGACACTGAAGAAGCCAAGTCACTTTTCTTGTTGTGTTCTGTGTTCCCTGAAGATTTTAACATTCCAGTGGAAACTTTAATCAGAATTGCAATAGGGTTGGGCATAGTTGGAGAAGTTAGATCACTTGAAGGGGCAAGGAACGAAGTGAGTGCAGCGAAGAATATGCTAATAAGTTCTTGTTTGTTGTCATTGTCACACGACAATGATGATGGAGAATGTGTCAAAATGCATGATTTAGTTCGCAATATAGCCCTCTGGATTGCAAAGGAAGAGAATAAGATGGTGAAGTGTGCCTTGGAAAAGGATGTGACTTTTGAATCCAATTCCATAAAATATTTGTGGTGTAAGGAAGTTCCAATTGATTTGGATTGTTCTAGTATTGAATTTCTCTGCATAAAAACAGATCTGCACATTTCAGATGAAATTTTTGAAAGAATGGAAAGCCTCAAAGTTTTGTCTCTATGCTGGGAAGGTACTCACCGAAGAGCGCTATCAATCGCCTCGTTCAAATCGCTGTTGAACCTTCGCTGTCTGTTCTTAGAATGGTGGGAATTAGGTGATATCTCATCTATAGGCTGCATGAAGAAACTTGAAAGTCTTACGTTGTGTCTTTGTTCATTCTTTGAATTACCTGATGTTGTAACTACACAATTGACAAACTTGAGATTGCTACATTTGTCAAAGTGTGACATTGAAACTGATCCTTTAGGAGTGATTGGAAGACAACAACTGTTGGAAGAACTGTACTTCTATGATTATGAATGGGGTTTTGATATTGGAGAACATGCAGAGTTCTTAAAAAAATTTAGTGTCCCTCAAGCATTGCGGAGGTATCAGATAAAATTAGGACCTGAATTCGAAGATTATGAGAAAGAGATTCTCAGTGGTCATAGAACTTTAGTTCTTAGTTATTTTGATACATCAAATGCAGCAGTTGTGGATTTGGCCAAAAAAGCAGATGTTCTGCTCCTAGCAAATATCAAAGCAGGTGGGAAAAACATCATCCCTGACATATTTCAAATAGAAAGTGGAGGAGCTATGAATTACAGGTGGATTGAGCTTTGGTTACGCGATTCTGAGACGATAGAGTGTTTGGTAGATACTCGCAGCCATTATAGACAAGTAGGAGCTCTCTTTTCCGAGTTGCGCAAACTGGCAATCGAACGTATGGAGCACTTAGGAGCATTATACCATGGTATGCCTCCGGCTGGCCTTTTCAAGAACTTAGAGCAACTATATATCTACAAATGTCCAGTTTTAACATGTCTCTTCGTTCATGCGGTTGCTCGAAATTTGATACAGCTGGAAAAACTAGAGATAGTGTCTTGTGATGGACTGAAGTACATAATGGCAGATGATGACACAGAGGTTAAGGAGATTAACAGAGAAGATGACATTTTGGTGTTCTCAAAATTGAAGCAGCTTCGAATCAATGGGTGCTCGATGCTGGAATATACAATTCCAGTAGCCTTTGCTCAAAGCCTTGTACAGTTGGAGTCTCTGGAAATTTCCAGATGTGGTGAGTTGAAACAAGTGTTTGGACAAAGCATGCACCAAGGTCACAATCAAAGTGAACCTGATATCGAGCTTCTTGCTCTCGAAAAGCTTCAACTTACTTCCAACTCGAATATGGTTAGCATTTTCCCCCAACATTGTTCTGCAACATTGCCATCTCTGTATGAGTTTTATCTGTGGGATTGTCCAAAGTTTGATGTAGCTGTCAATTCATCCAAGGCTAATCGTTGGAAGGTAGGATTAACATGTCATTAAGAGTAATCTGCCATTACCTGTGAATTTATTAATTCATTTCCTTTCCTTGTTAGTTATACTTTCTCTTTTTCTTTTCCGCACTTTCACATTTATATTTCATGATTACAGGACGTTAGGATCATTGAGAAGGAGTTCCTGACTTCAAAATCTCTAGTGATAAACAACTCCAACATGGAAAGTATTTTTAACCTTGATCGGGTGGATACGCATGGACAACCAATCACCTTGAGTTTGCAACACCTACGAGTGCTTTATCTATGTCGAATGAAGTATATCTGTGTTGGTCTGGAAAACTCCTTTGCCTTTCAACATCTCAAGAAATTAGAAATATATGGATGCGAAAAGGTTGAGGTAATCTTTCCTGTTTCTGCTCTGCGATACCTACCCGAATTGGAGCGACTAGAGATAACAGAATGCCAAGCCTTAAAGCAAATCATTGAAGAGGATGTGGAGAGTAAAAGGAGTTCGAATCGTTTTCATCGGCAGCCATGCTTCCCGAAACTAGCTGCACTTTTTGTCAACAATTGTCACAACTTAAAACGTCTGTTTTGTGTGTCTGCATCAAATGATCTTCCTAATCTAAAGTTGCTCATCATATGGGGTGCCAGTGAGCTAGAAGAACTGATCAGCGATGAGATCGGGAAGGCGAAAGTTGAGCTACCAAAGCTTAAGCTTGCAGTGCTAACCTATCTATCCAGTCTTTGCCAAGAGATTGAACTGCCCAGTCTAATGCTTCGTGTTGTCCATGATTGTCCAAAACTCTCTTTGACTTCATCATTTCCTACGCTTGAGGAGTTTGAAGGAAAACTTTCTGAATTGAACAAAGGTAAGTATTCTTCTCCAATACATACTTTGTTATGCATTTTTTTGCCACCAAGAGGTTCATTATCTGATAGAGCCCTGATATAATTTCTTTTTGGAAGATTTGGAAATTGATGAATTTTATAGGTGGAAGTTAGTCAAGATGGTAGGTGAAATTATTAAATCAGATAGCAGAGTTGAGGATCCTACTAAGGAAGTCACTACATACTTTCCAGTTGGCGCTGAAGATGAAACCAGAAGCACTATGGAAATTCATCAGGTATACAATGAAACACAACTTGAAGTGAATAATTGGTGTAGAATGATATCAAGAAACGTTAACATATTTAATGTAATTTGTGATGCTAACTGTAACTGACCTTGTAAGTGAATAATTGATGTAGAAATGATATGAAGAAACACTGAACATATTATTTTAATGTAAATTTTGATACTAACTGTAACTGACCTTGTTTCGTATATTTGCGTTGCGTTTGTTTTGGTTTTGAATAGAGTATTAAGAGAGACATTGGAGAAGGAGCTGCTTCACATAATGGCAAGACAGTAACCCTCTCAAATCATTCACAATCAGCTAGACCAAAGTCAGGCCAGTTAGTTAATTCTCGGCATAAATCATATTCACATGTAAGTTCATTTTATGCAAATTTGATGTTGAATATTCTTGTTCAACTTGTTTTGATTTATATTTATCAAATTTTTAGTGAATATGTTGTTGCAATAATACGAAAGTTGCTGCCTAGCAAATTGACGAGACTAACGCTGATGCTTTTTTCTGTTACTCTTTTCTTCTTATTCTTCACAGCCAACAAATAAAAATAATGACAATCGTCCTGTAATTGTTAGAGATTCCGAGTATGATGTTCCCATCAGTTTCGTCCAAATAGGGGAAGAAGACAACAATGACCGAAAAATTGCACCTTCTGTTTCTGTTCTCGCAGAAAAACATCCTGTCACCGAAGAAAATTTGGTGGAGAAGGTCGTTGCCGACATAGAAGAATCTCTAAAGATGCCTCTGAAGGACATAGCTAGTTCTGAGGCTAACTGTCTTCGCCTTCTAACTGCTCTTAAATTCTTGTCTCACCTTCCTCTAGAAGATGAGACTCTATCAAGTGGACTTAAAGCAGTCATAGACTCCTTACACCAAGAATTTCCAAGCATTCTATGGTCCTTTAAACAAGCCTTTGCTGCCACGCATAGATTTGCAGTGCTTGAAGAAAAGAAGAGATGCATTATGGAAGAGCCGAGTTATCAAAACGAGAAAGCCTATGAGATGGAAGAAACTGTGAAGAAAGGAATCATTAGGCTGGGGAAAGAAATAGAGGACTGTGAAGCTGAACCGTCATCTCTTGAAGAGGAAAAGAAGCAATGCATTTTCGAAAGTACAAGGATGAAAAAGGAATCTGAGAGTGTGAGGAGAGACATTCCCCAAATGGTGGAATATCAAAGAAAAGCTAAGCAGCAATTATTTGGGGTCAATTATAAATGGTCAGCTTTGTGTAGTCAATTTCAGCTTAACCACATGGTTGCCAGAAGACCCTCTTAAGGATTCTTCATGATCGTTTATTTCTGCTTTTATTTTCTTTGTGAATTTTCCAAATGTATATTCCTCCTTTATTACTGTACTTAGTATCTATTTTTTTTTTTATAACTACTGATTTGGTGTAATGCTTGTTGTTTGAGGTCAAGTACACTTCCCAATGGTTTGAATAATCCAAAACTTTCACTTGTAATGGTCTTCCACTTCCTGTTAAAAATGAATGTCTTCTTTTTCAAGAAGAAACACTTGCATAGTGCCAGAAATTTTGTTGCTTATAACACAGTTAATAATGTCTTTGTATGCATAATAACTCCATTCCAGCACCACGATTAATTGCAGAAATTAAACTCAAGAACCGGTTCACAAAGGACAGAACCAATACAGCTAATGCTTAGAAAATTTTGTAGTAGTGAAGTTCATTAGCAGCAAAGACTTTCTTTTGTCAGCCAGCAACTTCAAAGACATGATTTTGCAAATTTTAGCCATTATTTTGCTCATCAAATTTAAGCAAACAATAGTGCTTGCTTAAGGTATGTTTCTCTAGTTAAGCTTTCCATTAACTTTGTATGCACCTATATAAACCAATAGCACTCATGATTCATGAAACACTTTGAACTTGTTTCAAATCTCTAGAAAGCCTACAATGATCTGAACAAAAATGTTTGCAAAGACAATACAATAACTTGCAACCTTTATGTTGAAACATTCATACACTATTGTTCTTCCTCCTAAGAAGAGAAGAAAGACTAACTTGGAGAGGGCTTTTGCTTTGAAGGAAGAGATGATGGTGTTGGCTTAGTAGCAGCAGCAGGATCTGTAAACCAAGTCGTGTATAGGAACTGCTTGTGTGCACCAACATGGTTACAAACAAGACGAAGCTTCTGCCTCTCCCTCATCCATCTTAGCATTATCTTCATGTGATTCTTGCTCGTTAAATCTTTCAACCCTACTTCCTGATAACACGAATATGCATTTATTCATATATATAAAATAATCACTACTCACGTCAATAACAAGGATTAATGAAATGGTTAGTTAGTTAGTTAGTTACGGTTAGTTACCTTGACACGCTCCCAGGTGTTGGATACAGTGATTGGACCATTCTCCTTGACGATATCGTAGAGGACGGCGGTGATGGTGTTCCTCTGCTCCGGCGGTGTCTTCATCGCAATAGGTCCCATCTTCGGCTTCGATTTCTTAGCTAAGAATCTCACTGCCGTCCCAAACATTTTTCTTCTTCTTCACTTGATTCTACCAACACACTATCCCTATCACAGTCACTAACATGTATATCTATCTATCGAATTTAACAACATTTTCGAAACATAAGAACGATGAGAAATGAGCTTACCTGTGCTGTGCTTTCCTCCTCTTCGCAGTTCTCTCGCAGCAATGGAAATGCTCCATTTCTCCCGGTTTAGAAGTGGGCCTTCTGACATGGGCTGGTCTACCTTGCATGGATATATTTATAGTGGTTACCAATTTTCTGGCCCAATAAGAAAAAGAAAGCCCATTCCAAAAAAATAAATTAACAAGCCGATGACTACTGACCGAGAGGTCAACGCAGCAATAATTTATTTTTTGTCTTTTTAGATTAAGTGTCAACGATTCTATCCTCATTTCAATCACAATACTAGTCACCAAAAAAATCCCAATACTAAAGTCCAAGTAATAGAAGAAAATAAGAAAAAGTGGACCAAGGCTTGCTTTCATAGTTTTAATCAATCCAGAATAGTGAACCAGACTTGCTTTTCTTTCTTAACTCTTTTGAAAGAAAAACTCAAAAAAGGTTCACTCTGATCACTCACTCGCTAGTGGAGCTCCCACGCTATTTGTTTTTTGCTAACAATAAGCTTACTTTTTATTTTGTTGGTTTGTTAATTGGTTGCAGGGAGAACTTGTGATTGTTGGAAGTTGAAAAGACGTGACTTCCCTGCTGCACCCATTCACTTGTCAAGTTTGCTGTGGTGTCTTCAAACTTCAAAGTTGAAAGTGCATGCAGATGCAGATGCAGGATTTCCAATATCCATGTTGACGCAATAATGAGGATTATCTTATATTCTTCTCATTCTAATTCGATGATTGCTGTTTGCTGCTAGAGGTTTGAGTCAACCTTGTGTTGGAAAGTCAACAAGGTAATTAATTTATTTTACTGTTAGTTTGTTCGTTCTGTTTTCACATTCCATATTGGTTGTTGATGTGTACTGATCCTGAAAACTGAAGCGGCCATTTTTATAATGTATGATATGATATATGAATATATATGCTCATAGATCAAACCGTGTCTTTGTTTGATTCATTTATAAAAAAGAAACAGCTAAATCTTATTACAAGGAAATCAGGTTCTTCAGTTCTAGTTTTGCTTACCTTTCAGTATTATTATCACTCGCCAAATCTGCACAAAAATTTTTCTCTCAAAATTAATTATTGCTTTCATCTCGTGTTCAGGTGAAGTTGCATTTAGTGGAGTATTGATGGATTTTGTTAGCAGCTTTGCCGCTTCAATTTCAAGAGACTTGGTCTGTGGAGCAGTAGACGAATTACGCTATCCTTGCTGCTTCCACGACCTTGTTGAGGGCCTTGAACATGAAGACAAAATGCTTGTGGACACAAAAAAGCGTGTCCAAGAACATGTTCATCACCAAAAGCGGCAACTGAAAAAGACTGATGAACTAATGCACAAATGGCTCAACCAAGCTAACAACCTCTCAAATGATGTGGATAATTTACTCACAGAAACAAGGACAAACAAGATTTATTGTTTCGGGAAGTGTCCTAATTTGTTTTGGCGATATCGCTTGGGGAAGAAGTTAGTAAAGAACAAAGGGGACGTTAAAAAGTGTATTGGAGAAGGTAGCAAGTATATGCAGTTTGAACGGCTTGCTTCGCTTCCAGGCTTGAGATACTTTTCTCCTGAAAGATGTTTGAAGTTTGAGAGCACCCAATCTGCTTATGATCAACTCATGCAGGCACTAAATGATGACACTGTTAACATGGTCGGCATGTATGGGATGCCAGGATGTGGTAAAACCACATTGGCAATGGAAGTTGGGAGAAAGGCAAAAGAAGAGGGGCTTTTTGGGGAAGTAGTCTTTGTTCCTGTGTCTAGTGTTGTGGAAATTCAAAGAATCCAAGAAAAAATTGCAAGTTGGCTACAGTTTGATTTTCCTCAAAAAGAGGAAATTCAAAGAGCACAATGCTTGGACAAGTTCATCGGAGAAAATCATGAGAATGTTCTTTTGATTTTGGATGATGTATGGCATAGGCTTGATTTTGAAGCCATAGGAATTCCCTCCTTTAAGAACCACAGGGGATGCAAAGTTCTCATCACCACACGGTCTGAAGCAGTTTGTTCTCTGAATGATTGCCAAAAGAAGATCCGATTAAAGACCATAGAACTTGAAGAAGCGTGGAAACTTTTCCAAACTCAAGCACAGATAACTGAAGACACTTCTAATGCCTTGAAGAAATTGGCACAAGAAATTTCAGATAAATGTGAAGGACTGCTTGTGGCAATAGTAGCTATAGCTAACACTTTGAAAGGCAAGGGTGAAGCAGATTGGAAGGTTGCGTCAGATAATCTTAAAAGATGTAAGCCTGTGATCATTGAGGGAGGTTTGCAAAATCCTTATAAGATTCTGCGTGTCAGCTATGATAACTTGGACCCTGTAGAACAGTCACTTTTCTTGTTATGTTCTGTATTCCCTGAAGACTTTGAAATTCCAGTTGAAGATTTAATCAGAATTGCAATAGGGGTGGGCCTAGTTGAAGAAGTTGTCACATTTGAAGGGGCAAGAAACAAAGTAATTGTAGCTAAGGATAAGCTTTTAAGTTTCAGCTTATTGTTAGATGCTGTTGGAGTAAACTGTGTCAAAATGCATGACTTAGTTCGCGATGTAGCCCGTTGGATTGCACGCAATGATGGTAAGGCAATTGAGTGTGTCATGGAAAACAATGCAAACTTGGTGGATAGCACTCCGATAAGATATCTGTGGTGCAAGCAATTTCCAGTAGAGTTGGACTGTTCTAGTATTGAATTTTTATGCATAAAAACAGATACGGAAGTATCAGAAGGAATTTTCAAAGGAATTGCAAGTCTCAGAGTTTTGATTCTTTGCTGGGAAGGCCATCAGAGAAGAGAATTCTCAACCATGTCCCTCAAATCACTGACAGACCTTCATTCTCTATTCCTAAGTGGGTGGGAATTATTTGACATCTCGTTTGTGGGAGATATGAAAAAACTTGAAAGTCTTACATTGCATAATTGTTCTCTCCCTGAATTAATTGATGTTCTAGTCACACAAGTACCAAACCTGAGATTGCTAGATTTATCAGGATGTGAAATGGAAGGGAATCCATTTGAGGTAACTGGAAAGCACCCGCGAATTGAGGAACTGTACATCAATGATGATAGGCCAGAATGGGATTTGGAAGATGAAGACCCTCCTGAATTCTTCAGCAAGTTCAGTGTCCCCCAACCATTGGAAAGGTATCAAATACGACTGGGCAAATACTTTTCAAAATATCAACAAAAGTGTCTCAGTCATGGCAGAACCTTATTTCTTAGTTGTTTTGACACGTCTAATGTGGCAGTCAGGAATTTGGCCACGAAAGCAGAAATTCTGTATATAGCAAATATTCGTGGAGATGTCAAAAGTATCATCCCTGGCATATTTCAAATTGAAGGAGGAGGAGGAGGTATGAACCATGGGTGGATTGAGCTGCTGATAAAAAAATCAGAGAATATAGTGCATTTGGTTGACACCGGCAAACATTTGAATGAAGTAGGTTCTCTTTGTCCGAGTTGCGCAAGCTAACAATCAAGCGGATGAAGAAGCTAAGATATTTATATCATGGTCAGCATGGGAGTGGTCTTTTTGTGAAACTAGAGGAGCTGTATATAAAAAAGTGTCCACAATTGCAAGGAACATTATTTGACTGGAAGCTGAACTTGTGCAGTCTAACGGCCTTGAAATTGTTTGAGTGTAAAAAGCTGACATCTGTCTTCACGCTTGCTGCAGCTCGTGTGAGCCACTTGGAAATACTGGAAATATTGTACTGTGATGGAATCAAGCATGTATTAGAAGATGATGAGGAAATTGAGTCAAGTAATGATGATGATGGCTGTTTAGTGTTCCAAAAGTTGAAACGGCTATTAGTTAGAGGGTGTAAGAAGATTGAATACATAATCCCAGCCACATTGGCTCAGGGCCTACTACATTTGGAATGCTTGGAAATAGAAGATAATAATGAGTTGAAACATGTGTTTGGCCACTCCAAACATGGAGCCCAGAAGAGCCAAAATGCACTCAAGATTGATCTTCCACGTCTAGGAGAGCTTGCTCTTGTTAAGTTGCCAAACATCATTAGCATTTGCCCAAGAAATTGCCGTGCAACATGGCAATCACTACATCAGGTAGCTTTGCGGAATTGTCCTGGGTTTGTCATTGAGTCTGCCAATAATTGCATGGCTGATTCCAAGAGAAGACAGGATGACCAGAGTATCATTGAGGTACAATTGCTTAATTTTTCGTTTCGTTGTCAACTTGTTGATTATCTGCTTGCGCAATTTGACAGGAACTGTAGGAATCAGTATAAAAGAGGAGCTCCACATATAACAATGCATATTACTCTATTGGCATGCATTTATGATTAATACAACCAAAACTGGAAAATGTTTAAACCAAATTTCTTAAAGACATACTAAGAGTAAGGTGCAAATACTTCGATAAGTGTAAGCTGGGAGATTCCATTTATTACAGAGCTTGTTACAAAAACAAGATTATTTTTAGTACTGTTATCTTTAGAATGTATTTGTTTCATCTGCATTTATCATTTTAAACAGTCAAAAATGTTGGAGTGTCATTTTAATAAAGAATTTACTATTCTCAAGACACAACCTACGCAACTCCTAAAACAAAAAGAGAGAAGAACAATAGTATTTCAATAAATAATAATTACATAAAATATGATTATGGTTGTTTACTGCTGAAATTATGTGATGAATTTTTCTTTTTAAATCTTTATTAACTACATTAAACAACAGATAAAAGGCAATGACTCAAGTTTATATGAGATACGAATGAAGGAGTGTGAGTTAAAAGCCGTACTTGAGGTGGCAGAACGATTCATTGATAAGGAGCAAGATCCATTGATGAAATGTTTACAAAAGCTAGGCTGTATATACAATGCTCTTATACAATCCATGAATCCCCAAAATCTTGAGCAAATGGTGGTAAGTGGAAACACTAATGCAGGAGAGTTTCAATACTTGCTAGATTTTCATTTGGAATCTAATCAAGTGGAAAATTCCCCGCCATCAGTTTCCATTGTGAACTACAGATTTGGTAAGTATTTCACGCTATTTTCACGTGATTTTTGCATATGTCCTTTTGGAAGTGTCTTTAGAGGGGAAAAATACTTAGTATATGAAGTTACTTTATATATGTATTAGTGCTCGAAATTTAAGCATAGTCTAAATTAATAGACGGTTTACTTAACAATCAGTGAAGCAATATACCTGAACCATATAGAATTATAACTCATCTGCCAATCAATTTTGAATTCCTTCATTTTTCCTGTCTTCCAGGACCATTCAATCTGTGCAATCTCAAAAGTCTGATATTAAGATCTTGTTTTATGCTACGAACATTGTTTGAACCATCCACAGCTATTAGCTTGACTTCATTGGAAGAATTGATGATAGCCGATTGCCATGAGTTGAAATATGTAGTAACTTCTGAAATTGCTCATGGAAATATAGAGGAAATAACTCCAGAAGATTACGAACCACAGAGTTATGCTTCAATGTTTCCAAGATTGAAAAGGATCAATGTTATGAATTGTCGCTCATTGGAATATATACT